>NC_083286.1:40253066-40568277 GCF_963506605.1 Zootoca vivipara
AGCCTAGCTTGCCTAGCAAGAGAAACGGGGAGAATGCAATGCCTGGAGTCGAGAAAGGGCACATTACAAAAGAGTGCTGACATCCGTAAGCAAAATGGATGGAAAGCACCGTTGTCTCTTGAGAAGAAAAGTGGTCCAATAGATGTGCTGGAGCCAGGAGTCAAAGCAGTGAAATGTGAAATACATTATTGCACATAACAAAAATGTTCGACACCTTAACACAGCAGCAATCCACTCTGGCAGTACAAAGCCTGTTGTCAGCTGGGCTTAATGTCAGCAATTCACCGAGAACAATTTGAAGTTATTTGATATATATGCATGTGGGATAAGAGCCTTTTGTGTGTACACTCACCCCCTTCACCTGTGGTTACACAAGGCAAGAGAGTGTGGGAGGAAGCAACACTTAGCCTGGGTACTTGACAGTGGTAACCATGTGGGTAGGGAAAAGCTTGAGGAGAGGTAGTGGGAGCGGGGGCTGTATTGCTTTTGTGTGGTACCCTCCCCAGTTTGAACAGGTGCCCAATCCTTATCACTCCCAGCATCTGAGAGCATTTGTTAGATGCCTTTCTGAAAAATATAGACATAAGTGATCTCAGGTGGTTAACTTTGAATTTTATGCCCTTCCAAATGAACCCAAGAATCTTCACCCTGCTTGATGGTGGGGCTTTGCAGAATCTACCTGATCTAGAGTGGCTGTTACAGTTTAAGGTGAAACTGGGAGAGGAATGAGGAGTTTTAGCAATATTTTAATTTGAAGATACAAAGAAGAAGGGGAGGGCTGCCTGGGATGAGCTGTAATCTCTAAATAAGTAAATTTTGCAAACTGAACATCAATATTAGTACATTTGTCCTTGTTTATTTAAATATCTATAGACCATATGTTTTATGAAAATCTAGCAAGGCACTATATAAAATGTAGGATCACGGTAACTTTGATAAAAGCATCAGTAACAGTATTCAGATAAAGCTGGTTGCAATTTTTTCTTTTTCTTTCTTTTCTTTGGTCTGTAATGGCACTGTTTTTGTGTCAGCCCAATGTCTCATGTGCTCTGACAGTGCAGCAATTGTTAATGCCCTTTTCTAGGAACTTGTGGACTGCAACTGGACTTTTTCTTTTTTTAAAAAAAAAATCACCACTCTTTCAACAGTGGCTTCTTATCGCCTCAAGCTGAGGAAACCAAATGGTCCAAAAAATGTTGTTGTTGACAATCTAATAACGTCAGTGATGTCGCTATTATAGCAAGAATGTATTGCATTTAGTGCCAGAGGAATACTGAGTGTAATCCAGCTAATATTAAACATTTTAAAATCCCATTAAACAAGAAAAAAACAACACATAGCTCTTCTAGCACAACCAGTAGGCCTTATATGTAGTTAACCATGTCTGGATATTTCAAACTATGTATATTGTGCACAATGTATGATATATAAATAAATCCCCTGAAATGAAGTGTTTCATTTCGGATTTGTTTTAATGGTTCTTTCTGTCCCAAATGAAAGCAGGCATCCTGTTCATTTCAGGTTTAAAACCTGAAAAAGGAGCCTGGAAAATCAAGAGGAATAGTTTTGAACATCTGGCTTTTCCATTCTCTTTTGCCCCATCCTTCTCCTCCATTTCCCCTTCCCTCCCCTTTAAGTTCATTGCAGCAATTTTTCTGTTTTCCAGCAAATGAGATTTTGCCTGTACTTTAAGAGTAAGGAATGCTTAATAATGAAGGCTGCTACCTTAAACTCCCAGTGTTGATGGCTGGTGTGTGTGTGTGTGTGTTTGTGTGCATTATATGGGCAGGCCCCCGGGCCGGACTTTAGACATGCCTGCCCTAAGGTCCCAGGGGGAGTTACAACAATTAGAAACATCATTAGTATTAAAACACAACATTGAAAACTGTGTGAAACGACTTAAACGTACCTGCAAGTCATTTCCCCGATAGGCATTAAGCATTTGCGTCAGAGTAGGATGCAGCGTAAATCAGTTGCATTGAGCAACAGCCTGCATTTGCAATAATGATCGGCTCTCATCCCCGTTGGCTTAGTCATTACACGTTTAACTTTTCCAATTAAAATTGTGCAACTATCATTCCGCAGCTCCAGCTGATGAAGGAAGATATCTCCAGCCACATATAACATGAATGCAGCTCTCTGCACATCATTGGCTGGCTCTTCAACATCAGCGCCAGGCTAAGGCTTTTCTCTTCACCTGGGTGTCTGATGGAATGTGAAAAGGTTTACATCTGTTAACTGAGCAAAATAAAAATATCTGAAGAAGTGTGCATGCACACGAAAGCTCATACCAATGACAAACTTAATTGGTCTCTAAGGTGCTACTGGGATGAATCTTTTTATTTTGTTTCAACTACAGCAGACCAACATGGCTACCTACCTGTTAATTGAGCATTTATCCTGATTTGTTTATGCAGAGATTAGATGACACTGCAGTCAAAGCTTCTAGCACACACTTTGCAGTGCATTTATCCACCAGAAAGAAAGAAAAAGGGAGGGAGGGAGGGAGGGAGGGAGGGAGAGAGGGAGAAAGAAAGAAAGAAAGAAAGAAAGAAAGAAAGAAAGAAAGAAAGAAAGAAAGAAAGAAAGAGAAGTCCCATTGAAATCAATAGGTTCAGTAGTTCACTTCTCCCAAGTAATAATATATAGGAGTGCATTATTATTATTATTATTATTATTATTATTATTATTATTATTATTATTATTATTATTATTATCATTACAGTATTATCATTATTATCATTATTATCGTTATTATTATATTAACTTTTGTATTTATATGTGAACCAATTTACATCAGGGAAATTTTAGTTTGTGTTCTGTATTTTGACTCAGATTTCTCATCTGACTCAAACGTAACTTCAGTGTTGCTGTCCTTTAGTCACAATACACCTCCCTTTCATGAACTTTTCCAGCTTCAAATGGTTAGCCTCCTCTTCCCTTCCAGGAAAAGGGAGGTCGTCCTTCTGCAGCCGTACTTCCATTTGAAGTTTTCTGTGCAAGGCCCAACTGTTTTGTTTGCACAATTACTTGAAATGCTGCGAGACTGTGGGGCTGGATACAGAAATTTCTATTTATGTCCATCTCAACAGTGCTGTTCCACATTCCATTTCATGCTATTCTGTTTACCTTTTTCTGATTACATGGACCATACTTGTGTTAGGAAACAGAAATCAGACAGCCACCACCCAGCTACTGTCTGATGGGAGGCTGCTCCTGGGTAAAGCTCAGCCCACTCTCTCCCATTGAAGAACAACAGCTGCTGTGAGGCAGGGATTCATATATTTCCACAAGGCTGCCCCCTAACCATCAGCCTCCAAATTCTTACCTTGCCAAATCATGGCTTATTAGAGTGAAACAAAAAACCACGATCCCAGGTTCAGATGCAATGCTGAGGTTGTGGTTTATTGCTCCCCGTCTTGTAACAGGAGGAGCAAAGTGTAAGCAGCCATGAGCTATGGTTTGCACAGCAGTGGTGTCAAACTGGGACAAACTGAGCATAGAACTGAGGACCTGGTTATCCTTCATGGCTAAATGTGTATTTGAATAGTTTATAATCCATTGAAAGCTCTGAATGTAAATCTAATGTGCTGTATCATGAAGACTGTTTTGCTTACCACTTACATATTTTATTTTTGTTTCTTTTTATAGGTAAGTACCATTACAAACAATACTTTTTTGGCGTAAGTCGTTTGAATTGAACACATCTATCTGCCGGACAACATTTTCTGCTACTTTGGTGATTTGAATCGATTTCCATCAGTTAAACAGACGGAAGCTGTTGGCAAGATTAGCCAAAAAGTGACTCGAAGGTCAGCTCTTGAATTGTATGTTTGGTTGCGTTTAACCAAGAGAACTGAATAACTGTAGCTTGCATCTCATTTTGTGGTGCTTTCTCCTTTGAAACAGTCTTCTGCCTTGCAGGAGGATGGGCAGGAAAGGGTTGTTTTTTTAGGTTCCTTTATGTGCTATTATTGGAAGAGCTTGAAGTCCTTTTGTGCAGGCAGGATTTTTTTTTTTTTGAAAGCCATCTGCATGATTGCTATTTATCTGAACGATGTAACATTATGCTATTTGAATAGCCAGAGATCCAAAAAGACTGAAATTTGTAGTGCTGGATAAGCTGATCCCTAATTACATGTATCAAATTAAGCTATAGTTAGTAACTTCATTCTTTTTGAAGAGTCTTTGGTTTTAATATTCACAGTGCCTAACTCACATTCCTTGTGGTGAAAACTACTTTGCTTATTTATAGGCCCTTTGCTGTCCTGATAGTCTGTCAAAAAATGTCCTGGTTTTTAATGAAAGTTTAGGTGCTCTGGTCTACCAGCATATCATTTCTGCTCAGCCTTGTTTAAGTCCCAGTGGAGACGGCCTAGACTGCAATTGGCCTTCTTTTCCATAGGGCTGGCCTGGTGGCAATAATGAGATGTAAGGAGTCTCTTCTAGAAAAATAAAAACATGGCTGCCTGTGTCTTTCATACTTTCTTGCGTCGAAGCCATTAGTAGATGTAGAGTGTAAAGTGCATTGTTCTTTAAAACAGCTCTATGACCAAACTGTGATTGGACATGTATTATTAATTACTTAATTGCATTTGTTTAGCACCCTTCATTTGTAGATCTCAGGATAGTATAATGAAAACTGGAGGGTGATTGATTTTTGTGGAGGTTTGGGATATATATTGCCCATCTTACAAATCCCTTATGCATCCCAGAATTATGTGTTGTGCTTGATCTTGAATCCACTTCTGAAGAAGTGTGCATGCACACGAAAGCTCATACCAAAATAAAAAACTTAGTTGGTCTTTAAGGTGCTACTGAAGGATTTTTTTTATTTTGCTTCGACTCAGACCAACACGGCTACCTACCTGTAACTTGATCTTGTGTGTGTGCTTGTGTAAAGCAAGGGGTACGGGAACCTTTTTGAGCTTGAAGACCATACTTGGGCAATCTTCCAGGGGGGCGCATGCCCATGTTGAGCAGGCCCAGGTGCAAAAGTGGATGGAACAATTAATGTGAATGTTACTTTTGTGCAGTAGGCTAGTTTCTGCATAGCCCCTCTCTCTGCCTTCCATTGAGGTTAGCAAGAATAATTACTGTACCAGAGTTCAAGGATACACTCAAGCCAGGCAAAACACCTCCCGGAGGATGCAAAGAAAGCCTCATGAAGGGTGTGGCCGAGTGAGAGTCGCAAAACATAGGTGCCTGGAGGGCCACATCTACCTCCACACTGTATAACTTTTTCAAACCCCAGACCAGGATGCACATCTTCCTGGATGCACTCCCAGGCAAGTCACGTGACCTGTGCCTTGCTTTCGCCCTGAAAAAAAGTGCTTTTTCGGAAGGAAAGCATAGCATGAGATCGTGGAACCCAAATGACTGCTGCGATCTTGTGCAAAACAAACAAACAAGGATATCCTTTTTTCTTGGGCGCTTGGCAGGTATTTGTTTCCCAAACTGGAGGTTCCCCACCCCACAGTGTAAATGTGGGCTTGAGTTGTATGTATGATGCTAGTTGCTTGCTCTCTTTTCTTCCTTTTTTAAAAGAAGAAGAAGAGATGAATTTTTTCCTAAGACTGAGTTCAATGAAGTTGCAACAAGCTGGAGGAAAGGCCATATGGATCAAAGTTTAAGATCACGCATGGCTCTACATTATTATTATTATTATTATTATTATTATTATTATTATTATTATTATATACCACCCTATACCCACAAGTCTCAGGTCTGTTCACAGGATAAAATCAGAATATAAAACGACAAAATACATAATCAAAACAAAAACAACCCTACAACCCCCGCAAAACATTTTTGTTGTTGTTGTTTAGTCGTTTAGTCGTGTCCGACTCTTTGTGACCCCATGGACCGGAGCACGCCAGGCTCTCCTGTCTTGCACTGCCACCCACAGTTTGGTCAGATTCATGTTGGTAGCTTCGAGAACACTGTCCAACCATCTCATCCTCTGTCATCCCCTTCTCCTTGTGCCTTCCATCTTTCCCAACATCAGGGTCTTTTCCAGGGAGTCTTCTCTTCTCATGAGGGGGCCAAAGTATTGGAGCCTCAGCTTCACGATCTGTCCTTCTAGTGAGCACTCAGGGCTGATTTCCTTCAGAATGGACAGGTTTGATCTTCTTGCAGATCAAACTTGCAACACATTTTAGGCCACATTAATTGCCAGGGTATGTAAGCTTCAGACTCAATCACCCACCCCTTTTTCATGGTGCACAGATTGTGTGAAAGGGATGGTCCTGCATGTGTGTTTGCACCTGTTTAGATCACACTGCGAAAGGTTACACCATATTGAGCCCATATCCCGCTGTGTGCAACCTAAAAAAAAACAACAGGTTCAGAACATTGAATTATGAAGCTCAAATTACATGGAAGATATTATACATTCTGATAATAGCATCTAATTCAGTGCTTTAAAAAAAACACCCAAAAACCCCACATCTGCCTTCCACACAGTCTCAAATAAGTTTCTAAATTTAGTTTTCTTTGTGGATTTCATTAAGCCTTCCGCCTGCCACAGACACACATAATTTGAGAACGGGCAACTCCCATAGCTGTTCCCCTATAGCTCTGTTCCTTCTAAGACTATACACAGCAAAAATGATTTTTATTTTTATTTTTACTAATGCTGAAATTTATAGTCCTGATAGCAAACCAGCTTTTTCCTTAGCACCCCCCTTGCTTAATATTCAGTCTGATCAAATAGCTTGCACACTGTTTTGGGACATTTTAAGGTAAAGGGTAAAGGGACCCCTGACCGTTAGGTCCAGTTGCGGAGAACTCTGGGGTTGCAGTGCTCATCTTGCTTTATTGGCCGAGGGAGCTGGCGCACACCTTCTGGGTCATGTGGCCAGCATGACTAAGCCGCTTCTGACGAACCAGAGCAATGCACAGAAATGCCGTTTACCTTCCCGCCAGAGCGGTACCTATTTATCTACTTGCATTTTGACGTGCTTTCGAACTGCTAGGTTGGCAGGAGCTGGGACCAAGCAACGGGAGCTCACCCCGTCACAGGGATTCGAACCACCGACCTTCTGATCAGCAAGCCCTAGGCTCAGTGTTTTAACCCACAGCGCCAAAATTCAGTACAAGGCTGCAATTTCCTCTCTGATCGCTAGATGTCCTCTTCCTTCTTCACAATGCAGCTTCTGCTCCTGTAGAAAGCTTGGTTCTTTAGACAGCAATCGTGGCAGCTGTAGCTGAATGATTTGCATGAGGTAAATCACACTGACTAGGCCTACAAATGGTAAGCTCGGGTTCAAATCCCTGCTGAGCCATGAAGCTTGCAAGTACAAGGTGGCCTTGGCAAGGCACAAACATTCCATTTAAATCTACCTTGCATGGTTGTGTTGGGTTGAAGTGCACCTCTGAGCAACTTGGAAGAAAGATAGGATATATCAGTAAGTGAAACAAATGAAATAAGCAAATGTTTGGGTTGTTTCCAAAAGGAAACAGTTCTCTGACCCCATTTGCCAGTGCTAACATAGTGTTCCTGAAACTAATTTAAAAGATGTACAGGAACCGGTGCTTGACAGTGTCCCCATCCACATACCTTCTAATTATTTTCTAGCTCTCTTCCCTGCCAAGTCATAAGGCTGTTAGTGCTGCTGTTCATGTAGCTTGTGGTTCTAGCAATGTAAGAAGAATCGGATGACTATTTGTGAGCTTTACCATGCTGCTGTAGACATTGACTCATAGGCAGGAAGATGTCATGGTAAGCTTCTGTGTGGAAACAGAGATTAGAGCTTGAAGTAGAATTTTACAAATTTTTGCCTCATTGGCGTCTTGGAATGCCCACAATGAGTGCAATTTAAATTGATCTAAGTAAACTTCCACCCCCACCCCCCGGAAGAAGCTCTGAGCCACGGGGGAAGGTTTGCAACAGCCCTGACTAAAGTTTGCTTTCTTAGCTCGAGAGAATCAAAGCAGCTTCCTCCAGAGCATAGCAGCCAAGGGGAAGGAAGGCGGGCGAGGCCCAAGGCCCAGAAAAGATGGTTTGAGGCTGGCATCCTACTAGGATGGCCATACGTCCTACTTTACAGAAGACAGTCCTGTGAAGGGTCATAGCTCAGTGGTACAGCATCTGCTTTGGATGCAAATTGTTGCAGGTTGAATCTCTGGCATCTCCAGGTAGGGCTGGGAGAGAACCCTATCTGAAACCATGGAGAGCCACTGCCAATCAGTGTAAACCAGGGGTCGAGAAACTTTTTTCAGCAGGGGGCCAGTCCACTGTCCCTCAGACCTTGTGGGGGGGCCGGACTATATTTTGGAGAGAAAAAAGAATGAATTCCTATGCACACTATGCATACCAGGCAGGCCCCACAAATAACCCACAGATACATTTTAAAAGGACACATTCCATGCAAGAGCACCAGGCAGGCCAGACAGTATTGTAGATGATAAAAAATAAAAATAATTTTTTTCTTACCTGCACTGATGATAGTCATTGCTTGGAGGGGTGTGTGTGTCCTCGCCTGGGCTTGGTGCTGTGTTGCGGCCTGCTGGGTCTCCTGCTGCCGGCACCTCTTCTGCGCTTTTGGGGGTGGGATGGGGGCCCTCCCGCCTGCAACGGAGGCCAGATCGCTGCCGCACAGCCAGTAGGGAGAGCTTCTGCCTGTTCTCCCCACCCTCTTTCCCTCCCCCCGTAAATCTCTCGCCTCCCCCCCCCCCCCGCTGCCTCTTTTCCTGCCAGCGCCTCCTCCTCCTTTTTCTCCTACTGCACCTCCTGCGGAGGACTTTGCGCGAGAACGCGCAGCAGCTTCACTCTTTTTTGTCTTTTTCCCCAGGGAACTCAGGTTAACGACCTTCGCGGGCCTGATCCGGCCTTTGGGCCATAGTTTGCTGACCCCTGGTGTAAGCAATACTGATCTAGATGGATCAGGAGTCTTACTCAGTTTCCTGTATCCCTGTGCCTTACATTTGGGCTATGCAGTCCAAATATTCTTTAAAGATTAAAAGACTTAAGGAGAGGGAACAGGGGCATGGAAGCCACCCTTCCATAGTTAGCACATGGTAAACTGAGCAGGCAGGCACACATCTGATCTGGTAGAAGTCTTGTTCCCCACTATGATGAGATCATAGAATTGTAGAGTTGGAAGGGACCCCAAGGGTCCTCTAGTCCAGCCCCCTGCAATGCAGGAATCTCAGCTAAAGCAGTCCAACCTCTGCTTAAGAACTTCCAAGGAAGGAGATTCCACCACCTCCCAAGGGAAATGTATTGTATTCTGCTGGAATACCTTTCTGTTTAAGTTTAAGTTATTGCTTCTAAAAGAATCTGTGCGGGTAATTTTATGCAAATCCACACACCCCTTTGCCTCCCTTTTTGGTGACACATAACAGGCCTGTCATACAGCCTGTTCTCCCTGTGGGTTGTTTTCAGCAGAGCGCTAAGCAACATCCAAAGACACCAGTTAAACTGTGTGAAATTCAGCATCCTGCTCAAGTCCATTTGCATAAATGATAGTTTTCTTTCAGCTTCTATGTGTGACAAATTAGCACCTAATTATGCTTCTTTTGGAAGATGCCAAGAATTAAAAGGTGTGTGTTGGCCGGGGGGGGGGGGGGGAGGATACTCCTTTTCTGGAGCCATTTTCTTGTTTCTGTCTTTCTTCCTGACACTGATGGTGTAGCACAGGCATAGGCAACCTTCAGCCCTCCAGATGTTTTGGCCTAAAACTCCCATGATCCCTAGCTAACAGGACCAGTAGTCAGGGATGATGGGAATTGTAGTCCAAAACATCTGGAGGGCCGAAGGTTGCCTATGCATGGTGCAGCAGCTGCATGAACCCTGACAAAAGATGAAGGAAAACAGGAACTACCTTATACCAAGTTAGACCATTGGGAGGCCTGGCTCAGGATTGTATACCTTTACTGGCAGTGGCACTCCAGGCTTTCAGACAGGGGGTGTTCCCTGCCTACCCACAGATGCTGCGGACTTCACCTGGGATCTTCTTCTGTCTTCTATTCCAATGTAATACCGGCCTGCTTTAGTGAAACGCTAGAAGACCCTTCAGTCTATTAAGGAAATTAAGGCTACAGATTTTGCTTACTTGAATGTAGAGAGGAACCTAAGATTTTTCACATTTTGCGGGGGGAAACCCACCTGTCATTGCGGTGAGAATGCAATGACAAACTGAGAAAGTGTCAAGGCATGTTCAGCCATTCACAGATTTTGGAGCACTACTGAGATAATGAGGAACCACCATGGAAGAAGTGGACAATCAGCCCTTCCTGTTAGCTAGGCCCCTTTACCTGGAGCAAGGCCTGCTAATGAGTAAAGCACTGTCCATGAACAGGAGTCTGCTTGTGGGTAGAGAGAGAAATAGGATATGAATCTTCTCTCCAGCTGTTGCTAAAGATGTCCAAAGCTCTTTGCTTTCAAGGCACTATTTCCTGGATAGGTTCTGTTGTAATTGGGTACAGTATTTACATAACAAATTTCTTTCAGTTGGGTTTACAGAGAATATTTTTTTCATGGATTATGACCCTTGTTTCGGAAGTCAGATGGACCTAGTTGTATATCACTCTATAACAGTGATGACGAACCTATGACATGCGTGTCAGATATGACACGCAGAGCCCTCACTGCTGGCACGCGCCCCATCGGCCCATTCACACTGTTGTTGTTGTTGTTTCCCTCCCCCATTTGCTCTCCCACTCCTCCTCATGCTACAGCTTGTCTCTGCTGTTAAAACCCGGATCCTTTTGTTGTTGTTGTTATTGCTAGTAGCCAGAGATTGGTTTTTTAACCCTTTCTGTGCTGGTTTTTCTGGCGCTTTGGCAGATGATGATTGGGTGTAACAGCACTCATTTTTAACCCGTTCTGTGCTAGTTTTTCTGGCGCTTTGGCAGACTATGTCGGTGCTGTGTGTTAGTTCCAGCAAATGTATTATTCGTCATTTCTTTCTGTTCTCTCCCCCCCCCAAAAAAAGTGCAGCAGCTTTGGGGCATCCCCCGCAGAAGCAAAGCAACTTTTGCACCCCCCCAAAAAAACCCTCCAAAACTTTGGTCAGCAGCTTCCCCCCCCCAAAAAAAAGCTCAACAACTCTGGGCACCTTGTGATAAATAAGGGGTTTTTTGTTTGGTTTGGTTAAATAATTAGTTTTTGGTTTATTAAATACAGTTATATATTACAATTATACATTTTTGTTATTGAAACTATAAATATTGTGAAATTATGGGTTTTTTTCTCGAAGTGACACACCACCTGAGTTATGCTTGGTTTTTTGGCAAATTTTGACACACCAAGCTACAAGGTTGCCCATCACTGCCCTATAGCATGCCCTCCAACATTTCTCCGATGAAAATAGGGACACCCCATTCCATAATTTTACTATTTAAACCCCACACATCTTACTGGGTTGCCTGAGCCACTCTGGGTGGCTTCCAACATATATAAAAACATAATAAAACATTTAACATTAAAAAACTTCCCTATACAGGATTGCCTTCATAGGGCCCAGGGGTCAGATAACTCCATATCATCCAGCATTTCTACAATGAAAATAGGGACATCCTAAGGAAAAGCGGGACATTCCGGGATCAAATCAGAAACCGGGACAGCTTCTCTAAATCAGTGTTGTCCCTGGAAAATAGGGACACTTAGAGGGTCTGCTATAGTAAGTAGATAAATACGTTTTATCATAGACCTACCTAGCTTGCCAATCTGAGGATACTGTGGTGGTTGATGTTCACAGCATAGCTGCCAAGTTTTCCCTTTTCTCACGAGGAAGCCTATTCAGCATAAGGGAAAATCCCTTAAAAAAAGGGATAATTTGGCAGCTATGGTTCACAGCACCTGACACTCAAATGTGTATTACTGCCTCAGAGAAAAATAGGTGTTGGCTAGTACACAGATTAGAAAGTTAGCTATCCCCTGTAAGCTCAGATGTCTATCTGAACTTTGTATTTATTATGTTGCATATTGAGAGCTAAATGGTTTTGTCTACGTTTTTGCAAATATCTTAAAGAGGAAAAGGAAGTTAAGGCATTTTAACATTATGTTAGTTGATGTTTATACTTCATCCCAACAGTTGTTGTTTTTTAAAAGATACTATTGCAGAACAACTAGGAAACATAGAATCATAGAGTTGGAAGAGACAACATGGGTCATCTAGTGCAACCCCCTGCAATGCAAGAATATTTTGCCCAACATGGGGGTTGAACCCATGACCCTGAGATTAAGAACCTTATGCTCCAGTTAGGAAGAAGCATATCAAGTTGCATCCTATTGAATCAGACCATTGGCCCATCTAGCTTAGCAGTGTCTACACTAATAGGCAACAGCTCTCCAGGGTTTCAGATGGTGAATCTCTTCAGGTCTATTTCTATACCTGGAGAGAAATTTCACAGAAGGTAATGATTACAATAAACTCAAAATGAACACCTTTCATCATTTCCCCGCACTATTTTTTTCTGCAGCAGAACATTAGCGAGTGTTTTGTTCCTTGATGCAGAGCCCACATTAATGGTATATTTTCCACTTGCACTTTATTCCTCATTCTGAAGCTGTTATGATTCCACCTAATCAGCAACAAAGGATCAAAAGCACAGGAAGGAGAGACATAAATATTTAAAACCTTTACTTGCAAGCAGGAAAAGGCTGGCCATTTTTTTAAAAAAGCAGGCCTGAAGCTCTGCTCGAGATACAAAACGGCTCTGTTGATCTTTGTTTGACATTTTTAGGTTTATATAACATGTGGCTCTAGCAGCTGTATCTCTGGAGCTGATCTGAAGCTTCGCACTGTGGGATGTCAGTATGCTTTTATTTTGGGTGGGGAGAGGGAATGGAGAGCAATGACTGCTTAATTTGATGATGGGGGGAAACCTATGGCCTTCCAGATGTTGTTGGGACTCCAACTCCCATCAGCCCCAGGAAAGAAGCCAGAGGTGATGGATGTTGAGGTGGAAACTTTCCCAAGGAGTCATTTAATCATTCAAGGCATGACTTGGAATCTAGCACCACCATGAGTTCAGAAAGCAAAAGGCAGATTGAGTACTTCTTAACTAAAATAGCACTTCATTGGAATTTGTGGGTCTATCTTGCAATAAGGTTTTATTATCTTTTCTAAACACATATTCACACGAGTAATTCATTCAGCAATCAGGCTGCAAATGTGTCGCTTTAAGAGGTTAATGCTCTTACTCACAAACATTGAATTATGATATGCTTTGTAACCTTAACACGATTTTCTTCTTGACACATTTTTATTCTGCGTCCAAATCAACAATCAGTAAGAACAATGAAAATGTTCCGATGGAAATGATCCGGGTTGTGTTGTGAGTTTTAATGTGACATTCAGGGCCAGCCCTATCATTTGGAAAAGTGGATGCTGGGATGCAGGGTGAGGAATGACGTAAGAACTGCATGTGTCACAGAGACGGCTTTACACTCCCTAAACTAGCCTGCTATCCTGTCACCAGTGTTGATATCAGATTCAACTGGCAGTCTGGTTGGTTTCCAGAAGTGGAATTAGGTGGGAGAGGGCACCATCCGTTTTTCGCCTGCTGCAGCAACATATGACCCTGATCAAATTCCAGTGATCTTATTACCTAACAGACTCAAGCGAACTTTTATTAAATCACCACAAACACTCTGACGCTTTGGCATTGGCTTTATTATGATATGATCTCTGCATTCATTTCAATCCAACTTTTTTATTTGTGCTGTAAGCTGGGAGTGTAAAGGCTGTGAATGATTTGAGATGAGGGTTATGTATACAGCTGTCTAGGACATGGGTAGGCAAACTAAGGTCCGGGGGCCGGATGCAGCCCAATCGCCTTCTAAATCCAGCCCGTGGACGGACCGGAAATCAGCATGTTTTTACAAGAGTAGAATGTGTCCTTTTATTTAAAATGCATCTCTGGGTTATTTGCGGGGCCTGCCTGGTGTTTTTACATGAGTAGAATGTGTGCATTTATTTAAAATGCATCTCTGGGTTATTTGTGGGGCGTAGGAATTCGTTCATTCCCCCCCCAAAAAAATATCGTCCGCCCCCCCCCCACAAGGTCTGAGGGACAGTGCTGAAAAAGGCCCCCTGCTGAAAAAGTTTGCTGACCCCGACCTAGAAGCTGGAATATACATAATGTATTGGTGGTTGGGTGGAGAAGAGGAGGGCTTAACATGCTGCTATGAACTAATGATAGGGGTTCCCCCCCCCTTATTATCACATCTGTGTGGGCATGCACACATCGGCATTTTGAACATGCCTTGGAAGTCTAACGGCTTCTGCTGTTTGTTTTTCTTTTTTCTCAATGGATTTTGCTGACTGCCCGTTGCTCCTCGGTTTTTGAACATTTCAGAAGTCAAGCGGTCTTCCGGAACCAGAGGCATCTTTCCCATAGGGGCTAGTGGCTCATTGCGCCAGGGCGCCGGCTTGCAAGGCCTCCTCTCCCTCGGCCACAGGAATTCCCTGCCCGCCGAGCCGCTGTCGCTTGAGGGAGCGGCGGTAGCAGCGGTAGCAGTAGTGGCTTCCAAGGGGCCTCCACGTCACCGGGGCACAGGCGGTGGCGTGGCCACCGCCTCCTGCTCCGTGGCCATCGAGCCGAGCTGAGTCGCTCACAAGCACAGCAGCAGAGGCAGGAGGAGGAAAAGGAAGAGGGTGATGCGGCTGGGCTCGGTCAGCACCCAGTGTCTTCAGCACATGGTGCCGGGCGGGCTCTGCCTCCGCCCAGCCCTGCGGAGCGGTGGCGCTCGGTCGGGGACAGAAAGGAGGAGAAAGAGAAAGGGAAAGAGACGGGCCTCCTCTTACAGGCTCCTCTATCGGAGGCCTTGCAAGCCGGGGAGGAGAGCTGGCCTCCGGGAGCTGTTCGGCCAGGCCCATGGCAGTGCCCTGTGACCGCGTCAGGAGGTAGCAGGAGAAGCTCGCTCGGTGGCAGCCCATCTCCTCCCACCGGCCTCCTTGGCTCCCTTTTCCCAGCCCGCCCCAACTGAGGAGGCCGGCTGTGTGGCTTCAGGGGAAGTGGGAAGGGAGAGCGGCCTCAGGGGGAGGTCGAGTGGGAAAGGGATCCTGAGGGTCATCCAGCCCAGCCCACTTGCAGTGCAAGGAAGATCTTGCACAGTTTTATATGACTTCATCATGTCGTTATTCACCTAAACTGAAATGCTCCAATTATTGCAACCTTCCCTCGGAGGGGGGTTGCTACAACCCAACCCCTGGACCATTTTGGTTGCCCTTTTTGGAACCTTTTCCAGCTCCATAATATCCATTTTCGAGGTCAGCCGACCAGAACTATATGCCGTTAGAATTTCCCTGTAGACCTTTCTGCTAAATATGTGAAGGTCAGGCGAGGGGATGGGGCTTTTGTCAGGGTTGCATTTGTGTTAAAAAGGGGGAGGCGGAGTGTGCCATTTCAATGAAGGAAAGGTAGAGCAAACCATATATATCTGACGGGTGAAATAAAATCAGAGAGGTGATTAAAACCTTCCTAGCTCTCTGAGGCAGCCTTAGGTAGGAGCTGTCAGAACAGGTCAGCCAGTGAAAGCATCACAATCTGATGCTTGAATGCGCTTGAATCTGTGCCAGTTTTTACTGTAGATGGAACCTGTTATCTATTAATACATTAATGTGAAAGTCTTCAGGACCTTGTTTTGCTTTACATCAAGGTGAAGCACCTCAGCAACTACGAATTAAAATTTTAAGCACGATGAATCAATCGAACCTAACTGTGTACGCCATCGTTACCCACCTGAAATTCAAAAACTATGACTTTGGCGGGGAGGGGGTGATGATGATGATGATTTACATTATAATGAATCACCTTTAGCATTTTGGTAACTCCCTTCATCCTATGGGAGCAATCCTGCTTCTGCAATGCTGCCTGTGCAGCTGTGGCCCCAGTGCCTTGTCTGCGTGTAGGGTAGGGTCCTCCCTTTGAGGAATGGAAAGGCCTGCACCACTCCCTTTCTCAAGAGGAGGCAGAGGCTGAGATGCTGAACTGGGGTGAGGAAGATGGATGGCTTTAAAAGAGGATTGGACAAATTCATGGAGGATAAAGCTATCCATGGCTACTAATCATGATGGCTATGCTCTTTCTTCATGGTTGGAGGCCGTCATGCTTCTGAATACCAGATACTAGAAACCACAAGAGAGGAGAGGGTGGTGTAGTGGTTAAGAGCGGTAGACTCATAATCTGGTGGACCGGGTTCGCGTCTCTGCCCCTCCACATGCAGCTACTGGGTGACCTTGGGCTAGTCACACTTCTTTGAAGTCTCTCAGCCCCACTCACCTCACAGAGTGTTTGTTGTGGGGGAGGAAGGGAAAGGAGAATGTTAGCTATTTTGAGAGTCCTTCGGGTCGTGATAAAGCAGGATATCAAATCCAAACTCTTCTTCTTCTTGTGCTCAAGTCCCCCTTGAGTGATTCCACAGGCATTTGGGTGGCTGTTGGGAGAACAGGATGCTGGACTAGATGGGACATTGGTCTTATCCAGCAGGCTCTTCCGTGAAGATGAAATAGGTTGGGCTGACTCACTTCTCTTTCCTCCCTGTCTGCCTCCTTTTGCCTTGTCAATGACAGAGACTTGAGTTTGCATTCATACTAGCAACCGCTCAGTGTTGTTGTTGTTTTAAAAGGACATTCAATTAAAAAAAAACCCCTCTCAATAAGGTGGTAGTTACTAGATCTGTGAGTGCAACCATGCACAAATTTGCACATATCTTGCACATTTATTGGGTTTATTTTGAGGAGCTAGCAGTACTACTCTTGGGATAGACAGTGGCACATTGGCAGTAAGAATGGCATTGGTTTTAATAATCTTGCTTGATTTGGGAAATACTGCATGGACTAAGTGTGTTTGCTCCTTCCAGAAGGTCCCATGTTCAGTCTCTGGCATCTCCAGATAGGATTGGGAATGTCCCCCATCTGAAACTCTGAAGAGCTTCTGCCAGTCAGTGTAGACAATACTGAGCTAGATGGAAAATTGGTCTGACTTGGTGCAGGGCAGATTCTTACATTCCTACTATCAAGGGTCCAAGATGCATTATTCTTCCACAGAGCAGCTGGTTCTGTTGGGAGCCATTAACTGTTGCCAGCTGAGATTGTGTGGCCCAGAATCATGACTGGACAGCTGTCTCTTGTTGCAATGCCCAAGCTCTGGATTTCCTGCATCAAGGAGGGGGTTGGGCAGGACTAGAGGGCTTGCAAGCCCTCCCTCCAGCTGTGTGATTCTATGTCTGGCAAAAAACTTATAATCTTCCACCCAGGGTTTCTCCTCTCCCCATAACCCTTCCTAGTCTAATAGGCATATATAAGAGTTAGTTTAAACAAAGAAAACCTTCTATTAACATAAATTACATTGGCTCCATGAGAAGTTAAGTGTGTGGCTGGGAATAGATTTGCTGAGTAATAAAGGCACCAGGTTACTTTCCCAATAAAGCCTGGTGATTAACAAGTCAATTCATTAAGTGTTCCCGCAGACTTCCATTGAGTTCTGTTCTATGGCAGAAGAAAGGCGTTGTGTGCCATTTCAATGATGAGATGGATGGTTAATGAGCTGCACTTAGCAGACCCCAAGAGCCTATGCAAAATATTCCAGATCTCAGGTGGGAGAGGGATTCTCATGGAACTGCACCAATCTGTTGCCACTCACAAAGACTCAATCACTTCTTTGTCAAAACTACACCTGCTAAAACCCAGGGACGGCCTCAGGGGACCCGCCATGCTGCTGTATGAATAGAGAGAAAGGAGAAGTCACTTATCAATTAATTCCTTAAAAAACAATTTAAAGAATCTTGGATCTGTCTCCTGCTTTTCCGGCCAAAGGAGATTCTGGTTTTATTGCAGCTTCAGATAAAGGTGAACCTGAATCCCAGATCAACAGTAAAGCCAACCTATAGGAACAGATCATACAAGTTCCATAGCAGTAACAAACTATCCAGCAATTTCCAGCAATAAGTCAAATAGCTATTTCTGCATAGCAGGGGGTTGGACTAGATGATCCTCGGGGTCCTTTCCAACTCTGCAATTCTATGATACTATGAACATAGCAAGCTGCCTCCTTAGAGGGCAGAATACTGTTTAACAGAATTTATATACTGCTTGACTGTAGCAAAGTCGCCAAGCAACTTACAGTTTACAAGGAAAACCTCTAAGTGGTTTATTTGTCCACCTGTTCCAATATAGTTTTCTATTAAGTGTGCTTAAGGATTGTAGGTTTTAGTAAGCAACATATATGACTGGGTAGCTACCTCTCAACACAGAACTATTGCACAGTATTCAAAAGTATTTTGAACTCTGTTTAACCCTGGTATTACTGCACTTTTGACTCGAAGAAATATGTAATCCCGAATGTTTTCCATTTCTGCCCTGGCAATGCAAATCGCAAGGATTTTCCTGAATTTCTTAGTATTAACGAAATCTCCTTGTGATAGTAGATTTGATTATGCAACGAATATTATGCTTAAATGCTATTTTGTGTTTGCCACAGTAAGGATTATCAGGAGTTTGATTTATTTAATGCACTACTTAATGCAACACCCCCCATAACAATTGTATGATGAATACCCACTGGGTGCTTGATGGATCCTCCCTCTGCTGTAACTCAGTGGTAGAGCACATGCTGAACATCCCAGGTTCGATCCCTGGCATCTTCTGTTAGGCTGAATAAGACCTCAGACTGAAACACAGGAGAGCTAATTTATGTTCCAACTTTACAGTCCTATGATTCTATATACCAGTACATAATACTAGCTAGAAAGACCAGCAATCTGACTTGGTTTAAAACAATATCCAGTGTTCATGCAGCACCTTTGATCAAGCGGGCAGTCTACACACAGATCACCCTTGCTAAACCTGAGCAGGTGTGGAAGAAAAAAAAGGAAAGGAGAACACTTTCAATAAAATGCAAATGGCATGTGCTTGACTCTAAAATTTTACTTTTGAGTGTTGTTGTTGTTTTGGAGGGATAAGGACAAAGCCAACTTGAGAGATTTATTGTAGCCAAATCCACGCAACATATATAAAAAGGGGATTTCTTACTTATATTTGGCAATGCTCAATGATGTGTCTAAGTTCTAAAAGGATATTACCGTAGAGTGGGTGCCAGGCAGGCCTCTACGGGGTGGGTATTTCATGTAGGGGTTCTGGGCTGTCTCCCACCTTGGCACGGACTAGATCCAGACCTGATTAGCTTCTGCAAGCGAGCTGCTTCATGCGCCATTGGACCATGCCCTTTTAAACTTGTTCAGAATATTTTAGAACTCTACAAACTATCATTTATAGAAGCTTTCATTAAATGAATTCAGCCCCACCTGGAATGAAAGCTGCCTTTGTAGCAGGCTCAGAGAAACTCAATTCCCTGTCCGAAATACTTAAGCTGGCACAAAAAATCTTGGTAAACTCCCCCAGTCCTTCAAGACATTGTGAGGCCATTATCCGAGGCGCCAGAAGCCTAGAAACATGTTGGAACCATTGATAGTTCTTGCTTAAGGACTGAATGGTGCTACCTTTAAATCCAGCCTGGAGTGACCTAAAGCACTTCAGAGAATTACAACTGAAGGCAATGCCTAGGTCAGCCAAGACAGCTAATTCCTGGGATTCTGCCAAGCATCAGTTCAGGGATATTCTTGTAGCCTCTGCACCTGAGACTATTAATGGCACTGAGCATGGTTTATTTTTGAGAGCTGAGCAATATGGAGTATCTCTGAATTGCCTTTCTTAATACTGTATGTGTCCAGTTGTTGTTGTTTTTTATTTTCCACAAAGGCCGTGCTGTGCGTTCCTCAGTTGCATGAAGGAGTTGCTATTAATGAGTTCTGTTTTGCCACACATTAATTCTTATCCCCTTTAATGGCAATATTCTGAACAGAGGCTCTCCCATATTGATGTTGCAAAACATGATGATACCACACCAAAACTTGCAGCCTGCTCCTCTCTCTCTCTCTTGCATATGCAATCTCTCAAGTCATTTTTAGGAATCCTTTTTTAAAAAAAATCATTTCCCCCTACCCTCTAAAGTAGTTTCTAGCCTTCATGATTGCTGAGAGATGTTTGAAAGTACCATGAATGTTACAAAGATTTGAAACAAGGACTGGGATCCGGAAAGGCATATAAGGGCTTGTGCGTGACCAGCAACACTTCTTTTAATTGAAGCTCCCGCCTTGCCCCTACCCTGCTATATGATGAATGTGAAACTTCCTTCAGTTTACTATGTGATTTGGGGTGCAGGTAACAATTTAAGAAACAGTTCTGCAACCTCCCTGAACAATGAAGAAAGAGCTCTGGAGTTATCTGTATCCTGGCCAAGAAGCTAAAGCCTGATTTACGTTCCCATAGAAAGATTTGTGACAGCAATAGGATTATGGTGCCAAGGAGTCAACGTGTAAACCTCCTTCAATGTTTTTGGTGATATCACCAAAATCTGTGTTTTGTCCCTGGTCTTTAAGGTGCCCTTTATAAGAACCCACCGTGCTAACATGCCCTGTAATTGGAAAGCAACAACAGTTTATGATTTAGATTGTCACATGCTCATTCCCGGTCAGACTGCTTTAGATTAAAAGGAGAGCAATAAAAGCTTGGGAGGTGGGGAATATTTGACTCACATTCATTTAATAAATCTCATTAAGGATTTAACAATCAATTCATTATTCAGTGGCACTTGCAACTTGCGAGTGTATAGAAAGGATATTAGTCAGCTTCTCCACATGACCAACTGTACTTCTTCCCTCTATTTAATTTTTGCATGAATCTGAACGCCCTGAGGCAGGAAACCTTGTCTTCTTCAATATTATCAATGCTTGCATCTCTCCCCTAGCACAGACGTCACAGGAACCCAACAATGGCTCTTTCCTAACACCTTCCTTTTCAGTTTGGTATAATGGTACCTCTACCAGTTACAGACGCTTTGGGTTACACGTTTTCAGGTTGCGTACTGCAGGAAACCCGGAAGTACCGGAAATGGTTACTTCTGGGTTTCACCGCATGCGCAGAAGTGCCAAATTGCGTCACTCGCGTGCTCAGATGTGGCGCTGCAGGATACGAACGCTGCAGGTTGCGGACATGCCTCCGTCATGGATTACACCCACAACCTGAGGTTCCATTGTACTGTAAGGATAAGGAACTTGAGGCTCTCGAGGTGTGCAATGGCCATGGATGATGGGCGTTGTAGTCTAACAGCAATTGAATGGCACCATATTGGGTACACGTGGTGTAGGTTAACAGTCGTTGAGAGGAAAAGGAGGAGA
This sequence comes from Zootoca vivipara, assembly GCF_963506605.1. NCBI lineage: Eukaryota > Metazoa > Chordata > Lepidosauria > Squamata > Lacertidae > Zootoca > Zootoca vivipara. Next base: position 40,274,257 of record NC_083286.1, read on the forward strand.
AAACAACAACTGGGATAGGCCAGGCCTAAATCCATCCCAAGTAAGGGTGGTCACTGCAGTGACATCAGCAGCACTCCTGCCATAGCCTGAAGTGCTGTGTGCTTTGCATTATCTTGCTTCCCAATCACGGCCCTTAAGGCTTGCTGTTTTCCCAATGATGGCCGCTGGCCTAACAATCTACCAGTGTGCAAGAAAGCAGAGGCGGTCCCTGATATTTACACAACCCCCCACAGTAAATACCTTTAGGAACAATCTGTGCAGAACTATATGTCGTTTAGGACTTTATTTACCACTTACCCAAATATGGCTAGCCAAATGGGGGTTTCTATGATGTATCTACTGTTATAAGTTTTTCTTAGGGGGGATCAGTTCAGGGATCAGTCTAGATCAGAGCTTTCTAAACTGTGTGTCGTGGCATGTTAGCTGCAGTGTGTAGGTGTGTTGCACAAATGCTCCTTCCTCTCCTCACGGGGCTGGTAAGGGGTTAGTTTAACCTCTGGTTTGCTAGTAAAACTGAATTACTGTGTCACAAAATGATGCACGTCTAAAATTTGTGTTACCAACGTGAAAAGTTTGGAAAACTCTGGTGTGATACCTGAGTCCCTTCCAGTTCTGGGGATTCTGTATCCAGCGAGGGTTAGAATATTAGAGGTTGCTGGACTGAACAGGCAAGTTTCTTCAAAAGACCATAGCTGGCCACTTGTGTGACCCCATCAGCATCTAAAATAATGAGCTAGGTTGAGTGATGGAGAACAATAAGTCAAAGTGGGCTGGACTAGAGAACTGTGTATTTGTGAGCTGGGCTGGAAGTGGGGGACCCAGAAACATGTATTGATCTTACTCAGAATCTAAAACTATGACTAATTGAAGAGCTGGACCATAAAGAAGGCTGATCGCCGAAGAATTGATGCTTTTGAATTACGCTGCTGGAGGAGACTCTTGAGAGTCCCATGGACTGCAAGAAGATCAAACCTATCCATTCTGAAGGAAATCAGCCCTGAGTGCTCAATGGAAGGACAGATCGTGAAGCTGAGGCTCCAATACTTTGGCCACCTCATGAGAAGAGGAGACTCCCTGGAAAAGACCCTGATGTTGGGAAAGATTGAGGGTACGAGGAGAAGGGGACGACAGAGGACGAGATGGTTGGACAGTGTTCTCGAAGTTGCGAACATGAGTTTGACCAAGCTGCGGCAGGCAGTGCAAGACAGGAGTGCCTGGCGTGCCCTGGTCCATGGGGTCACGAAGAGTCGGACACGGCTAAACGACTAAACAACAAATTGAAGAGCAAGATCTTTTGTGGTGTTAATGCTGTGACCCCCTCCATCCTATGCTGAGGTTGTATACAGTATATGCACATGAAACCTTACGTTCTCTCTCTGTGGACCTTCATTCTAAAGAAACTGAACCCTGGAAAAACGCTTGAAATCCCTGGAAGATTGGGTATAGTGTGTAACAATCCACATAGTATATATTCTAGGCTATTATAATCTATAAATGGATTCAGCATGTCACACAGTATTGTGGCATATAAGCATTTTACTGAGAATGGCAACTGGGTGAAACTGACGTACTTAAAATTTCAATGCATTTTTATTTTTTTTAAAGAAAGATAGAAAACCCATTGCTTCCTTTTTTATAATTTTTGTCCTCTGGCAAGCCTTCAACGATTTTTAAGGAAAATGCTTCTGTTAGGTATCTGACAAAGAATATCAGTTTTGCAAGGTGGGGGGGATGGACACAGGGAGAAATGATACCTTTGATGTTGGTTTCTCTACATAAATAATTTAAACTTGAGTGCAAATGGCGTATTAGGCAGCCGGTTTCTATTAAACATTAATGACTGTACATTTCATAGTCCCATCTTCTCCAGCTCCATCCTCTGTCTAAACCACATCACTGCAGAAAAGACCAAGAGATAGACTATGGATTTGGCAGGACTAAAACAGACATGAAATATCAAAAGGGCAGAAGCATCTATATCCACTCCCACGTCCTTGCATTCAAGAAGATCAGCCTTTACAATCCAAGCTGATAGCCATTTTTAACTCATTTTAAACAACTTTCTTTAACCCATGTAAGACAATTATTGTACTTTCTCACCTCGAACCAGACATTTTTGGCCCAACAACAGTCCCATTATGTTGCTGGTTCAGTATTATCATGTGTGGATTATAGCCACCTTAGTTCTTTTTCTTCTTTTGTCCCCACCCCCACCCCCAGGTGATACCAAAAATACTTATTGTTTGTCTCCAGAGGGCATCCATACATATTGTCCTTTTCGTTTCATTCTCTATTCTTTTTCAGTTTATAAAGTCATTCAGATCATACATACTGTATATAAAAATATATAGATTGCAGGCCTTTGATTTCCACAAATCATATCAACAAACTTTTTTATTCCAGTATGTTTTAAAAGTGCAAATTCAATCAAGTTGGCACCAAACTGTTGAACTCCAAAAATTGCTTTCTCCAAATCCAAGAATTGTGTGTTTGTTTGTTTGTTTTTTTAAAGTAAAGCCTTTTTTCATATTTTCTTTATCTAGAAATGTGAATTGATCCAGAGAGTTCCAAGGTCAGAAAACTTGGAATGCTTTAAGATGAATCTTTCTTTACTCACAATGTTTTCAAAACATGTTATCCTATTCAATGAGGAAGAAAGCATCCAGCCAAATCTTATGCTTGCTTATATAAATCCTGTGGCCCTACAAATACTGGGACTCCAATTCCCATCAGCCCCTGCCAGCATAACCAATGATTAGGGATGATGGGCACTGGAATCCAGCAACATCTGGGATGCCACAAGTTCCCCTCCCTTGATATAGAACAGGCATCCCCAAACTGCGGCCCTCCAGATGTTTTGGCCTACAACTCCCATGATCCCTAGCTAACAGGACCAGTGGTCAGGCATGATGGGAATTGTAGTCCAAAACATCTGGAAGGCCAGAGTTTGGGGATGCCTGATATAGAAGTAAATCTTGCAGTGATCAGTAGGACCAGCTCCCAGCAGTCTGCATCCCTAAGCTGTTATCTGAAGAACATTTACTAAGGAAGAAGCCCCACTGAGCAAGTTGGGACTTACTTCTGAGTAAGCAGCCTTAGGATTGGACTGTTGATATGCCAGCTGAGCTGACCAAGCAGCAAAGCTCTAAGAGCTGATACGAAACCAGGCAGCTTGGTAAAATATTTTCTGACAATGTTTGCTTGCATTTAAACTTTATTTCATGGTAAGTTGGAACTGGTGTGATGGCAATAAAATTTGTCTAAAGAGTTAGGCAAAAAAGGAAAAGCCTCTTCAATATGAATCACTACATGTATATTAGAGGCCTATTTGTTACCATCTTTAAGATTATATATTAACAAGAAATCTAAGTCTGTGGACTAATTTCCCCAAGGGAGAAGCTCAGCTCAACAGTTTAAAACTGTTGTGAATAAATCATGAGTAAATGTACTAAAAGAATTAGGATTCATTGGCAATGAGAGGACTTTGATAACCCTTGTAGATCTTTTACTTTCCTAAATTTCTTTGAAACAAAAACCACAGCGCCCCAGTGCCTGGCTTTGGTTGTAAGACTGCAGACAAGCAGGGCATATAACCATTGCTATTTATTTTCTTTCTATATGGCTGGTTGTAAGCCAAGATGTGAAACAAGATGGGTCAAAGTGAGTTTACAAATTGGGGTGTCCACTAACCAGAGTTAAGGGTTACGCTGAGCAAACCATGGTTAACACAGATTCCCTGACTCTCCAGGCCAAAGGTAGCCAATATGGTGCCTTCCAGCTGCTGTTCAACAGCCATTCCCATCAGCCCTAGCCAGTATGGATAATAGGTAGGGATGGTGGGAGTTGTAGTCCAACAGCATCTGGAAGGTGCCACATTGGCTGTTCCTGATCTGGGCTCTTGTCTTGCACTGTGACAAGCCAGTTTCACTGGGGGATCTCTTTGTGCATGGGTACATGGGGAGGGCTTAGCTTTGCATCCTAAGCCATAGTTGCAGTGTATGTTTGTGATCGTGTCCAGGGTTATGACAACAAGTTATTGTTAGTGCAGACAAGGGCAGCAAGCAACATTTAACTGATTGAAAAATCCTGGCAGAAGGAAAAAAAAGGTATTCCCACTTTATCCCATGGGCATATGCACACAGCTGCCAAGTACCCGGTGGAGAAATCCGGGATCGGCAGCTGCGCGACACCGGAAGTTGCGTAGACACAACTTCCGGTGTCGCTTTGCCCATCTATGGGCACTGAAAATGGCCGGCACTGGCGTCGGAAGTTGCGTCTACACATGTCCGGAAGTGCGTAGATGCAACTTCCGGTGTCGGCATCGACCATTTTCAGTGCCCATAGATGGGCAAAGCGACACCGGAAGTTGCGTCTATGCACTTCCGGAGCCAGCCATTTTCTGGTGCCCATAGATGGGCAAAGCGGCACCAGAAAAATGGCCACTGACAGGGGAAAAAAAGGAGATTAATGGGGGAGGAGCTGGAACGGGAGACCTCCGGGAAATGGTAAGTAAAAACGGGGGTTTCCCGGGAAATACGGGGTACTTGGCAGCTATGCATATGCAAGCACTCATCCAAAGAAACTTCAAGAAATGCAAAAGGAAGGACTCACACTGTGTGTGATTAACCTAGGGGTCAGCAAGGTTTACCTCGCCTGGGCCGGTTCACTCCAGTGGAGATCACTTTGTGGGCCGGATTGCGCACGCGCGTGAGCATACATACCTGTGATTTCCGGCGATGCGGAAGCAAGTCCCTGTGCCGTGCTGCACCGGTTTAGCGCAGCGCACGGGGACTCACCAAGTGGGTGGCTTGGTTCGGGGGTGGCTCGTCGGCTGGTTTAAACGACCCCCGTGGGCCGCTTGTGACCCATGGGCCTTAGGTTGCTGACCCCTGGATTAACCTATATAATTTACTATAGGTACAAGATGTGCTGTTGGACGCCAACTTAGGTGGCATCAAAAGGGAACTAGGTAAGTGTTTGGAGTATAATGTTATTAATAGCTGTGGTTCTATGCCAGGGGTCCCCAAACTAAGGCCCGGGGGGCCAGATGCAGCCCAATCACGTTCTAAATCCGGCCCGTGGACGGTCCGGGAATCAGCGTGTTTTTACATGAGTAGAATGTGTCCTTTTATTTAAAATGCATCTCTGGGTTATTTGTGGTGCCTGCCTGGTGTTTTTACATAAGTAGAATGTGTCCTTTTATTTAAAATGCATGTCTGGGTTATTTGTGGGGCATAGGAATTTGTTCATATTTTTTTTCAAAATATAGTCCGGCCCCCCACAAGGTCTGAGGGACAGTGGACTGGCCCCCCGCTGAAAAAGTTTGCTGACCCCTGTTCTATGCTGTAGGATCAGGGACAGCCTAGTTCTGAATGCCAGACACTGGGGAACAGTGGGATAAACCTGGAGCCATTGTGTTCTGCTTGTGGATGACCCAGAGGTATCTGGATAGCTGCTGTTGGCAACAGGGCGCTGGACATTTTGTCTGAATCTAGCTGTACTCGTGCGTCCTTTTCAGACCCTGGTCCATAGGATAAAGATGCTTGCCTTTTAATGATTCCTATCTACACATTTAATAAGATTTTTTTTAAAAATCAGGTGTGCATGTGCCGAATACCTGGAAACACCCTTTGGGATGCATTAAGTACTTAGTAATTCTCCAGTCTTTGCCATAGTATGAGCAGTGAGTGCATCGCATTTTGAATTAATCAATTTTGGAAAGGTTTTGTTGACTTACATCCCCCATGCACCCAGGATAATATGACATTGCACTAAAGCAATTAGTGACACAGTATTATGCAGAAATAAATTGGTTTGACTGTGTTTCTTGTAATCAGCATAAATAATACCGCACATGGTGAAATGGCATGGAATATTAACAGGTCTGAAATTCAAAATGAGAAGAGTAACAAAGCAACATTTTGGTTTTAAAAACAGGTCTTGGCCATCTTAAAAAGATATACTGTACCTGACTGAGCTTTAAATACTTATGCTAATGTTTTATTGTTGATGGATAATAATGAATACATTTTTAGTATGGTGTCAATAGTCAAGAGCATTTTTATTTGCCCAGGCAGGCACATTATGTGACCCATGAGAGCAGAAAAATAACCAGACAGTACAACGGTGATTGGATAAAATCAGGCCAAATCTTTATTGACGGCAGCAGGCAGGCCAAGGGTTGGTGTGGCATTGGGTCCCAGGATCAGTTCATCATTCCACAAGCCCCATGCTGATTAAATGGATCCGCTGGTAGTCAGACCTCAAAGGTTACATTTACGCCATTTCCTTTACACCCGGCAACACATGATACAAATCTCTGACACGTTGCAGCTACCACACCCAATAGCTGGTGCCGTGTCTGTCTCATTAACTAGTCGTTGTGCCAACGGAGTCCGTTTCTAACAATAACAAGGGAAAATACGACACCAGAGGCCAACCAGTACTAAGTGTAACTTGGGGTGTGGATCAAAACACTTTATATCATGTAAACATTTTGGTTAATGTCACATAAGAACATAAGAATAGCTTGCTGGGTCAGGCTAATGGCCTGTCTAGTACAGCATCCTGTTCTCACAGTGCAGAACGTGAGAACAAGCACTCTCCCCTCCTGTGATTTCCAGCAATGGACGTTCAGATTCAGAAGCATTGCTGCCTCCCATCTGTGGTCGCAGAGCATATCCACCATGGTCAGTAGCCATTGACAGCTCACTTCCTCTCCCACATTATACTACATTATACTTCCTCTCTTATCTCATTATACATGATAAAGCGATCTTCAGCCATCTCACCCCTTGCTTTTTCATGCAAGACCATTTGCAGTCGTCAACAGCTATCAGTCAGTCAGTCAATCACCCATTTCCACCACCCTTCTGAGTGATACCCCCTCCCCACCCTTTCTCTACATATAAGCGTCTGGGGACTTCTATTTCAGTGTATCTGAAGAAGTGTGCATGCACACGAAAGCTCATACCAAAATAAAAAAACTTAGTTGGTCTTTAAGGTGCTGCTGGAAGGAATTTTTTAATTTTGTTTCCTGTCCCACAGTTAAGAAATGGGAAGCATCAGTTGCAGCCTGATCATAATCAGAAGTGGATTCTGCCGAGTTCAGTGGCAGGTGATTCCTGCATTACAGGGGGTGGACTAGATGATACTCGGGGTCCCTTCCAACTCTACGATTCTATTATTCTAGGTGCTCTCTGATATGTGTGCATAGGATGGGCAGTTTTTGCTGTTGCGTTTGGATGCAGAACAGAATAAAGATGACTTAGGGTGGCCAGCTATACTTCACCAGAAAAGAGGATGCTTGGGCTGTATACACACCATACAATGAACGCACACTTCTCTCACCCCCACCCCCCGAAAAGAATCTTGGGAACTGTAGTTTGCACGTCACATAGTTACAGCTCCCAGCATCCTCCTTAACAAACTATGATTCCCAGTATTCGTGAGCAGGTGGGTGAATGTGCTATGGGACTGAATTTTTGCTATGGGACTGAATGTCTTTGAAAGGTTAATGTGCTGATCCAACCTGTATTTTTTGTGGTTTGTGGTACATTCATATCAGGCAAACAGAGAGTCTCCTGTCTGCAGTGTAAACATTTATTCATTATTTCTCAATGAATGCATTTTGAATGCCCTCCCTTAATTGCCCTTATATCAGTTTTAGTTGTCACCGTTTGTGTATGTTAATTGCTGCTTTCCTTTTTTCCCCTCTCTTTTAATTGTTTTATCGGGGAGGGAATTGGTATGAAATCAAAAGATTAGGAATCAGAGATCAACCATGAATTTCTCCATCTCCTCAATGAGGGCAGAGAAACTGGGGCAATTAATAGGATATTCAAACCTACTTGCGCTCATCGGGAATAAATAAAATGGGCCGAACCTGCAAATAGGGAGGAATAATGCACCATTACTTCAAGGTATGGGAGCCTCAATAGTGAATGCTTTTGTAGGCTGGTGTTAGGGCTGGAGTCAGATGCAGGTCAGCACGAGGAGGCAAAGTCAGCTGTTTGTGAAGTTAACTCTTTATTCAAGGAAACAGCATGCAACTCAGCAATACTTCCCAGTAGGTCTTACCCCTATGGAGCAGTTGCCAGGACTGAAGGTCCCTGCCTTTCATACCTCCCTAAGGCTCCTACTCCTCTGGATGTCTCCCAAGCAGTCTCAAATGGCATCTGCGCACCTCCGGTCTCTGTTCTGCCCTCCTCATTATCCTGTGCGTTCATTGAGACCAAGGAGGAGGGGAACTTGTTGCAAAAGGAGAGGGAGAGTCCTTGGATTCTACAGCAGCCTCTTAACCCACCTCCTCTGCTTCAGCCTCGGAATCTGAACTGCTCCTTGTCACCAGCTCTCCCAGCTCACTAAACCCTGTTGCCCCTTCAGCACCCAGCCCCTCCTCCCAATCTTCTCCCTCTGACCTCTCCTCAGTGTCCTACCTCCGTTCCCCTGGCTCTGAGCCTTCCTCCTCTGGGGTTTCCTTTAGGAGTACTCCCACCACTCCTCTTCGTCCAGCCAGTCCCTGAGAGCTGACTGCTGCTGCAATTGCATTTTCTAATTAAGAAAGATCTGAAAAAGCACAGGTGGGCAGCATTAAAAAAAGAACGGAAATGCAGTGGGCCGATGACAAGTTCCTCTAGATCTTTTAAGTTCTGTTGGAAGCCGCCCAGAGTGGCTGGGGAAACCCAGCCGGATGGGCGGGGTACAAATAATAATAATTATTATTATTATTAACATGGAGTAACAAGGGTGGCAATTCAAGAGAAAGGGGCTAAGACGAAAACCACTTACGCCTGAAGGTAGTGCGATACGATAGGGAATATCCTTGCTGAGACTATATCCAAGCAACAGCCTCCATACAGCTGACTGAATGACTTACCGGTACTTCTAAACCACAAGGACAGGAAGCATTCTTTGGGGATGAAAAGAGAGGTACACAGTCTTGCAGCACTGTGTGGCGTAGTCCCAGGGTAGGCACTTCTCTGTACTTTTTCACATCTGCTGGCCTTGCTAATTCCCTGCTGTGCTCTTGAGCAACTGGAAATCAGTGCTAAGATCATCACAGCCCCTCTGGGACTGGCAGCGATGAAGCCACAAACATCCTCCATCTGGAAGCACCCTGACAGATTAAAGAGTTTATAGCAAACAACAAGCCAAACGCAGGTCTAGAGTGTGCTGTTGCGACATCCACAACTGGTTTGCATGAACCGGAAGAACGATCTGCAAATCGAGGGCAACATTCAACATTGCTACTGAGTTTACAGCTTCTCGTACCGCCTTGGAAGCACTGGCTTCAGAAGGATGTTGACAAAATATTAAGCAGCCTCCACCACTGTGGGCAGGAAGCATTGAGACAGAGTTGCTGCTATTGTTGCTTATTAAATTTGTATACCACCCTTCACCCAAAGATCTAAAGGTGCTACCCATTATAAAAATACAAGATCAAAACACAAAATACATAATAGAACAAGAACAAGACCAAAACAAGCAATCAAAAGTGCATGTGGAAAAAATAGATCTGTTCCAGTCCACATGCACATTAACACTCTGGTGTGTTCACAGGATGGCATGGTGGATGTAGCTTCTTTTGTTCAAGAGGTGAGGCAGAAGCTGCTTTTATTCTGATGAAGCAGATGCTTAATTTTGGAGATGAACTAAAACAGGCATTTGCTGGAGGTGTTTGGATCTTTTGAAGCTGCTGTTTGGGAGATTTTTTTTGGATCTCCCAGAGCTGCTATTAGACCCACAGTGGGAAAAATGACATACATGATACAAGTATCTCTATTTAGTGGGGTTGGGGTTGCCACCTTTGTTCTGGCAAAATACAGGACATGGCAAGATGGGGCAGTTAGGGGCTGGTTTTTGTTTTCATCTGGTGCTGAAGTGACTTCAGAGCAATCCATTATAATCTATTGCAGCCTAACAGGATGGCACCTCTGGAATTTGACACACACACACACACACACACACACACACACACACACACACACACGTAAATCTTTCTGTGCTTGGCTACCCGGAGCTTAAATATATGACCTTTCACATACCCTTTCAAACACATGCATTGGGAAAAGATCCCTAATTTGGCAAAGAGAGAGAGAATGATGTAACATTTCACATTGAAATACAGGGCAATCCTGTATTATACAGGACAGGTGGCAACCCTCAGTGGGGTGGGGGATTTAGACTGAGGACATGGTGTTGGGAGAAAGGGTTAAATGCCTCATGGTCCCAGAGCTGCTCCTCCAGTGAAAAAATGTAGGCTACTACACCTGCTTTAAAAAGGTAAAAGGACCCCTGACCATTAGGTCCAGTTGCGGACGATTCTGGGGTTGCGTGCTCATCTCGCTCTATAGGCCAAGGGAGCCGGCGTTTGTCCACAGCCAGCTTCCAGTTCATGTGGCCAGCATGACTAAGCTGCTTCTGGCAAACCAGAGCAGCACACTGAAACGCCGTTTACCTTCCCGCCGGAGCGGTACCTATTTATCTACTTGCATTTTCACGTGCTATCAAACTGCTAGGTTGGCAGGAGCAGGGACCGAGCAGCGGGAGCTCACCCCATTGTGGGGATTCGAACTGCCGACCTTCTGATAGGCAAGCTCTGTGCTTTAACCCACAGCGCCACCCGCATCCCAGCATCTGCTTTAGGCCCTGTCTAAACTATACATTTAAAGCAGAATCATACATGGCTTTCCCCAAAGTTTCCTGAGAGTTTTTAGGAGCCCCCCCCTGAGTGCTGAAGCAATCAAGGCCTCCTTTCTTGGAAACTTTGGGAATTGTCATGCTCTGAGGAGAATAAGGATCACCTAACAATTCTCAGCACTCTTAATGAACTACCGTTCCCAGCACTCTTTGGGAGAAGCCATGGCTGTCTGAAGGCGTAGGATGTGCATGGTGCAATGGGAACAAGTATGCTAGCTCCTACCTTCACCACTGTGAGATTGAGGGCAACTGTCTGAAGTAGGGAAGATTGTATTTGCTTAAGCAGGACTGCTGGGATGGGACTGTCATATGCTAACAGCTTGTGCCTCCCTTGTTGCATTATTCACACACAGCCCACCACCACACAAGATCACACTTTGGAGGGGTTGGGGAAGTGGTTCCTATGCTATAGGGGCCACAGTGGCAGGGGAGGACAAATCCAACCCTGATTTCTGACTTCAGAGCAATCTGATCTCTGAGAAAAGCTGAAAGCAGACACGACCTGATGCAGTATTAATGTCAGAACTTCCAATTATGGAAAATATGGATAATCTAACTAATGAAACACCAAGCCTTCAGCATTAGCAAAGACATCACCACATTTTCCATTTAGAATTGTTTTATTTAATACTCACAACTGCCCATTCTAATAAAGAAGATTAAAATTCAGATGAATGTTAAACATTTATTTCGCTTACAGAGTTGTATAATGTTATTAAGTATTGAGATCCCAGAGAGACACTGACGGTCAGAGTAGATAATACTTAACAATTCTGGGACAAATAGTTTAAGCTGGATGGGCAAGTAGTTTAACCTGGAATAACCCGGTATTGTCTTAGTGGACTATTCACACCTGTACTCTGTGAAGTGATGAATAATATATTGAAAGGAGGGAAGATCCCGAATACATTGAAAGAGGCATATATAACATTAATCCCTAAGCAAGATAAGCAAGATACAGATTGTTTGAATGTCAAGAATTTTAGGCCAATATCGTTGTTAAAGGTAAAGGTAAAGGACCCCTGACCATTAGGTCCAGTCGTGACCGACTCTGGGGTTGCGCGCTCATCTCGCATTATTGGCCGAGGGAGCCGGCGTATAGCTTCCAGGTCATGTGGTCAGCATGACAAAGCCGCTTCTGGCAAACCAGAGCAGCACATGGAAACGCCGTTTACCTTCCCGCTGTAGCGGTTCCTATTTATCTACTTGCATTTTGACGTGCTTTCGAACTGCTAGGTTGGCAGGAGCTGGGACCAAGCAACGGGAGCTCACCCCGTCACAGGGATTCGAACCGCCGACCTTCTGATCAGCAAGCCCTAGGCTCAGTGGTTTAACCACAGCGCCACCTGGGTCCCAATATCGTTGTTAAGCAATGATTATAAGCTTTTCGCAGATATTATGGCAACTAGATTAAAAGAAATTCTCAGTGAGACTAAGCAGGTTTTCTTCCTGGTCGACGATTAAAAGATAATGTAAGACATATAGTGGACATAATAGAATATTTGAGATCAGGAATGATAAACAAGCAGCATTAATAGATGCAGAAAAAGCTTTTGATAATATTTCTTGGCATTTTATGAAGAAAAGCTTAGAAATGATGGGAGTAGGAGGAACTTTCCTGAGAGGAAATGAGGCAATATACTCTGAACAGAAGGCAAAATTTATTGTAAATAATGTATTGACAGATTATTTTGACATATCAAAAGGTACTTGACAAGGATGTCCACTGTCCCCATTACTATTCATCGCGGTACTGGAGGTATTGACAAATAGGTTAAGAGAAACCTCTGAAGTGAAAGGTATAAAAATTGGTGTAAAGGAATTCAAGTTAAAAGCCTTTGCAGATGATTTGGTTTTAACATTAGAGGAACCTCAGTTCAGTGTACCAAAAGCACTGGAGGAAATTGAAGAATTTGGGCAATTAGCAGGATTTAAATTGAATAAAATTAAGTTGGATTTGAAGATAAAAAAATCTAGATTTCAAATCAAAATGTTGGAATGCAGAAGTAAATTATTATCTAAAATGTACAACTTTTTATTGGAATGGTTTACAAAGGATGAATTGACGAAAGAAGTCATGATAAAATGGGCAATAGATTTTGGGCACAACATTGACTATGATGCATGGTTAAGATAATGGAATGAAAGTTTATAATTCACAGCATGTGTTACTTTGAAAGAAAATGTAATGAAAATGATGTATAGATGGTACCTAACACTGGTCAAGTTGGCTAAAATGTATAGGATGAGCAATAGAACATGTTGGAAATATAAAGATAAGGATGGAGACTTTTACCATATGTGGTGGACATGTGATAAGGTTAAAGCATTCTGCAAATTGATTTATAATGAGTTGAAAAAGATGTTTAAATATACCTTTCCCAAAAAGCCGGAAGCTTTTTTGCTGGGCTTGATGGGAGAGGGAATAGCAAAGGAAGATCAAAGATTATTTATGTATGCAACAAAGGCAGCGAAAATATTATTATCCCCAAAGTGGAAAACACAGGAATTACCAACACTGAAGGAGTGGCAGACAAAGATGATGGATTATGCGGAACTGGCAAAACTGACCTGCAGAGTCCGAAACTAGGACAAATTAAAATTCCAAAGAGATTGGAGTAAATTCATTGACTATATTAATAACAACTGTAGAAGCTTGAAGACACTAGTGGGATTGAAATAAATCCTACGACCTGGACTTGATTCAATAAGATGAAACTGTGAGATATAGACTGGAAAAGGGAAAACCGGATGGCGGGAGGGAGGGAAGTCATAAGCTCGGCAGAGCGGAGGGGAATGAGATTGATTGTTATATGTTGGAATTTATTGGTTTTTGTTTAAAGTGAAAATTTAATAAAAAATATTTTTAAAAAAGAGAGAGAGAGACTACCTAAGGAGGAGGAAGCGGATAGGCAGTGCTACTTCCTGGAGTGGCTGTAAGAAGGCAGGTGGGTGAGAGCAGACTGAGGTTGATGGGGCCATGCCCCATTTCCCTAAGGTACCACTAGCCTCCACCAGGGTGGCAGGAGTGCAGTTTATGTGTGTGGTGCTTTCCCCTTTGCCTCTGTCTGGCACTGTCTGTGCATGAGCATCCTGATCAGACTTGTTCAGGGATCTGTGTTACTGGAAGGAGGTTACACACAGGAGCTGGGTTGGATAGTGTGATGAAATGAGAATGTTGCTTCTGGTGTATGATCTGCCATGGCTGTTCTTCCCCATTCATTGCTTCATGCTGCAGTGATCATAGAATCATAGAGTTGGAAGGGATCCCAGGGGTCATCTAGTCCAACCCCCCGCAATGCAGGAACCACGGCTAAAGAAACCTGTTTAAAAACCTCCAATGAAGGGGAGTCTGCTGCCTTTCAAGGCAGCCCACTCCAAGTGGAGCAGCATTTAACCATCAAGTGCCAGGCACGTGTGAACTCATCCTTGCGTGTTTGTATATTTACTGATATTTTTACACTCTCTGGCCGGTGGCTGCATGCTGTATTTCTTCATTACGCATACTGTTATTTGGGGCAGAATCTCCCTCTCTTGTACTGCGCCAAGAACCCAGACGGTTTTAGGCAATCCCAGCGTTTTAGTCAAAAAAAAGGGAGGGAAAAAAGGAAGGGAAAAAAATAGTGTCGCATCCACGGCGTACAAGACATTCTACAGCAAGATGAGTCATAGCCTTTACCAACAGCTTGGAGAGAGAGAATGCAGGCTCTGAATGGAATTGGCCAAAGGCTGCGTTCGACTGAAATGGTGCTTTTCCATTTCCATTTCATTTTTCCATTCCGTGTTTTCTTTCAATGTACTTTGCAGCCTTCTCTGAGAGGTGTGTGTGTACAGTATTTAACCAACCAACCTGCAGCTCAAACGAGAAAGGAAACTGAATCGCAAGCGTCGACCCCCTGCTTTGATCACTACAGTATTCCTGCATGCTCATCCAATCTGGACCCCGCTTGACCCGTCATGTATTGGAAATGGAGCTGGGTGGGGAGCGGGGGAGAGAGAGTCGGAAACTTGCAGCGGCGTGACTCGCCTGGCAATCGCCCCGTCGCCACACCCCCTTCTACCTTCCCAGCGCCCCGGTCTCAGCAGCCGGTGGGGGCGGGGAGTAGGAGAGCGCCCGGTCTGCCTACCAATCGGCAGCAGCAGATGCTTTGTTCCTAACAAAGGCACCTTCGGCCCCAAGATCCCCTTAGTCCCCAATAGTTTGCTGCCTGGTTCTCGCTCTCCGGTGACCACAGGGCCGCGGGCTCCTTGGGGCAAAGGAGAGGCGCGCAGCCCGACGCGCTGGCGTAGAGGAAACAGGCAGCGCCAAAAGAGCGCGCTCGCGGCGCCTCTTATCGCGGACACTCCTCGGCAAGGAGCCTTTTATGACCGGGCGAGCCGTTTATGGGATTGTTGTCCTTGTGTGTGACGCTCGTCGTACAGGATTTCCTCCCCAAATAGCTGAGTGGGGAGCCTGATCCGTCACGACTGCTGCTTGGGCGATGCAAAGCCCGGGTGGACCTGGTGAGCGTCCCCGCCCCCCTCCCGCCCCTTAGCGAGGAGGGGAAAAAAAAGAAAGGAAACAAAAGAGGGAGGTTGAACATCATGTCATTCCAAAAGAAAAAAAGCAAACCTTGCAAAATAGGCTGGTGGAATATTTGGCGTGTTGGTTGCTTTTAAGAAGCAGGGCGCTTGGAAGGTAGGCAAGCCGGTTTTTGTGTATTTTTATTTTATTTTTTAAAAAAGGCATACAGTAGCTCTATTTTCTGCCACCCACCTTTTGCTATAACGGAGCGGCGCCCCTCTCGGAGGCGTCGGTGAAAAGCGTCAGAGGAGCCGCGGTGGCAGGATGGAGAACCCACCTAGAGGGGCCCCTTGACGCGAGCACATCCTCCGTCGGGCAGCCGCGCTCGCTGCAGCCTGGAGCTAATTCTGCTGCACAATTCTCGTGGCACAGACTCGCCTGCAAGTGTCCTGAGCCCTTCCGTAAGAAAAGGAGACAAAGGGGGTCGAAGGGGGCGGTAGGAATTCGCAGGAGGAGGAGACGAGCAACATCCTGCTGCCTGCATCGTTTGGTCAGGAAGGTCTAAGGCTGGCTTTGCCTGAACTTCACCCTCTCTACCTATCCAATGATGTGGGCAGATATTCAGAATAACCGGTGTTGAGAAGCAGATTGCTGGTGGGGGGGGGGGACTGGAAAAAAAAAGAAGAGAAGAAACTCCAGCGAAGGGATTCTTTGATTACTTAGGACTTGAAACTCTCCCCGCCTTCTGCCAAGACGTGGAGATGCACACATAGTTTTAAATGCAAAGTAGAATATTTAGTTAGAAAACAAGGCTCTGCAGCAGAGAAATCGATCACTTCCATCACGATCCTCGGTGTGTTTACTCAGAAGTAAGCCTCAGTGGTTTTAATGGGACTTATTACCTCCTAAGTGTGTGTGGTGTTGCAGCATTAGTCATTTTTCCTTCCAGGTAGAAGACAGCTTTATTATGGGGTTAAATGGCAACTTGGAGTGGGATCATGACAACAACTTCAGTGCATAATGGTATTTCATTGTAGTCTTATCTTATGGAGCAGGAAAATAGCATAACATACTTCCTTAAGGCCCCCTCCTATCAAGCGGAGAGTCGAGAGCCTACATTTCCAGATGAAAAGTTTGCTCTGTATTGGATCAACCTCCATTCTTCGTCTGGTTTTTCTTGCAAAGAGAGGAAACACAATTAAAGCAACCACTGATGAATATGTGTTTGAGAAGGAAGAAAAAGCAATACTTGTTTCTAAAGGACAGCATGGCAAAACCATGTGAAGTTTTGCATTTCCTCTTAAAAACTGATCTAGCACAGATGGCAAGAAACTCTCTTTTGACTAACCTTTTCTTACTGTGTAAAATGCTGCTGCACAAGAAGATGCTTTAATTTATACCTGGGATTTATCAAGGGGAACCGTTGCCTTCATTTAGGATAAGTTGTTAAACGTATATGATTCCTTTTGTGATTTTTAAAAAACGAAATACTAGTGAATTGCATTAATGGATGGACGCATAGCTAGAAAACCTTCTGGAAATTCTGCCCTTGAATCTTGGAGATTCTCACTTATGTGGAATACAATACTTTTTTTGCAATAGCCCATGACACTAACTGATGCTGCAGTTGTTGCGGAATGTATCTATGAATTCCGTAACAGATAAAGCTTTTGGACAAGGAAAAGACTGAGGCCGATAGAACCATGAACATGATGCATGTAAACAATTTTCCATTCAGGAGGCATTCGTGGATATGGTGAGTAAACTGCTGCACACTTCAATGTGGAGTTATCCCAATACTTGTTTGCTGTATGCTGTGGCAATCGATTCCTTAGCACCAAGGGATGGCGATGCAAGTGAGGAACTGTAATCGAGAGATGCATTAAAAATAAATAAATCCCACACTGGGGATGTAATGCAAGTTTTACAACACAAGAGAAACCCAACAGGGAAAATGTGTACATTTTATGATGTCATTCTTGTTTTTCCTTGAACCCAGCACCATGAAAACACATTCCCTCCCCTTTCTGTCGCCTTGTTGAATTTGATGACTTTGACAGAAAATAGAACTTCTGTTTTTGTTTTAACTCTTTCAAGTTAATTCTTAGGTTCAGTGTTTTTCCAGACAAGTCTTTTCCTGCTTCAGTGAAGGGGTATTTGGTGAAAAGGACTGTTTTTCCTCCCTTTTCCTTTCTGCTTTTCCTCCACCCCTCCTCCCTCTGCCCCACCCCCTTTTTGCTAGGGTATGCACCAGAATACGAATGATGCTTTCTCTAAGAAATGCATGCCAAGGGACTATTTTCCCCTCCCTTCTTTTGTGTGCAACGTCAAAGAAACATCAGGGATCAGTTGCATATTTCTATTATTTTTTGCTCCCTTATACAATCCAGGCAGTGTGACTTAATATAGCCCTTTCTATTTTGTTATATAATAAGATGGGTTTGCTTACACGGTTGTTAAACAGTATGCTCTAGAAAGTGGATACATCTGCTTATTCTAGAGCATACTGTTTAACAATGCCTGATAATGCATAGGTATGGGAAGATTTATAAAAGAATGACTAGGATTTTATTTATTTTTTAGTGGTGCGAAGAGGCTTGCTTTCAAAAAGGTCCTAGTACCTATGCATTGTCAAGCATGGCAAGATTCCATGTTATTTATTTAAAAGTGGTGCAGAGAGGGAGCCTCTTGGATTGCTGTAGCACATCCATTATGAAGATTATAATGGAGTAACAGGAAGAGGGGTTTTTCCAAGCAACCCAATTAATGTGGTGCTTGGTTAAAAGCTTTATTAATTGATGCTTCTTGTCTTGAATACTGCTCTCCTCAGCACTGAAGCAATACATTTAAAGGCATTGGGTGGCAGCATCAGCATCGCTGAAGCATCATACATAACTGTAGAAATCCAAAATTTCCTTTTCTTCTCCAGTGAACATTTCCACCCTCATCCTTATGTCAGTTTTCCTTACATATACCATTTTTTATCTGTCACATATAAAAGAGAGCATATGTGATCAGTAAATGAGTCATTAAAATATCAATATTTTAAACGTTATTCCCATCCCCCTGCATTTGAATTTCATTTTTCTTCTGCCAGCCTTCTAACTTTCCATCTGTGATAATAAAAGTTTTTTGTGTGTGAAACTGAAGCAGGTAGGAAATTTGATGCAGGGCCTCGCCAACATCAGCTCAGTTCGGGATCATCCTGGGTCAATGTTGCAATTGTTGCTGTCTTGCCACATATTTATTTACACGTCGTGGAAAAGACCACTCACACCTGACATTGATCCAGTCAAAGGCTGGACAAAGCCCCTGAAGCTTTCTGACTGATGTGCTTTGGCCTGGTCCTACTACAAATAAGCAGCATACCCAAAGGGAAATTGGTAAACCATGGTTTGCCTTACCATGAAACATGGAGCTTCAGGCAACATATTCCAGAGAGAGTGCAGTTCCCCTCTCTCCATTTTCCACCTATGTGTGCCGTTAAAAAGAAGGAAAAGCTCTAGAACAGGCAGGGGTAGCATATTAGCATCCCAATTCATGTACAAAGACTGTCTAAAGCAGGCATCCTCAAACTTTGGCCCTCCAGATGTTTTGGACTACAATTCCCATCATCCCTGAACACTGGTCCTCTTAGCTAGGGATCATGGGAGTTGTAGGCCAAAACATCTGGAGGGCTGCAGTTTGGGGATGCCTGGTCTAAAGCAAGCATTGGGGAAAGAAAAAGAAAGAAAGAAAGAAAGAAAGAAAGAAAGAAAGAAAGAAAGAAAGAAGCTACACTCAAACCTTTGCAGGGGAAGGAAAGTCTTTGTGAATTGAAAAAATAAGACCCACAGTGGTCCTGTGAATTAGCCTTTAGGGATGGGGAGCTCTTATGATGGTAGTTGAACTACAGCTCCCATCAGCCCCAGCCAGCATGGTCAGTGGTCAGGGATGAAGGGAGCTGAAGTCCATCAACAGCTGGAGGGTCACAGGTTCCACGTCTCTGCTTTAGCTGAATGATCCCAAAGCCGCCGTCAGGCACTGAATGGAAAAGGGCTATGTGGCATTAGCTTGGAAGCATGACACCTCTGAGGAAGAGCCCTGGGCCAAAGGCTTGTCAAGTCTATCGTCCTATGGAAAAGCTCCCAAGCAGGACGTGAGCACAATGGCCCTCTCTCAATGTTGTTTTTCAAGTGATTGGTTTCCATAGGCATGAAGCCTCTGATCTTGGATTCAGGCCTGGGTTTGGGCTTGGATTGGCATTGATGGGTTACCTTTATTGGAAGAGAGATAAGGAATGTGACCCTGTTTGTGCTTTTCATATTTGTGGCTTGGGGGTAGAGAGTGGGACACTTTGTTAAAGTGGTTTAGCTTGTATCTGCGGGTCAGTTTCACGTCACAATATTTGCTGACAGTACCGTAGCCGCTTGGCTATTAGGTGGTGAGATGCCACAAGGCTCCATCCTGTCCCCAGTGCTGTTTAACATGTATAGGAGCTTGTTGGGAGATTTGGGGCACAGTGGCATCAACAGGCAGGTAACAGAGAAATAGAGCAAGCTGGTCATGGACCAGTGGCTGGATGCAGTGTTGGACTGGATGATAGCCAGTAAGTTGAAACTGAATCCTGACCTGCAGAAGGTAGGTGTGGTTCCTGGTTCAGGAAATTAGGCTCCAGGCAGGGCTGGTTCTTGAGATGGTTAGACATGGCCCAGCCTGGCTCATTGGCCGCTCTGCTTTTTTCTAACATTGGCTAGGATGGCTTTCAAATATCTCTTTTCTGTCTGCTCTCCACGTATGCTCTCTTCATATGTGTATCAATGATATGGGATGCTCAGACTCGCTTCTAGCAGTATCCAAGTGTCATAGCTCAGCAGTAGAGAACATGTTTTTCATGCAAAAGGTCCCAGGTTCCATCTCCCAACATTTCCAGCTAGGACTAGGATGGGTTCCCCCCTGAAATTCTGGAGAGCTGCTGCCGGTCAACCATGGGCAGTGCTGACCTAGGTGAATTAATGATCTGACTTGGTCTAAGGAAATATCCTATGTTTCTATGTTTCCAAGATAGTTCTTAGAATATGAGACCTAATGAGGACTGGACTCTATGGGTGGAAGGACAGAATTACTTTAGTAGCAACTGGTACAAAGAAACTGACTGCTTGACATGGGGCGCCTGTGATACCTCAGGGGCGCTGCCCATCTTGAGGCCCCTGGTCTTGTAACCTGGTCAGTTGCCGTTTCTGAGTGATCTGGCAATGAGAGGAGCAGAAACCTTTACCTCTCCCTCTGGAAGGTTGTGCAGATTGAGTCCAAGAGCAAGAAGCAACTGTTGTGGTTGGGGGTGGGTTGCACAGGCAGGTAACAGAGAAATAGAGCAAGCTGGTCATAGACCATGTGGGTTGCAACCCCAGCAAAACCTGGAACTGGCACTGATGGTTTGGGATGACACCGTAAGGCAAGGATGGGGAGCCTCCGGCCCTCCAGATGTTGTTAGATTTCAGCTCCTGTCAGCTCCAGCCAGCATGGCCAATGGTCAGGGATTGATGGTACTTTAGTCTAGCAACATCTGGTTCCCTATCCCTTCCATAAAGAAAAAGCTGTGTTTCTTGGTAGATTTTTAGTAGTAAGGAAGAACACTGTTTTTACTGGGATAAAATCTGCCGAGCTTAGAATGCATTTGTGAAGGATGTTCAGTGTGTGTGTGTGTTCTTTATTTCCAACACCTTCAACAATAACAGCTTATTGACTGGATTTCCTCGTGCAGCAAATAAAATAAAAATAAGCATGCTGCTTAATTTCAGGATCTACCTTATAGCCAGACAAGGATTGTATATCTTTTCCTGGTTCTTAATATAGAAGGTGGGTTGTAATACTTTGTGGTTTTGGATGTGATTGATTGTTCTTCCCACAGGACAGCAAATAAAAACATTCTATGTATCTTGTACAACTTTTAGGGGGGGAATGCAGTAAGAATGTGTAGTTCACAATTCACTGGGTTTACACATCTGGGACTTGGTGAGCTTTAAGTCGAAACCGCCTTGTCCGAGATGCAGCCTTGTGAGCTACACAAGTCCTTAGGCTCAGCAGCAGAGCATGTGCCTTGCATGTGTGAAAGGTCCTAGGTTTAATCCCTGGCATGTCCAATTGAAAAACGTTTACTGGAAGAAGCTATACTTGAGTAAGCTGTACTAGGTTAGACGGACAAACTAGTCCAATCTGGAGCAAGGCAACTTCCTATGTTCCTTTGTTTCTCCTTGAGGCATAACAGAAACTAAAAAATGTGCAGCATCATGCTGTACAATTGTTGGACAGTATGAAGCCTCTGAGTTGGCTAGGCATGGACTCTGGTCACCAGGACCCCTGACCACATGCCCTTGCCTTGCCAGGAGGTGTCTTTTGGCTGATTCACCTCCTAATCTGGGATGGGACAGACACACTCCAGCTATTCTTCTGAGCATGACCATCCTCTAGCGTGGACTTGATAAAGTGTTGGGGATGTGTAGCTTAAGATCATGGCCCACTTTGGTATGTTGGCCAGTTTAATACTATACCTGGGTTGTTGCTGCTGCTGTTGTTGTTGTTTTTTAAAAAAACTTAGAATAGGTTGGTTTGCTTATGCTCAAAGGATTGTTGGAAGATTCAAGATGGATCAAAGAAAGTACTTATTCACACAACAAATGGTGACACTATGAAACTTGTTGGGGGGGGGGGAAGAGAGACAGTTCAGACAATTTCATGGAAGAGAGGGCTATTGATGGCTACTAAACACTACACAAATCCAGAGTGCAGTCCCTAAGACAGATGGATGACGCCATGTACGCCTCCTTCTGGCGACTCCTGCAGCCAAGCTGGTGCCAAATGTATCGCTCTGCTTTCCTTTGGACCACATCGGTGAGTCAGAGAGGAGGGTCTTGTCGTCTAGGCAACCCAGGATCTCCATACACCTCCCAGGCTTGCACCCTGGATGCAGTTTGACTTCATCCCTGGAGGCACACTCCATTGTCTTTTGAGACAGATGGATGCCAACCACAGTTGGAGGCAGCAACTGCATCCAAATGCCAGTTTCTGGAAACCACAGCAGGGGAGAGCGCTCTTGTTCTTGGGTCCTGCAATCAGGTTTCCAAGCATCAGCAGCAAGACAATGTGCAGGTGTGTTAGAGAATTGGTTTCATTCATATGAATAATACAATAGTTATCATGTATTGTTAGCAAGACGTTTGACAGTGTTTCACTTGGTATTCACATTGATGGGCATATTTGTAAAACACTCTCCTAAAAATGTTGGCTGAAAAGGCTGCTATAAGAAGAGATATAATGAAATATTAATAGGAAGCATAGCCCTTAATAGGAAATGTGGTCCTTAGGGCATTTTGTTATCCTAGTTTTAGTTCTGTTCTGTTTGGCACATTTCTTCATAACTTAGAAAACGTGTTCGTGAGATCTGTAGATGTCATGGCACTGAGAGGGATTGCATCTACCTCAGAGTCTCGAATTGTCATGTTAATGTGGACATTTAGCTTGTAAGTATGCCAAAACCTTATAACGATGAGTGCTAATCCTGGCACATTCTGGGACAAAACAAATGAATGTAAGTGAAAAATGGAAATTAATATTAAAGCCTAATGGGGAGAGACAGGCGGAGGACTTAAAATGGTCAGTCAATTGAATGGAACATGAGTCAGCTATGAGTCAGAAGAAGGGAGAAACCTTGTAATTAATGACAGAGAGACAGAGTAGTATCCAAGACATGAGGATTAGTAAAGGTCTACTTCTCACTGCCTTGGCCCCAGCTAAGTACTGTATTTTTTTTTATTAAGGAAGAAAGCAGTGAAATTAGAGTGAGTTGCTATAGACAATAGGACAAAAGGCAGGGGATTCAAAAAGCAGGAAAGTGTATTTTAAAGGAGTTGGGGGGGAGGGGGACATAGTAATTGTGAGAATAATTGCCCAGTCAGCAGGTGATCAGTGGTGTACTGGTAAATGCTGAAGTGCAGGGACTCATTGCGATGGCCCCCATAGCTCTTCCCCAGAGGAAAGCCCAGAATCGAAGACTGCTGCATCCAACTTCTACTCATCATTATCTTCCTTCTCTGAGCTCACCTATGCTAGTTTGTTATAAACAACAACAGTGAATCTTGAAAGACTTTATAGAGCAAGGCGAATCTGTTGTTTACTCTGGTGGATGATTTATTTGTTTATTTATTAACCGCCCTTCACCCCAAGGTCCTAGCGCAGTTTACAACATTAAAACACAATATTAAAAACAGTTTAAAGCAACTTACAGTCACAGAAAAACATGGTGGGTCCTAAAAACATACGCCTCAAGTGTCAAAAGCCGAGGGAAAGAGGTGCATACTGTATCTTGAGCATTCTCCGGAAGCTGTACAATGAAGGTGCCACGCGGACCTCTGTGGGGAGGGAGTTCCCCAGTTTGGGGGCCACCACAGAGAATGCCTTATCCTGGCTGTTACTCCTCCCTCCCCAAGGATGGAGGAGGAACTACCAAGAGGGCCCCCTCTGCCAATTTCAGCACCTAAGAGGGTCTGTAGGGAAGGAGAAGGTCCTTCAGACATTTATGGATTGAAACACCAACATGAGCACATTAAATTGGGCCTGGGAACGAAATGGCAAACAGTGCAGCTGTTTTAAAGCAGCCAGTAATCTGGCTGCTGCATTTCAGATCAGCTGAAGTTTCCAAGTTGCCTTC
The DNA here is from genome assembly GCF_963506605.1 of Zootoca vivipara. Lineage (NCBI taxonomy): Eukaryota > Metazoa > Chordata > Lepidosauria > Squamata > Lacertidae > Zootoca > Zootoca vivipara. Next base: position 40,298,148 of record NC_083286.1, read on the forward strand.
CAGTGCAGCCCCATGCAGATGATGTTGCTTCTCTTTCACCCCCATGTCCTCCCTCCACTGTACCACTGTGGGAGTAGCTCATTCATAAGGCAAGGTTGATTTACAACAGTGGTTCCCAGACCTTTTTCAGGCCGCCCCCCCCCCCCCCCGTTGGTTCCATAGACTCATCCTCGGTGCCTCCCACCCTACTCTATAAAAGGCATTACTCAGAATAGCAGTTTGCACAACCCAGTAAGGAAAATAGTAACAGAATACATTTCAAAATAGCATCAATTAATTGCACATTTGTTCAGAATCCAGTTAAAACTATTCAGTTTAATTATTTCAGCAAAGTGAATGAACTTGATCCAGCTTTTCCAAGTCTGATAATCATTTGCTTACTTGGTAAGAGATCATAGAATTGAAGAGTTGGAAGAGTCCACGGGGGTCATCTAGTGGAATCTTTTGCCCAAAGTGAGGCCCCACCCCTGCCATTAAGTGTCTCATGCTCTACCAACTGAGCCATCACTTCTGTTTACACTTGCTGGTCTTTTGTACACTGTGTGTATAACCCTGGTCTCTCACCTCCTAGCCCAGCACTAAGCTTTATATCACGGGTGTCAAACACAAGGCCCGGGGGCCAAATCCGGCCCACCAGACTTCGTCATGTGGCCCGCCGAGCGCCCCAGCCAGCGGGACCTTGCTTTCCTTCCTTCCTCTCTCCCTCCCACTCCCTCTTTTCTTCCTTCCTCCCTCCCTTCCTCCCTCCCCTCCCCTCCCTCTCCCTCTCCTCAGAAACATAGGATGCTGCTTTATACTTCTGGCCCTTAAACCCTGGAACCAGGAGAGCAGCTTCATTGAGTCAACCTCAGCCAGTCCCTTTGGTGAAGGGTGGTGGCTCACTGGCAGAACATCTGTCCTGCATGCAGAAGGACCCCAGCATCTCCAGGTACTAGTAGCTCTGCAAAGGTCCTGCATGAAACCCTAGCGAGCCTCCACCACCCAGTGCAGTTACCAAAAATCATTTTTCAATAAATTGTACAATAATTGTACATTTGAATATCTACTTGCCATTATTCTGACTATGTTTCTGCTTTCAGAGCTAGTTATTACTTACATTATTACAAAAAACAGTAATAATTGAATGCAGTGACAATAATTTATGATAATAAAGAGTGGACACATAGTCCTACAGATACAACCGGCCCTTTGAGGGTGACCAAACTGCTGATGTGGCCCCCGATGAATTTGAGTTTGACACCCCTGCTTTATATGGAAGTAAGCAGTGTGTGTGATTGCTTTTTTCCCCTGGGCATTTGATGACCTGGCTAAAGCCCTGGCCAAAGATTTCTGCCTTTTGGCTTGCAGGGCCCACAGTCCCCGCCCCCCTCTAACCAGCTGTTCTTGTTATGCAGGGAACAAGGGTTTGGTGTCTGGCACGTGGCCTGAACCCTGTCTCTGGCAGACACAAGATATGGCGAAGGAGTTCCTTGTTTCAGGCTGGGAATTGGACCTTGCCCATCCATAAAAATAGCCGTTGAAGTCTTGACGAAACCAAATGCAGACTGGTTTAAAATGTTTGCATGCAGTGCTTTTCAGATGGGGCTGGTAAATGGGAAAGGTAATCCCGAGGCTCAATACCAATCTTAATATGGTTCACACACTGTTAAGGTCACTGCTCAAATGCAGTACAGCACCTTTTCTGTGTGCAACGGAGCACAATATAATAATAAGCATTCTGAGATAATACTGGTTCTTTTTTCTTTCGATTTTGCTCAAAGAACCTATCTTTTCAGCGACAGCTAAAGAACAATTTGCTTTCTAGCAGTAGCAGCAATGGACCAACAAGCAAACACTTCTTATAGGGTGCTTCCAAACTAACCCCCACCCCAACTATTTTGCATGTGAGATTCAGGTGCATTTCAGCAAATTCAGGTTATGCAATGAGAATTAACAACATGAGTTTTGTGGTAAGGAAGAAGACGGGGCAATGCTCGAGAAGCTGTGGAGTAACACCTGCTTGAGATCAGAATGAATGGTCCAGTGGCAGCCAACGTCATCTAACCTCCCTGCAAGCTTTGTGCCAACAAATCTGGATGAACACTCATGGAATGGGTTGTACTAGAAATACAACAGCAAAGGGTGCTCTTTTGGGGAGAATGGGGGTTCCTGAGAGTGGCAAAGGCCTTAGTTAACCTGCCCTGCTGTATCTCAGATGGTGCAGGGCTCCAAAACAGAGCAGTGGTAATAGAACTGCAGTATTGACATCTTTTGCCATGTCAGCCTTGCAGCTAGAGCCTATTCCTGGAGTTCATCTGTGGGCATCATGTGTTGTTTCCTTGTGCTGCAGCCACCTATCGGTTTATTACCTGTAATAAACAAGCCACTTACGTTTGACTAATTAGATCTAAGCCAGTAAATGGCTTTGATGCAAGTATTCCCTTTTAATTGAATAAGTCTTCTAACAACACTCAAGTAGGGCATGACTTTCTAAGGACTTTTTTGACTACCATTGAACAACTTGCAGTGCCAGGCTAGAATGCAAACAGAATAGCTGTGCAAAGTGATGGCTAATGGAAATTTCCTTTCATTTTAAACTTGGCAGTGCTCAGATTTTAATTCTCTTACAATGCAGTCATATCTATCTATCCATAAGTAAGTCACAGTGAGTTCAGCGGGGCTTATTCCCAAGTATAAGTGGGTACAGGATTTCAGCCTTAAGGGTGTTAATTAAATGCCACCTTTGCCAGTAAGTACCCTGTTTTCCCCCAAATAAGACATACCCATAAAATAAGCCACAGCAGGATTTCTAAGCATTTGCGCAATATAACCATACCCCGAAAATAAGACATGGCGATAGGCGCAGTTCTGGAGGGCACCAAGGAAGAGGTGAGGCTGAACGAGTAATAAAAATAAGACATCCCCTGAAAATAAGCCATAGTGTGTCTTCTTGAGGAAAAATAAATATAAGACAGTGTCTTATTTCCGGGGAAGCACGGTATATGCTCTTCTCTATCACTTTTGCTTTGCTTTTCCCATTCCCTGCCCACCCTCTCCCCAAAACCTGGCAATGATGCACTGCTGATCACATTCTTGACAATTCACCCTTCTTTGGGATCAAGAGAAGGAAAAAAGTGTAGTGCAACAAAAACTCAAGCCCTGATTGATTGCAGCTCCTCGCTGTTTTCACGACTGGCTGGCTCCATCCTGTTCTTACGTCACATTGTTCTGACAGCCAGAGTGATGTAGTGTTCGCTGCACTTGGAGCAGGGAGAGATCTGTGTTCAGGTCTTCACTTAACCAAGCAAAGCTTACTGAACACTGGGCCAGCTTCACACTCTCAGAGCAAGCTGCATCTCAGGATTGATAAAACAAGTAACCACCGGCTGCCTTGAATACTTTGCAGAAAGGTGGAATATAAATAAACAAATAATAATCAAAAAAAAAAAAAAAACACCTGCAACAAAATCTTGCAGAGTGGAGTGCTGCTGTTCAGTTTTCTGGCTACTTCGTTCCATTAGACTCCATTCCTTCTCCCATCTTCTAGTTTTCCATCTCTCTCCTGCCTCCCAGTCCAGCAGTCAGCATTCCTTGGCCACTGAAAAGGCTCAGTCCTCAATGAGCCGTTTTTGTGGAGGGTCTCTCCTCCCCCTTTTCTAAACGTTCTTTTGTACTTCTGTACTTCTGGAATTCTTCTAAATCCTGCTAATATCTCCTCCTGTGTGGGTGGTGCCGGTCTGGTCATTTAACCCATGGCACTCAAAACCTGCACATTGAAATTAGAGGGAATGAGGTGTGTTGTCCTAAATTTCTAGAAGGAATGTTGGAGCGATATAAATAAATGCATGGAGCCACACTTGAAGTTTATGCCAGGAAAAATAATAATAATAATTCTCTAATGAGCATATCAATGAGTAAATATTCAGGTAGATATCCACAGCAGAGACCTACCTTAGAGTGTTTCGGCCAATACATCAGAGCTGAATTACCGTATTCTCTTCTTAATGCAGGCAAGTTAGGTTATTTCTTTTTCTTTTTTTCTTTTTTGTATAAAGGGATCCCTCAAGGTACAAGAAGCTTGTACCATCATTCTGTTTTGTTTTAAAATCTATATCCCATCCAAATGTTCTCTAAAGGCAGTCTACAAGTCAATGTTTTAAAGCATACAATAAAAGAAACGATAAAATCCAAAGTCCGCCATCAGTTAGACATAGTCCCTGGCAGCAGCAAGAGCATTCTAAGGACTTCTGCAGATGACCTACATACTGAGCATTCAACCTGATTTGCTTACAGAAAGCATATGCAGAGCTTAAGATTACACCGGGTCTTTATTGAGCATTAGTTCCCATTTGCTTATGAAGTATTTCACCGCCCTGTTAATCACTTGTTCGTTCCACACCTTTTCACACATTTCTCCTGTCACTTTGCTAACCACCAAAAAAAGAGTACATTTCTTTCTTTAATGAGACATTTGTTGTGCCAGGGTGACAGAGCACTTTAATCCACTTTTATGTTTTCCAAACTGAAACTTCCCTCCTGCAAAATAACGACAGTTTGGAGGCACCCTTAGACTGCAGGTGCCTGTTTAAGGAACATAAATGCTTTGGCCAACCTCCCATATTCCAAGAGCAAACGAATGTGTTGGGAAGAACACACCTCAGAAATAGTGCTGCTGTTGAGAAAGCTCTTTAACTGCTTAACTGCAAAACCTGAGCTATCTCTTTGCCTGGAGTGCATGTGGAAGGAGGCCATACAAAGGGTACTTTAATAGCATTCATCATGGCTGCAGCTGATATGACCTGGTTCGCACATGAAGCTTAGTCAAACAATTTTTTGTTGTTTAGTCGTGTCAGACTCTTCGTGACCCCATGGACCAGAGCACGCCAGGCACCCCTGTCTTCCACTGCCTCCTGCAGTTTGGTCAAACTCATGTTGGTCGCTTCGAGAACACTGTCCAACCATCTCATCCTCTGCCGTCCCCTTCTCCTTGTGCCCTCCATCTTTCCCAACATCAGGGTCTTTTCCAGGGAGTCTTCTCTTCTCATGAGGTGGCCAAAGTATTGGAGCCTCAGCTTCAGGATCTGTCCTTCCAGGGAGCACTCAGGGCTGATTTCCTTCAGAATCGATAGGTTTGATCTTCTTGCAGTCCATGGGACTCTCAAGAGTCTCCTCCAGCACCATATTTCAAAAGCATCAATTTTTCGGCGATCAGCCTTCTTTATGGTTAAGCTCTCACTTCCATACATCACTACTGGGGAAACCATAGCTTTAACTATATGGACCTTTGTTGGCAAGGTGATGTCTCTGCTTCTTAAGATGCTGTCTAGGTTTGTCATTGCTTTTCTCCCAAGAAGCAGGCGTCTTTTAATTTCGTGACTGCTGTCACCATCTGCAGTCAAACAATGGCTTAGTGCAAATGTGTGGGTTCTTAGAGAAGAGATCACAGCTGCCTTGCTCTGCTCCAGTCCTGTTGCTGCTGTAGTGCTGTGAGCTAAGCAATGGTTTGGCATATCATGTCATTTGAAGCTCAGGGTCATAGTTTCCTCTCTCTAAGCAAACCGTGAACTGTAACCATGGTTTGCAATTTGTTTATGCCTCATGGTTTGTCTGGAGGAGGAAAACTATGAGCTTGGGCTCAGCTGACATGCAGCTAAACCAAACAGTGGCCTAGCTTGCAGCAGGACCAGGGGAGGTGCAAAGCAGCCACGATCTTTTCTCTGGGAGCTCACACATTTGTGCTAAAACCATGGTTTGGCTTAGCATTACGCGTGGGCTGAGCCAAATCCCGCTAATAGTATGGCTTATTTCTGTACTTTCCAGGGTTCATTGTATTAAATGATGTTCCCTTTGCCCCTAGGATTAACAAATTTTAATATCCTGATCCCAAACGCAACAGGTGGAAGCAAATTCCATTGAAGCTGAGATTAGTATATACAAGACATATTCCTTTTTGAGGCAAAATGCAAAATGGTGCCCCCTCTCCTGACACCCATTCCGTGTACAAAAGCCAGGCACCCTGGTGATGGGGCAGCATCCTGAGAGCAGGAGGCTGATTTAGGGGGCTCAGGGTTAGCTGTGTTCTGTTCACTCCATGCCATTCAGTTTCTGCCATCTGAGGGGAGCTTCTGCCCAATGGGAGGGCTGGCTTTTGATGCATTGTAAGGTTTGAGGTTGCCCATTAAACTGCACTGGAGATGGATAGAATTCCAGCTGAAAAACAAATATGAATTCTGTATACTCTGAATACTGCAAAAAAATGTATATTGGAAAAGGAGGTGGGAAATACAGTGGTGCCTCGCTTAACGAATGCCCTGCTTAACGAAATTTCCGCTTAACGAAAGGATTTTTTGAGCGGAGATTGCCTCGCTAGACGAATTCGTTTTATGAAAAATTCGTCTAGCGAATTGCGGTTTCCCATAGGAATGCATTGAAATTCAATTAATACCGTTCCTATGGGCAAAAAGAAAATTAAAAAAAATTTCAATGGGATTCGCTAGACGAATTTTTCGTTATAAGAAAAGACCCGTGGAATGAATTAAATTCGTCTAGAGAGGCACCACTGTATTTGCTGCTTTGCCTCAGGTAGCAAATTGTTTTGGACTGGCCCTATAGATACTCAAAATTGACTTGTGGGGGTTGTCAGCCAAATTGCTATCCCTGAGGGGCACATCTGAACACTTGTCCTTACCTTTAAATCAGAAATATGTGGTGTTTCAAAACAGAGACCGGTTTGGATATTGAGCACTTGCATTTTAATAACCACCTCGCAAAGAGTTTTGTGCTTTCAGAGGGCAAGCACAAACATTAAAGGAAACTTTTGAGTTTACCTGTGTTTTCTTTACTTCCTCTCCAGAGGTTTGGTCTGCCCTCAGTATGCCCACAGGAGTATCCTTTGGTAGGTTGTAGGCTGAATACAAAAAGCATATTTCTCTGATGTTCTAACTGAATAGAGGATTTAAATTTAAGGTACATTTCAACAATAGGTAGTTTCCAGGGAGCAATTTTGCAAGAGGTCTTATGGCAATTCTACACCGGTTAAAAAAAATAAAAGGCTGACATTATTGACTGTGCTGGGCCACAGCTGTAGATCATTGTATGAAATCCCTTTCAGAACAGGAGTATGTTGGGCATGAGAGAAACAGAATGTGTGTTTTGTAATTTGCACCTCTCATGTGCTGCTCTGGTTTGCCAGAAGTGGCTTTGTCATGCTGGCCACATGACCTGGAAGCTATACGCCGGCTCCCTCGGCCAATAATGCGAGATGAGCGCGCAACCCCAGAGTCGGTCACGACTGGACCTAATGGTCAGGGGTCCCTTTACCTTTACCTTTTAAACCATAACTCCTGTTCAGGTTTCCTGCTAGCCTTCTATGTCCTCTTTCAGGATACTCTAAGGCAGGCACCCCCAAACTTCGGCCCTCCAGATGTTTTGGCCTACAATTCCCATCATCCCTGACCACTGGTCCTGTTAGCTAGGGATCATGGGAGTTGTAGGCCAAAACATCTGGAGGGCCGCAGTTTGGGAATGCCTGCTCTAAGGTTTTCTCCCCAAAAGGCAGTTCCCACTGAGTGTACCCATTCTTCATTGGACAGTTCCCTTCCCCACACTTAGATTCCCACCCACTCTTTTTGGGGGCTAATTCTACAAACCTTGAGATTCCCCAGAACCTACTGATATCTCCTCTTGTTCATGGGTGGTACGTAGAGAGCCACACTTGGAGAATGAGTTTGCTATTAGTATGTAGGAGTCTCTGAACACAAGAAGAGGCTGCTGGATCAAACCAAAGGGCCTAAGAGTCCAACATCCTGTTTTCACAGTAGCAGAAAGCCTGAAAGCAGGACCTGAGTGCCACAGCAACTGGTATTCAGCCTCCGGCAGTGGTGGTAATAGACTTGGATAGAGAATGGTATTCCAAGTAGCACATTTCAGGCTATACTCTGCTCAGGCAACTGTCAGGGCTGGAGTCAGATGCAGGTCAGCACGAAGAGGCAGAGGCAGTTGTCAGTGACATTAACTCTTCATTCAAGGAAATGGCATAAGAACAGCTTAGTTTATGAACAACTTGGATTAAGAACACTGCAAACAGGTGAACTCAAAAGTTTTGGTTTGTGAACTTTGCCTTGGAAGTAGAACATGTTCCGCTTCCTGATGAGTGTAAATTGAGTCCCCCGCTGCTATGGGAAAGCACGCCTTGTTTTAAGAACACTTTGGTTTAAGAACGGACTTCTGGAACGGATTAAGTTCGTTAACCAAGGTATCACTGTACAACTCCGCAATATTTCCTAGTAGGTCTTGTCTTTATAGAGCAGTTGCCAGGACTGAAGGTCTGTGCCTTCCTCCGCTTCTAAGGCTCCTCCTCTCCCAGATGTTCCCCAAGCGGTCTTAAACTGCACCTGTGCGCCTCTGGTCTCTGTGTTCTGCCCTCGTCGTGGTTCTGCACATTCTTTGAGATCAAGGGGAGCTTGTCGCAACAGGAGAGGGAGAGTCCTTGGATTCTACAGCAGCCTCTTGACCCACCTCCTCTGCTTCAGCCTCGGAATCTGAACTGCTTCTTGTCACCAGCTCTCCCAGCTCACTAAGCCCTGTTGCCCCTTCAGCACCCAGCCCCTCCTCCCAATCTTCTCCCTCTGACCTCTCCTCAGTGTCCCACCACCGATCCCTTGGCTCTGAGCCTTCCTCCTCTGGGGTTTCCTTTGGGGGGGGGTCCTTGGCTGGTGTCTCCCACCACTCAGAGTGGTGGGGTCTTGAGAAGGAAAAGCCTTCCAACTGTGTGGTAGCTTCCAGCTGCTTCCAGCTGAATGTGCTTAGAGGGCTTGGAAAGGGGGTAGTGACACTGGGGTCAGGGTTTGCCTGTGCGATTCTGTTGTCCTGTTCACACATTCACTTTAAAGACAGTAAAATAAAAAAATTCCTTCAGTAGCACCTTAAAGACCAACTAAGTTTTTATTTTGGTATGAGCTTTCGTGTGCATGCACACTTCATCAGATACACTGAAACATAGTCCCCAGGATTTTCTGGGGGAAGCCAAGGGCTTTATGCATAGAACGTGCTTTAAGTGCAGGATGAGGATCTGCCCTGTCAATCTGAAACACTGGGATGCAGGGCGTTTCAGGGGGGAAGTGAGTGGCAGGGCAAGGGTTAAGCATTCCTTTATCCACTGTCCTTGATGCTATTCTTCCCTCCCAAGACCACTTTGCATGGGAGAAGTTGCCTCCAGGACTTTGTTGGGCACAGCTGCAGCGCTGTGCACAGTTACTCATAATAAGTGGAGGAAATGTATTTGGACAAAAGCTGGATAAGGCAGCCTTTGCCAGACTACAACTCTGTGCTGCCTGATGCAAGTTGCAGGCTAAAGCATTGGTTGGGGGAAGGCACCAGGTTGGAAAAGGCTGAATTTCAACAAGTAGAATGGAAAAGAGTTGAGAGATGCAACAGGAGTTACATCATTATTTATTATTAGAATTTATATACCGCCCTATACCTGGGGGGTCTCGGGGTAGTTCACAGAACAAAATTAAAATATAAAACCAGAAAATACATAATCAAAATAAAAGCAACATAATAATAATAATAATAATAATAATAATAATAATAATAATAGTAATAATATATTTATTATTTATATCCCACCCATCTGCCTAGGTTTCCCCAGCCACTCTGGGCGGCTTCCTACAAAATATTAAAAATACGATAAAACATCAGACATTAAAAACTTTCCTAAACAGGGTGCCTTCAGTTGTTTTCTAAAAGTCAGATTGTTGTTTATTTCCTTGACATCTGATGGGAAGGTGCCCCCCCCCAAAGAAACACATTTTAAAAGGGTATAGGATGTCAATCAGGTCAACCAAAGGCCTGGTTATAAAGAAACGTTTTTGCCAGACGCCGAAAAGTGTATAATGAAGGCGCCAGGTGAACTTCCCTGGTGAGAGCATTCCACAGGCGGGGAGCCACTGCAGAGAAGGCCCTTTCTTGGTGTGTGTGTGTGTGTGTGTGTGTGTGTGTGTGTGTGTGTGTGTGTGTGAAAATCTCATTTAACAATGAACATGGCTGGAATCCTATACCAAGCTTCATAGGATTGCACTGTAAAGTCTGAAAAGTCTGAAAAGCAATAGAGTAAAACAGTAAGGAGTATCACAGAGCTGAGAGGAGTAATTCCCCTTTTTGGGGGGTGGATGGAAAGCTTTGCTTTATGGCTGCTGTTCAGCACTAAGTACCCTGAGAATGCTGATCACTCAAGATGGAAGGAGTGCATGATCTTCACTGTCTGTTGCTCACACGTTGAGATCAGCAATGCTCTTGTCATTATAATTTGCGTTAGTGACACTGATATTTATTTTTCAAGAGCCATTCTTTATGCCAAAAGAGACCTTGATTATGTTACTATGCCTAATTCCATGGCAGGTTTGAGTCATCATCTGTCATTGGAGAAAGGCATCAGAGTTCTTTTTCACTTAAAGAGAGAACAAGAGGGGGAAATTTGGACACGATATCCCAATTCCCAAATACCCTGGTGAATAGAAAAATGTGCATCATGATCTTTTTAATGGATTTCTGCACAAATTCCCCCAGCTTTAAGATGAGTGATACAGTAACTCAGGTAAGATTATGACTAGGACCGTGACATTCACACTTTACCCTCATATGCATGTAAGGCATGTGGTGTGGTGTTATTTTAAAAAATGGCTGAGTTCATTCCTCTTCTGTTTTCATGAATTGTAGCATATAGAGATTGTTGTCCCCTGTCTTGAATGTTGTCCCCCAGGGAATCTCACCCGGCACCTACTTACACAATTTTAGGTGCCAGGAAAAGACTTTTCTCTCCCCTTCTGGCTTTTTAGTTGTTTTCAGAAGTTTAGTCGTTTAGGTCAGTGTTTCCCAACTGGTGGTCCGCGGACCCCCAGGGGTCCGCGAGCTATGCGAGAGGGGTCCGCAAGACTGGGACTCTGGCGAGGCAAGATGGCGGCGCGGAGCTCCTAAACTCGACGAACGTGCTAGCGCCGCCAAATCAGCCCCCAAACAAGCAGAAAGCCACGCAAACCGCAGCCGCTGCTGCGTGGGAGCCGAACCCTTCCCCTGCGAGCCCACCTGCCCACCGCCCGCCCGGCCGCCGGCCGCCAGCGCCCGCTGCCTGCGCCCGCTGCCTGGGACTCCCGCGTCTGCAGGGGGGCGTAGTCAGCCCCCTGCACCAGCCCCTCCCCGTCGCCGCATCATACCCCTCTGCCAGCCAATAGGGCTCAGGGGGCGGAGTCCAGCTGCGGCGGGAGAATCTTTCCAGCTTCTTGTTGGACTTCCGGCGAGGCATTATTGGCGCGCGCCGCGGCGGCACCGAGCTCCTGAGGGCAGCCAGCGTGTTCGCGCTGCCCGAAGGGCTCCTGAGCCGCTGAGACCGCCGCCGCCGCGTGCATTCTTGGCCAAGTGAGTTGCGATTTATACCTCATTGATTTCAATGGGCCTTAAGCATGAGTTGGATTGGGATAGCTGATTGTGATTAAGAGTCTTTATTCTACGGCTACTGCTTTAGTTTAGTATCTGAGCAGTACAAGTTAAAACTTGGTAATTTAATGAAATTAGGGGGCCTTTCACACCTCTTTCCTATATTGCCTTACTCCCTATAACAGGGACAAGTAAATAAGTATATTTCTCATTAATATCAGTTCTGTATATGTTCAAGTCATGAGTCCATCCATATTAGCCTGCAGATTTTTCTCTAAAAGTCTGCAGGAAAATTCACATTTAAACATGAATTTTTTTAAAGGGCCTTTCTCTCAAAATGCACATTTTAAATGTTATTTGCTGTCCAAATACAGTATGCATTTCAAGTACATGTTGTTGATGTATTTATTTTTTTGGTGGTGTTTGAGCCAAGAGCAGTATTGAAAAATTTGGGAACTAAACAAGCCAGTGGTTAAATTGGAACTGTACATTATTTCAATACTTGCATTTCAAAACAAGACCAGGGCAGGCTAAATCCTGTGTTTTTGACAGAATTACAAGCCTGGTAGATGAAGGGAATGCTGTGGATATAGCCTATCTTGATTTCAGCAAGGCCTTTGACAAGGTGCCCCATGATATTCTTGTAAAGAAGCTGGTAAAATGTGGTCTAGAACTGAAAATTAAAACTAACTGTATACTGATGGAGTACTCTGTTGTAACTAAAAAGACTCTTAATTTGGCTCTCACTTTTTAATTTTAGGATTAGGAATTAATGGGGGTCCTTGTCACAATAGCGGCTCGATGAGGGGTCCTCGAGAAAATTTTGTTGGGAACCCCTGGTTTAGGTAGTAGTATCAGTTTTAAATATTTTAAAGATTACTGTTTTTCAGGGGTGGCTTTAGTGTCTCGTGTTTCATATTTAATGTCATTGTTGGGTTTTTTGTGGGGATTTTGTGACTTTCTTGCTTTCTGTTTAAAGTGGGATTTGTTGCTGTTGCTTTATGTGTGTGTGTTTGTTTAATTTACTTCTGTGTATTGTATATTTCGATTTACTTGTACGTCGCGTAGAGGCATTTTGCATTAGGTGGCACTTACCTAAGCAACAGCAACAACTATATAGTACTCTTTTTTTGCCTAGTTTCGGTGTGGATATAAATTTTAACTTGCTGCAGTCAGTTGAAAGAGTTGTGATGCAACTAACAGAGGAGCTCTCTGGAAACAACACACCATGCTTAGAATAATGTATCTACCCCTAGTTGGGAAGAGAGCCAATCAGAATCTCACTTAAGTGCTAGGCTTGTTTGGTACCCTCCTTCATGCTGCCCTGATTCAGTTCCTATTTAAACATTTGTCTTCTGAGCTGTATCAATAGGTAAATAGGGAGCTCTGGGATGAGTATGCCCACCACATGTCCCCATGACCAACTTTCCTCTGGCAGAGGGTTTTATCTTCTCGTGTAGGTTTCCTGTGTGATGTAGAGCCCTAATTTTAGGTAATATGGTTAACGTTGCAGTAGATATTGCCTATACTTTGCTCTGAGCCCTTAAGATAATAGGCTATAAATCCCTGCCCTGTTTTCCCATCCAGCTGGATACTCAAGATATAATCTGTTATATACAAAGCCATTATATATTAATAACCCCAATGTGTTAAACTTGCTGCATCTGCCAGTTCTCTTCCTTTCTTTGAGACGTGAGCAGCTGCCATTTTCTTCCATGTCTGCCCTTAATGTCATCAGCAGGCTTTCATGTGATGGATCTTCTCTTATTTCCTCCGTATCTACTAGCATCATAAAGTCTGCAACCTGCCAGGCACCTGTTGGTTTGTGACTACTTTCACTGTGCTGCTCATGCCTCAGCCTCCATTGCCCTTGACATTTATGTAACTTTAAAAAGACTTGCATAAAGCTTCCGAGACCATGCTTTTTGGCATACCAGGGTTTGACACCAAATCAGATGAGGAGCGCACAGAAAGTTTACAATGTTAATAACATGCCGTGTTATGTGTTGGGCCTCCAACACATCGCAGTACAAACTAAGAAGGATGGTGAGGGGCTAGAGCAGGCATCCCCAAACTGCGGCCCTCCAGCTGTTTTGGCCTACAACTCCCATGATCCCTAGCTAGCAGGACCAGTGGTCAGGGATGATGGGAATTGTAGTCCAAAACATCTGGAGGGCCGAAGTTTGGGGATGCCTGGGCTAGAGGATTTTTTTGTAGAGCTAAAAAGTTTTAATATGGAAGAGTTGCATCTTGTTATTATTATTTACTTTGGATGAGGACAGTCTCTAACATTGCAGTCCCATCAAAATAAAAACAATTCCTTCCAGTAGCACCTTAGAGACCAACTAAGTTTGTCATTGGTCTGAGCTTTCGTGTGCATGCACACTTCTTCGGGTTGGTCTCTAAGGTGCTACTGGAAGGAATTTTTTTATTTTGTTTCGACTACGGCAGACCAACACAGCTACCTACCCGTAATTGCAGTCCCATGCAAGTCTACGCAGCAGGGCAGTCAGCCTAAATCCATCTTGTGGCTATTTGTGTGTGAAGACCTTTAAACCTGCCCCTTAAATAAATTCAGACAAGACTCAAATTTTGGTTTGGTTTCTGGCAGAATTTAGGCCACAACTTTATTGATTACAGCAAGTGAGTGGTTGCATAGGCTCTGGTTCATCTAGCCCCCTGCACCGTTGCAAGTAGCGCTGACCCAGGGTTCCAGCATAGGTCAGCCTAGGGTGAACACCCAGATAGGCAGAAAGCCAGGAACAGACTATGTCCACCACCCAGATGTCCCCCTGGACTCAGGCACAGGTACAACCCCCTCACAGGGTTGACCAAACCATTGAGTCCCTGGATTCCTTTAACGGAATTCCCTTCACATAGGAATGGCGAGAGCACTCCCCCATCCCTATCACCTGAACCGGAGCCTATCTGCAACCTTACAAGTTGTGACGATTTGCTACGTGGCAGGCGAAACCCAAATGGTACCAGCCAATCAGCCAAGAGGGGAAAATTCCTGACATGCCCCTGTCCCAACAACAGATGACACACAATGGCATAGCAAGGTCAAGTGCACAAGCACTAAAAGTAGGGAGAGGTGGGCGGGTGTTCCGATGCAAAATGCCAAAAGAGGAAGCTATGGGTCACATGCATATGTAGGTCCCTTGATCCAATTAGCCTGCGTCCCATTGGCCTGAATCCTGATTGAACCCTGCATCAAGGGACCTACCAATTGGGTGTTGTGGCTATCCAATCATACCCACCCACAACACAAGGGTTTGGTTGCCAGGTCTCACCGCAACATGTGCCCTCTTTGAGGGAGGACACGATTTATCAAGAAAAGCCAAGGTGGTGCCTGCCAGATGTTTGTGGCTTTTTGAGCAACTTTATCCCTATCTAGCCATTGTTTGGAATTCTCCAGGTGTCAAACACATTTTGCACCTGGCTATCAGTCAATTGCAACCAAGTGAAGATACCTGGGCACCAGGATAGCACCTGACATCTCCACCCTCTGGAGGTGCATTGCCTGGGGATCCTTGGTTCTTGCCTGTTTTCATACACTAACAACACATCCTGTAGAATTTTATCTGTGTTGTTTTATCTGCACAATCAAGACGAATTTGAGGAACCAAAAAGTCGTATTGAAAAATGCAATTTTTGAGCCATGTGGCCCAAAAATGTCAGCCAGGCATTCCGTTTTGGAGGTCCGTTCTTAACCTGAAACCGTTCTTAACCCGAGGTACTACTTCCGGGTTAGCGGAGTATGTAACCTGAAGGGTTTGTAACCCAAGGTGTTTGTAACCTGAGGTACCACTATAGGTACATGGTCCCCCCCCCGAAAGATACTTGCAGTCCTGATTGTGTTGCTGTGTGATGGCCTGACAACATGTGTAGATGATGGTGTCTGGTGGCTTTTGAAGTACATTCAAAAGAGCTGTTCGTCTATGTTAATATCCTTTTTCTCCCCAGGTGAAGTCCTCTTTATTCCCCCCAAGCCTTTTAGAATTACAGTGGTGCCTTGCTAGACGAATTTAATTCATTCCACGGGTCTTTTATTATAACGAAAAATTTGTCTAGCGAATCCCATAGGAATACATTGAATTTTTTTTGAATTTTTTTTTGCCCATAGGAACGCATTAATTGAATTCCAATGCATTCCTCTGGGAAACCGCCATTCGCTAGATGAATTTTTCGTAAAATGAATTCGTCTAGCGAGGCAACCTCCACTAGAAAAAACCTTTCGTTAAGCGGAAATTTCGTTAAGCAGGGCATTCGTTAAGCGAGGCACCACTGTAATGGCTCTGTATTTTGGTCTCTGCAGTAAATGAAGTGCTTCAGTGATGTTTGTGTTGGTTTTATGCTGATAGCTGCATTGATATTCTTATAATTTATTGGACTGCTTGTTTTTATTTGATTTTTTAAAAAGAAAATATTGCGAGCTGCACAGGGGTTATTGTTGATGTAGGTGCTATGAATGCCCCAAACCGTTTTTAAAACAAGAGACGAATAGGGCATTGAAAGTGGACTTCACCCTCTCATCTATCAAGCACCACCTTTTGATTCCCAGGACTCTAGTGGTAGGAGTGGTTTAGCAAGGTGGGCAGGACTTATAGCTCTACCAACATTTTGGAAGTGCCAGCCCCCAAACCAACAACCTTCTACCTTTTCAGCTTTCCTTGTAGTGGAGTCACTCCAGTCCACCACTCATTTTGGGTTGCCCTGTTCTGCACTTCCCCCAAATTTTATAAACGTCTTTTTTTGGGATGCTTTAGAACAGACTATAAGAACCACTGTATAGGTTCTCTTTCCACCCACCCACCCAGCTTTTAGGTCTCCGTCATTGTTGTTGGAATGAATGCTGTAAGGATGTTTGCAATGAGCAGCTGCTGCTTGAAAATATCAAGCCGGTCATTCCTCTCGAGAGCTTGTTGATGAGTACTCAGGGGGAACAGCAGGTAATGATGGCAAGTGCTAAATGGTGGCATTGTCAAAAGACAGCACAAAGATGCCCTGCTCATGAGCTATTATCAGGATCCTTGCGTTGAGTTAGGGGAGGGGTCCATCCTGCCCGGTGATTGGCAGGGGCTGTCTCGGGTCTCGGGCAGAGAGGGCTTTTCCCAGCCTGCAAGCTTTTAATTGGATGTGTTAGGGATTGAACTTGAGACCTTGGGCATGGAAAGCATGTGCTCTGCTACTGAGTTCTGGCTCTTCTCTGAGCACAGGGCAATCACTGCGTCACCACTTAAGAAGGTGCTGCCAGTAGTTACGCCGCAGAACAGCTAAGTATATCCCTTTGCACTGTTGCTGGGGGAAGGAAGAGCTTCTTAGCCAGGGAAGGACGAGCATTTGAAATGTGCTTGGCTTTGGAGAAAAGGAGAGATTGTGTGTGTGGGGGGGAGAGTCAACAGCAAAGAGAAAAGGGAAGGAAAGAGAGAGAAAAGAGGGGAAAAACAAAACAAAAACCAAGCTTGGCAGCAGCATGCCTTGTTTCTTTATGGAAACAGTACGGCTTTATTCAGTGTGCGAAAAGACCAAATGAAACTGTAACACTTCCCTCCACAAAAGGCACACTGTGGTGTGATCTCTTGGGATGAAGAAGGGAAAAGCTTTATATAAGGACGTTATTTGCGACCATCTCTTTCAAACGGATAACGTGCCACATGTTGTATTGCCATTATATTCTTTAGTTAAATAAATACGGTAGTTCTGAGAAAGACATGTAAGAGTGAAAGTAAAGGTTTAAAAAACAACAATTTGGAGGAAGAGTTATTCACGTGAGCTGTAAAAATACATATGGCCCGCTTTTCTGCACAGTTAAAGCAGTTTACAAGTTATCACAACCATAACACTTAAAATAAAAACACTAAGTGCATTTTAAAAATTCATGCCAGTTTGTTGCATTACCTACTCCCGGGGGCCTGAAAATTACTTATGTGGTTCTTTTTTCAAGCACAAGAACTTCCACCAAACAGTTGGATTGCAGTGCTTTTGCAGAAGAATAAGAATTGCAGTTAGTGGTTCTGCTTTGGAGAGCTAGCAGAAACTATAGTTTGGCAGCCTGGATGAAAGGGCAAACTATAGTTAGCTAGAGAAGTGAAAACTTTCAGGAAGGCATGAAAGGAGGAGGGGTGGGGAAGAGAGGCTGCAAAGGACATTGTATGGGGGGGGGGAAGATGACTGCTCTGGAGGTACAGTAGTTCAGAAGGTAGGGAGTGAACATTATGACTTACGGCTTTTTCCTGGAGTATTTTAAGAGACATGAAGTTGCAAAGGAAGATAGAAAAGGGGCAGTCCTTAGACCACCTGTGAGAGCAGAAAGCCTGACTATGTGGTCTGATGCAGCAGAGTTCTTACATCCTTTAGCAGCCACAGGTTTCACATGGTTGTCCATAAAAACAGCTCCAATGCTTTTGCTCTCATGTGGGGACCCCATGCAATTGGGAAAACCAGTTGGCCATGTTTTGCAGTTGAATGGTGTGCCTACACATATACTGGAATTCTTCTATAGACAATGGCACACAGCCATGGGTTTTTTGAGGAAGAGAAGTGCTGTTGGGAACATGGCTACAAGTGCAATCCCACTCCCAAATAAACGTGGGACTGCTCAACATGCAAGTAATGTATCAACAGGGCTTTATTTCTCATGATGGGGCTGTAGGCCATGAGTTTTGGGTCAGCGCTTCTGTGTGAATGACTGTAGCTGGGCAAATGGAGAGCAATAAGCATTGCACTTGCCTTCCGTTTTGAGATGAATGTCCTTGCAATGTTAGCTGAGTGTTAAATGTGACGCCTATAAAATGATAACGAGCTGAGAGATTTTGCGGTGGTGGTAAAAGGGGTCTGGGAAGCAATTGGCCAGGAGCATTTTGTGATGCTAAGGGAAGTGCACAAGCCTTGCAATGAGGGCGAGAGTGGAACTAGGAGCGATAAAATGTTGTAGGCAGGTTAGCTTCTGTGAAGGAAAGTGAAAGGTCTTTGGCAGAGAAAAACCCTCCCAGAAGGAGCAAAGACTGAGAAGTAGAATGGAAAGAGGAAAAGGAGGAGAGAGGGGGAAAAGGAGGGGGAAGGAACTCAGGGAAAGGGTGCAAAGTGAGCAGTAGGGTGAAAAACAGCAGCCTCGGTTGGGTTCTCGTGGGCTCTGCTTTACTAAAGGTAGTTAGTTCTCTGTTTGAAAAGATGCCAGAGGACCCAGCTCTCTTGGGTGGGCTTCCTGGTTCAAGTCTGGTTTAAAAATAAAGAACCATAGGAAGGGGTGGCAGGGGCCTCGAAGTTGCCAATCAATAAGCCTGGAGTCTTACACTTCAATGCTCCTGCTGTTTTAATGGGGGTCACTCACTGTGATGCTCGCATCTTTCTTTCTTTCTTTCTTTCTTTCTTTCTTTCTTTCTTTCTTTCTTTCTTTCTTTCTTTCTTTCTTTCCTCACTGAGAATTTCCTCTCCAGTATTTTGGCATATAAAGTCATGGCCAGAAGAATGTCAGAATGTGGAGGGAGAGTCACGCAATGAATCATTGGGGGGGGGGGGCACAGCAGTGCACATGTGCATGCGGGATGGGCAGAACCAACATGGTGGTATGGTGGTCGCAATACAATGGGGCAGGTGAGAGCAGTGTGAAAGGAATGCCAGAAAACAGGACAGAAGTGCTAGCCTTATGGTGAGTTAAACTGGTGCAGGAAACTCCATGTGTGAATGCAGCCTCCGTCTCAGCATTGCCCTTCTAGAATTCAGCATGAAGATGGATGGGGATAAAAGTAGCATTAGCTGGTTCTGTCTGTTTTGGGCTCTGGCTTCACCAGCTACTGGGCTCCCTGCTTTTCACCCTACCAGTCCCAGTGAGCACAGGCCACCCCTGGGCAGGAGTTCTGGGAAGGCAGGATAGGTACCTGAAAGGGGGTGAGTCAAGTGAAAAAGTGAGCTAGAAGAAGGGGACCCCAAGGGAACCAGAAACAGGAAGCGGAAGAAAGCAGCAGTGGGGGAGGATGTAGGTCAGGGGCAATACCTGCCTGATGAGTAAGATAACCCACCTGTTTGGTCTCCCGTTTCAGCCTTATCTGCAAACAGAAATGAATCAGCATCCATTTCAACGGATGAGTCATTCCTTTTAACTTGCTCCCAATAACATTCATGCTAGTTTCCTTAAGCTCTCATAGTAGGTGAGCTGCTGTTAGCTTTTGAAAAACCAAATGCTGAATGAAAAAATGGTGTGGTGAAAGACTGCCATTTCCTAAGGTCAGAGATTACTAGAACTGCATGTGTAATAGATATGATTATCAGGAGCAAAAAAAACAACACACCGACCCACCGCTGCAGTACATAACAGTACGTGGAGAAAAGCAAATTAAAGAACCCCTGTCTTTTAACGAGTTTACAAGACAATACCAGCAACAATGACCATTACGAAAAAAGAGATTAGTGTATGAGGAGGGATGTAGAAGCTCGTTATTTCCCCTCCTGATTCAGTAGGTTTCTCCAACTCAGCTTTTTATAGATAAGGTATGAAGTACGTATATACTTTAGTGTAAATACAACAGGCAGCTTCTGGCTTCTTTAATTCTCCCTTGCTGGCAGTATGAGATGGTATTTCTGCCACTAGCTTGACTGTTACAGCAGTGTTTCTGTGTTGGTGCCTCAAAGATGTGTAGCATATATAATGCTTATAGACCATCATATTCTGAATATGTCACAGATGAGAGCTTTCTGAGTACACTATTGACTGACATGTATTCTGGTGTTGCCAGAATTAAACTACTACTAATAATAATTTATTATTTATACCCCGCCCATCTGGGGCTGCTGCAGAGTCTCGGGCCCCATCCACACTACACATTTAGAGCTGTATCATGCTACTTCAAATAGTTATAGCTTTCCCCAAAGAATCCTGGGGACTGTAGTTTGTTATGGGTGCTGAGAGTTGTTAGGAGACCCCTATTTCCCCCATTCAGCCTCAATACCCATAATTCTCTGGGAAGAGTGAGTAGACTACTCTGAGAATTGTAACTCCGTGATTTGTGGGGAATCCTAAAAACTTGCAGAACCCTAAACAAGCTGCAGTTCACAGGATTCTTTGGGGAAGCCATGACTGGTACAATGCTGTTTTGCATGTCTAGTGCAGATGGTGCCTAAGTCTCTAAGGCCTGATGCTCTGGCATTGACTTCCAGACCTTCCAAGCGCCCCTATTTTCCAGGGACAGTCCCGAATTTACAGAAGCTGCCACGATTTCTGATTTGATCCCGGAATGTCCTGCTTTTCCTTAGCTTAGGATGTCCCTATTTCCATCAGAGAAATATTGGAGAGTATGGAGTTATGAGAACCAAGGAGATAAGTAACTATACAACTTTTAGAAGACATCTGACAGCAACTCTGTATAGGGAAGTTTTTTTTTAATGTTTAACGTATTATTATGTTTTTATATTTCTTAGAAGTCACCTGGAGTGGCTGGGGTAACCCAGTCGAATGGGTAGGGCATTGTTATTATTATTGAATAGGCTTCCCCTATTTTTCATTGGATAAATGTTGGAGGGTATGGACTTCACTGCTGTAAATCAAGGCTTAGAAGAGCTCTACCGTAATTGAGGTTCATTTCAAGACCAGAGCTGGACCTTTGAAAGTTTCGGGTCTAATTTGAAATGGATCTGCTTGGGCAATATAACTTTAATCTATAAGTGCCCTTGTTAAATGTCTTCTGGCAAATACCAATTGTCTTTGGACAGAGGGTAGGGGAAACTCTGGCCCTCCAGTTACCATCCGCCCCAACCAGCAGAGTCAATGGTCAGGAATCATGGGAGTTGTAG
Organism: Zootoca vivipara; assembly: GCF_963506605.1. Lineage (NCBI taxonomy): Eukaryota > Metazoa > Chordata > Lepidosauria > Squamata > Lacertidae > Zootoca > Zootoca vivipara. Next base: position 40,319,349 of record NC_083286.1, read on the forward strand.
TGCAACCACATCTGAAGAGCTACAGGTTCCCCATTCCTGGGTTGGACCATGGCAGTATGTGTAGGAGATCTGCAGCATCATGCATCCATCTGAAGGTATTAAGGGCTTATTAACAGAATGGCAGACTGCCCAATACAAGTTGCTCTAATTTGCATAGCATTTCCCCCCAGAAAACATACACCACTGGCGTATTTATATCACCTCAGGGTTCTTTGATTTTTTTGGGGGGGGCGGGTTGTGTGTGTGTATCCTAATGAGCTATAGTGGGATAACCTTATCTAAAGTTAATATGTAAACCCTTGATCTCCTTAGATTTTCATTAAACTTGAAGCTCAGAGACTGTGATCATTAAACTGATACATAGGACACAAGCCAATGAGGGCCACAGAGACACATTCTACTTGGCTCCTCTATTCCCTCTCAAAGAAGGCTTCGTATGCCACGACAAAACAAAAATGTGTTTGACCAATTGTGTTCTTTTTTAAAAATGATTGACAGATGTATAGTTTGATTGCCTGCATAAATATTACCTTAACTGAGAGGTACGTGAAGGTAGCTTATCACTGAAGGAGAGAGATTGATGGGTGGGTTTTGTCTACGACAAAGATTACTGTATCAACAGTTGACTGAAGTGCATGATTTTAAGTACCAGTTCATCTCACCTAATTCATTCCCTTGAAAATATGACAAGTGCCTGGCATATTATATGATACAGGATGCCTCATCTGGCATTGATTAAAAATGTGCCATTGAATATTAATTACTAAAAAGCCTGCTCATATTCAGGGATTCACTCAAGAATTGAGATCTGATTTGCTTTTATATTACTGTTAGGCTAAGAGGAAGGGAAAGAAGATATAAATAACTTCTGCTCAGTGTGATGAGTGTGCATTACACAAGCGGAGACAGGAGGTTTGGGGTGGGTGGAGAAGTGGGTTGAGATTCACCATTGCTCCTGTTGTTCTACATCTTGGAGGGTTGTTGCACAAACCTGGTGATGCTCCTGAAAATAAACTGATTTTAAAAGGGTTTATTTTGATCACTCAGAAATTCTGAGGGGGTTCTCAAGTGAGTGATGGTATGTACTCAAAAAGGCCAATTTTTGCCTAGATGCTGCCGCCGTCCCTTTCTCCAACTCTGGGAAAGGTGAGTGTGGTAAAACTAGCAGTGAAGGGTTTTCTTGACACAGGAATAATCCTCAACAGCAACTGCCGAGCAGTGATGTAGTGACAAACAAACAAGAAACCACCCCAACATTGGTGATGTTCCCTATAACGTCTTTGTCCTCACGATGGGGAATGAGATTGTACCTTCCTGTTCTGCCCAGTGGACACACCTATCCTGCTACATCCACACAGAGAGATGTTAAAATGCAGTATGTGTAAACTCAAATCATACTGTTGATTTCTTCCCCCACCCCCTTTTCATCTGGGTAGTGAGCATGTCATTTGAGTCTATCATGTTGGATTTGTCTCTCTGTAATATGCACCCTTCTGCATGTATGCATGTAATGCTCCTAGCATGTTCTAGGCTAGAATTGTCATTGTACAACACTTTCTCATATGCTGAAGATGCACCTCTTTACCCCGGCCTTCAAAAATTAAGATATTTAGTTTTGTGGGACCCACCTCTTCTATTGAATTTCTATCACTCTGTTTGATTCGGAATGATTTTACTGGTTTTATTATAGCAATGGCTTTATTTGCAACCTGCCCTGTGAGCTTATGGTGAAGGCTGGGCCAGAAAAATAATTTTAATTAATTAATTGCTGACTTATGGGTGCTTGGGGGCCTCAGAGGTGGGACAGGGCATTTAAAATAGCAGGGTGGGAATGCTGACATTGTATAGGAGCAAACAAATGTATGTGCGTGCACACACTATGTGGAAGAGCCATAGCCTTCTGGTTCAGCCCCAGCCCATGTTTTACATGCCAAAGGTTCCAGGTTCATTGCCTAGAAACTCCCAAGTAGGTTTAGGAAAAACCTCTACCTGAAACCTTGGAGGGTTGCTGCCAGTCAGTGCCTGCAGTCCCGAGCTACATGAACCAATGGTTTGCCTCAGTATCAGGTAGCCTCCTAGGTACCTCTAAAGCAGGCTTCCTCAACCTCGGCCCTCCAGATGTTTTGAGACTCCAATTCCCATCATCCCTGACCACTGGTCCTGCTAGCTAGGAATCATGGGAGTTGTAGGCCAAAAACATCTGGAGGGTCGAGGTTGAGGAAGCCTGCTCTAAGGAGAAAGCAAAGGGGGTCCTCATCCCAATTGGCCACTGCAGATATTACCTTGCAAAATAGCTGAAAGCCCTAAGCATTGGAACAATTATTGGCCTAATGGTTCTAATTTGTTAAAAGATTATTGGAATAAAAATGATTCATTATACAGTTGTTTAAGTGAGTGGATTACACATTCTAAAATGCTGAGTGAAGAAAATACATATTAAGCACAAACTTGGCAGCTCCTGATGAAGCATAATCATATTAAAAGGATCAATAGTGAATAGTATCTGCTGGTGCCAGCAGTATAATATATTTCATCATGCACCTTGTAGCCCATATTTGTATCGCTGAAAATGGCCTTTCAGCAGATTACACTGGATACCGAAGTGAATTTTCATGGGTTGTATTTAACTCTGCTACTTGCTCCACAAATTCCCTTTTTTTCTAACTTGGAATTGAATGATAAACCATGCTGAGGTCTACAAGAAAGTGCAGACCAATCAGGCACAAGGAATGAAGGAATGCAGAAATGAACGAGAAACTTCCATTCTAGGACAGACAGAGGATCCAGACACCTTGAAATCCAGGCAGGAACGTAATTTAGGAAAGGCTTCTAACCAAAATTCAAGCTCTTCTCGAGACTTCCTGTGGGCCAGGATGGGAAACAGGATACATACAGCAAGTGGGCCAGGAACTTAACTTGAAAGGAAGGAATTAAAAGTATGTTCCTAATTCAGGGGTACCCAAACTAAGGCCCAGGGGCCAGATATGGCCCAATTGCCTTCTAAATCCGGCCCGCGGACGGTCTGGGAATCAGCATGTTTTTACATGAGTAGAATGTGTCTTTTTATTTAAAATGCATCTCTGGGTTATTTGTGGGGCATAGGAATTCGTTCATCCCCCCCCCAAAAAAATATAGTCCAGCCCCCCACAAGGTCTGAGGGACAGTAGACCGGCCCCCTGCTGAAAAAGTTTGCTGACCCCTGTCCTAATTCATTCCTTTCTTCCAATGTAGGAGCGGTTTGGATTCAGCTTTAATCATTTGCAAAGGGAAATCCCTGTTGAGTGGGGCTTGCCTTCAGAGCTGCATTTAAAGGCAAGCCCTGCCTGTAGCAGGAACTCTAACTGGGGGCTCCTGAGTGCCACATTTAAATGTTGCCAAATGCAGATCCTGCTTGCTGAGGAAGAACCAGGATGTCTTGAAGTGGCAGGATGACAGCGAGGAGGAAGGGGATCCTGGCGAGGGGTGTAGCAGGGACTGGGACACACTGGAGCAAGTTGGAGATGGGGAAGGAGAGGTTGCGGTAGGAAGTGGGGTGATGGAGGCTGGCGAGGGGATTGGGGTCAATGCACAGGAACCAGAGCAACCGGACCCATCCCCAGAGCCCGAGGGCCCCCTGTCTCCATGACCACAGCGGGCTCTGAGGTATAGGGAGCAGCAGGAGTGGTGCTCTAGGAGGCTGAGGCAGCCCAGCTCACTAGCTGGCCAGGTGCAGCTTGCTAGCTCTGGTAGGAGGGGTGTGATTCTTCAGATGGATTAGGCTTGGAACAGGTGAGGGTCACCTGCCTCATCAAGCCCAGATGCTGCAGTCAGCATGCAAGGCATAAAAAGGGAAGCAGATCTGAGGTGCTGGGTCTGCTCAGCTTCCCATGTTGGTTGGACCATGGCATGGATGTTCCAGGGTCTTCTTTGGGACTGTGTTGTTGGGGGGGGGGATGATCTTCAGTTGCCCTGACCCCTGGATCGGCTGAAGAGGTGCAAACTTGGCCTGACTGGACTTTGAACCTGCATGCTAGCATAGGATCATGCACTCCAGTGGGACTTGTTGCCAGTTTCCCTGTGGTTCAGGATGCAGTTGTTGTTTCCTTGTGGCCATGGTTTTACCTGCCCCACACGTGGTGTTTAGTGTGATGCAGGAGGGCACGGCTGGGGGAGAACAGCCTTGTGGACTGAATGATGACCACCGCTCAACAACCCCTGTGAGGTAGGTTAGAATGAGAGGCGCAATATGAGTGGGCTTCATGGCTGAACCTGATATTCCTAACCACACTGGTTCTTCAGGTTGTTGACTGCGTGGTTTAAGTTTTCATTCTAATTCTGACATGTGTCTGTATTTTGGGAGGACGTTTCATCCCAGAACATATGAACCACAGTTGAAAAAAATTAAAAGAAAAGAAATGGAACTTTATTTCACAAATTGAACTCGCACTTTCCAGACCTTTTAAAAAAATGTATTCAGATGCTTCTGGGAAGCCCACAAGCAGGACAGCATAGCAAAAGCCCTTTCCTGTTATTGTTCACCAGTGACTTGTACTTAGACTTGTACTGAAAGTGGGTGCAACATATAACCACGGTGATTACTAGCCACTGGTAGCCTTTTCCTCCATGATTTCATCCATCCCCCTCCATTAAACCTATCCAAGTTGGTTGTCATCACTACATTTTATGTCGGCGAGTTCCATTGTGTAACAATGCGCTGCATGAATACGTCCTTTTTGTCTGTTATGAATCATCCAACATTCAGCTGAATTGAGTGGTTCCTGGTTCCAAACGGAGCAAATCCTCTCTCTATCCACTTTCAACCAGGCATAATTTTATACGCCTGTGTCATTTTTCACCTAACTTACTCCCCCTTTTTTTTCTAAACTAAAGAATCCCCAAACATTGTTAAGTTCCTCATAAGGGAGATAGTTGGATAGCTCAGTTGATTAGAGCAGGCATAGGCAAACTCAGCCCTCCACATGTTTTGGGACTACAACTCCCATCATCCCTGACCACTGGTCCTGTTAGCTAGGGACGATGGGAGTTGTAGTCCCAAAACATCTGGAGGGCCAAGTCTGCCTATGCCTGGGTTAGAGTGTGGTGCTGACAGCGCCAAGGTTGCAGGTTCAATGGGACAGCTGCATATTCCTGCATTGCTGGGGACTGGACCTCAGGGTTCTACAACAGGCATAGGCAAACTCAGCCCTCCAGATTTTTGGGACTACAGTTCCCATCATCCCTGTTAGCTAGGGATCATGGGAGTTGTAGTCCCAAAACATCTGGAGGGCTGAGTTTGGGGGTATGCCTGTTCTACAAGATATTTTTCTATGAGTCACTCAAGGCTGCTGATAATTTTGGTTGCCCTGTTTCAGCTGTACAGCATCCCTTTCTCAAATATAGTCCTGTAGGTGTCTTATTATCTGGACTTTCAGTCTCGATGGGAATCTTTCATTCCCCTACAGAAATTTGAACAGTGCCCCTCTATCCACAATGACGGTCCCTTTCAGTCTGGTTGTGAACTTAGCTCCTGCCTAGTTAGCAAGTGGCAGTTGTTCCAAATCAGGGTGCCTGCCTGGCACTTGAAAGCCCCTCCACCTGGAAGGGCCCTTAGCTGATGAGAAGCCCTTGGTAAAGTATGATGATAAGATGGTTTGATTAGCAGGATCATCTGTTTCGACCTTAATACTTCGCTTTCATCATCTTTTCTTCAGTCATTAGTGCAATCCGGAGAAAGAAGGCGCAACTTGACCTCTAGGCATCAATCACCTGCTGATTGCCTTAAGAGGGAGCTGAAAGTAGGGATAAAGTAGGTGCCCTTAGTAGAAAGGGAGGGTTTAAACCGATTATGATAAATTTCATGTTTCCAGAAGATGCAAACATGCATGCGTATACCCTGCCCTGTTTTCAGTTTCTGTTTGGCTGGCAGCAATTGGAAGGGGGCATTGGTATTACTGCTCTGGAAGCAGAAATTCATCTGTTATGTCTGAGATCAGAACTACACATTGCAAAGCAACATGTGGAAGTAGTCTTACCCCCTTGTAGAATGAAAAGATAATTTGTGCAAAACAGGATTATTTGCAATCAATTAAAATGTTCATGTATCCATAAACGTGTCCCCGTGGAGGTTGTCTTGTGAAGAACATGAGCTCTAGACCTGTCCTCAGTTGGCTTTCTTCAGCACCTTTCCCCCACTCATTTCTTGAGTTTCTGGTACCTTCCAAGGTAACAGTATTCGAGGCATTATAGCATAATTGAAGAAAATTATGTATTAAATGGCTTCCTCTAAATTCTGAATACCTAGGCTAAGCAGTCACCTGGAAATCAGGGCTGGTACTCAGGAGGAACAATCTTCTTTTTAAGAAATTATAAGCCCAGTTTGGGGGTAGAAGCTGAAGGTGGCCAGTGGTGGACCATAGCCAAGCAGCAAGACACAGTGGAGACATGCTGTCTTTCAGCCTGGGAATAGCTGGCAGGAGCAGCTCAATTTGACTCGCTTTCTCATGATTTTGTGGTTAAACAGGCAACACACACACACACAACACACACACACAACACACACACTGTAATATGCTAATGTTTTATTTGGGTCATCGTAATGCTTGCAGCTCTTATTGACATTAGCAGCAGCTTCCAGCACACATAATCTGAGGGCAGAATGGACAAGTTTGACATTGCAAATTACCGGTACTAAAGAGATGCAGGGCCTTGATAAGTAAGTGACAGACAGTAAACAAACGATTCTTCAGTTTATTGTTACAAGTCTTGGCTGCCATCCTAAGCACATTGACATGGGAGCAGGTCCCATTCATTCCAGCGGGGACCTAGTGCCCAGTTAAGTGTGTTTAGGATTACGGCTGCTGTTTCCTTTTTAAACATCAAACATTTGTTTTGCAATAGGGCCAGATGTGCTGCGTTGAAATTTAACCTGCTATTGTGTGTTGTTTTTGCACTAAGACATAGGGATGCTTGAGGAATTTGGTGGGCTCGTTTTCTGAAGCAGGCTATCTTGATGTGAACCTTCCTGACTAAGTCCCCAACTGCGTTGTATGTTTAAAGCAGGGCCATGCCACTTTAAACAGCTATACCTTCCCCCAAAGAAACCTGGAAGCTGTAGTTTGCTGAGAGCCATTTCCCTACCAGAGCCATACTTCCCCAAGCGGTTTAACTATGAGAATTGTAGCTCTGTGAGGGGAATAGGATAGATGAGTTGCTTTTTAGGGGTGCTTGCATGACATTAGCTCCTCCATTATCTTCTCAAGGAGGAACTTCAGAGGATGCCTAGAATGCAATATGAAAGAAAGCCATTGGCACAAGACACTGGACCTCTACTTACGAATTTAATGCGTTCCGAGCGCACATTCATAAGTCGAAACAAATTGTAAGTCGAATCCCATAGGAATGCATTGGGAGAAAAAATTCGTAAGTAGAAGCAACCCTATCTAAACCGCATCCAAGATGGCGGACGGAGCTCCATTCGTAAGTAGAAACATTCGTAAGTAGAGTTATTCGTAAGTAGAGGTACCACTGTACAAGTTTGGCATTCTTGCTAATGAAAGCATAAGCCAGAAGTTTCAACTCAACCATTTTTAGGGTCTCTTCTTCTATTCTGTTTACACAGATGCAGGGCCAGGTCACACACTGTTCCACCACCTCGAAAGAGGCCAGCGCAGAGATATTTTATACACAGGAAACCTGGCAGCAGAAGTGCATACAGTCCTTTACTTGTCCTGTGGGGATAATTGCTCACCTCAAAAGGGTGATGTGACGCTGAACTGCAAAGGACTTTGAACAATACAATGACGTCTTACGATTTGTGAATCATTTTATATGCATCGCTACATCACTAAATAGTTGATAGTAAAAATACTCCTAATAATTTTCCATTATTCCAGAGGTCCCCCCTCCTCCCCTTTTGGCTCTACTAGTTTCACAAACAGCTTGCTTATCAGAATGACCTTAGGCCTTCAGTTCTGCCTCTCTGTGTTTTTACTATTGTGTTTTCCCCCTATTTACAGTAGTGACTTACATAGCCAAATTCCTTTCCCTTTGTAAAAGAGTGCAGCTATGGAACAGCAGAAGGGGAGGATTGGGTTCATGGAACATGGAAGGGATAGCCAACCTCGTCCCTTCCAAACGTTGTTCAGCTCCCATCTGTCCCAGTCAGCATGGCCAACAGCCAGCGTAATGGAAACTGCAGTCCAGCAACATATTGAAGAATCCAGCTTGGCTATCCCTGATTTGCTGGGAGATGTGAGGATGCCGTTGAAAAGTAGGGACTGAAGTCTATAGGTGTAGATGGGACATTTTATAAAATAAAAGCTGAGATTTTCAGGAGGGATCTTTGCAGCAGAACACTCATCTTGCATACAATAGGTCCCAAGTTCAATCCTAAGCATCTCACAAGGATCAGCAGGTAAGAGGAAAGATCTCTGCCTGAGGCTTTGGCAGGGTAGACAATACTGTCCTAGACATAACACTGCTCGTGACTGCATCTTCCTGTGTTCTTGAGACGGATGTACGTAGTTTCACACTACCTCTCCTGGGTACTCCTTGGGAGTGGAAGGGTGGGCAACAGTGGGTGACAGATACTCAAATTTAAAGGGGTGCTCATAGGACTGGTAGAGGCCCCCGTAAGAAATCCTGGAGAGCTGCTGCCAGCCAGTGCGGACGATACTGAGCTAAATGCGCCAAAGGCCTGATTTCCAATGCTCTTACGTTGGAAAGTGTCGGGAGAAGGTCTCGATTTATTCCACAAGCTCCGCCCTTAACCTTCCCCAATTTTAGCTGCATTATGGCCTTTATCATAGCCAAGGGGACTGGCACAAAAGAAAAGGAAGCTGGGGACCCCTCCCAAATATTTGGGCACTCTGCTGCTCTGGGAAATGATACTTAGGAAAGGATGACTGCTATGCTAGAGCTGTTGCAAATGGCGGTGTTACGCAGACACCGCAGGACCATTACGGTCGCTCCAGGGCCTGCAGCCAACTACCTGGCTGTTTACGCAGACACCAGTTTTCTTCATGTCAGCAGCTGAGTCCTGGCCAAATGCACCAATCTCCCCATTCTAAACACTTCCAGATTTGAGTCATTAATAAATTTCCCTTAGTCTCTTGCCTCCTTAGGTCCCTTCCTTCCTTCCATCCCTCAGTTCCTAGCTGTCTGCTTTTTAAATCTCATTCCTTGACACCGACCTTTTGGGGCTTGGATGCATATTTGGAAATCATAATAAACTCCCACGGGCACCGCAAAAAATCCATTCTGCAGAATAAAAGAACCTCCCCCCCCCCCAATAAAAAGAGTAAATATACATTCAAACCCCGAAACAAATAAAACAGACCAAAAAAAGGCCTTGGGTTCCCTTTGGCCATCCTACCTCTTAGCCAATCTTTGCCAAAGGCTTCCTTACCACCATGAAACCCCAAAGTACGTTTGCAGTATAGATTGCAGGCAGAAATCCTGTCAGCTCCAGATGCCAAACAACAATCCAAAAGGCACTCGGATTGCTTGCTTTGAACTTGCCCTTCTGAAGCAAATGTGAAATGTAATTCAGAAGTAAGTGAAATGAACTGTGGACAGCAACATCGATGCAATTAGTTGTGCCTGTTGATTTCTTGCATCTTCTCTCGTTGGTCAGGAATTTTTTGTACTTGATTATTTTTTTCATTGAGGCTGGTTAGGCATTTAAAGCAAGCTGCCACCCACTTCTTTCTCAGATTTGATTTGGGATTTAGCTGTTCCATCAGCCATCCAGTCATAGCTGTCTATTTTAAATATTTTCAAAATGATTTAGATTTCTTCAAATGGTTGAGTATTAACTGTGACCTGGTTCACATGCCATTAAACTATGGCTTAAATGTGATTAAGCAGTGTGCTGCTGCATCCTTCTGAAATCACGGGTGCTTTGCAGCTGCGGAACAAACCATGGTCTGGGTCTGGCTTAGCATAATGTCCTGGACTTGTCCTGGACACTGCAGTAAACCAGACCATGGTTTGTTTCCTGGCAGGGGTGGGAGAGGTGCAAAGTCCCCATGATTTCAGCAGTGTGCACCAGCTTAGTTTTGTTAAATTATGGTTTAAACCAGGCATCCCCAAACTGCGGCCCTCCAGATGTTTTGGCCTACAACTCCCATGATCCCTAGCTAACAGGACCAGTGGTCGGGGAAGATGGGAATTGTAGTCCAAAACATTTGGAGGGCCGAAGTTTGGGGATGCCTGGTTTAAACTGATGGGCCAACAAGGCCTGTGCATTCTCTTAAACGTTAATATCAGGATCTTTCTCTCTTCTTTTCCTGGAATGAGATTGTGCATCGCTGTTTGCTGAATGACACTGAAGAGAAAAGCCTTGGTTAGGTTGAAAGATAATTGCAGATTGTTCTTCAAGTGGATGGCAGGGTTTGGATAAGCAGGAGTGTTATTTCTGGGTTTTTTTCCTGCTGTGCTTTTTATTGTGCTGATTCGCCAATGAAATATAACTTTATGACAGTGGAATTACGCTCTGCTGATACTCTGTATGACACAGCTGGCATTACTGTTTGAAGAAGGTGACAGTTGTTCTTCTGCTGGCTGAATTAATCTCGACAGTAGTTTCTGATCATTTTCTTAGGGCTGTTTCCAAACTGGATAAATCAGTCTGTGCTTCAGAGGTCTCAATGTCACCAGCTTTGACTCTTTGGGGAATACCCTACTGGTTTTCTTTATTTCATTGCATTCATGCACCAGCACCCCTCTCTTCTAATATACAGTATATGGATATGAATTTGCCTTCTTTATTCTGATGGACCTTTAGTCCAGCTAGAGTCTCTTTTCCAGGCTCATAAAGAGCAACCAGCATGTTATACTTCATCCCTGACCATTAGCCATGCTGACTTTGGCTGATGAGAGTTGCAGTTCAGGAACATCCAAAGGGCTTCACTTTATCTACCCTTGGTATACATGCACAGAAAGCTGCCTGTTGCAGTGCTTCAAAATTGTGTGCTTTTGTGGCTTAGGTAAAAATTGTACTGAGTTCTTCCTCTGTCTGGCTTCAGGTTGAATTTTATTATCTCAGCTATTGTCTGTGTGTCAGACTTTCCACTGTTAGCTCGGTCAGCTTTTGACCCTGCTTATAAACGCCTTTATTGTTTCCAGCGCACTTCCATATTGTTTCTAGGTTTCCTGTTCTCCTTGTCTAAGCCTTGCCTGGCAACTCTCATAACTGAAGGTCAGCGTGGTTCTTCCCTTCGTTCAGGCCAGCTTGTCTTAGAGCTCCCCCTTCCGTTGGATGTTGAATAGCATAAGAGAGCCTTGCTTGGCTGAGGTCCATCCATGTTGACTTTGAAATTGATCAGTTCTGGATGCTGCGACTTGTGCTGATGGGAGAACAATCCATTAGGTTGGGAAAAGCTGACCTGCTCTCATTCCAGGTTGGTGTGTTAAGGTGTGTGTCTTTCCCTCACAGTGTTGAATGAAGACTTAGCGTTCATTCTGGGCAATGTGGTGTTTAGGATATTCCACCTCCTTAAGAGTGGGAAATAGCTGGCATTCCCCAGTTTAAAGGCTGTCCAATTTGCAGACACAGTTGCCAATTAAAGTGGAGTCATACCTCAAAACAGGGGCAGGAAGCCTCAGTTCTTGGGCCAAATGCAGCCTTCCAATCCTCTGTTTGCCCCAAGGCTACATCCTCAGCCACACCTCTCATTACTCTCCTTGAGTGTTTTTGAGGGCTGGAATGTGCAGTTGATCTCTGACAATGCTTCTTGCTTGCCTGGATGGAGGATAGAGCTTGTGTAATTCTGAGCTTGTGTAAAGGTAGCCTACAGTACAAAGATTCACTTTTGCCTCTGGCCCTGCCTGCCATTGGCATACCTGCCACCCGGTCTGGAAGACTCCCCACCCCTGCCTTAGAAAAACACACCTCCCATTTTCCCTCATTTGCAAAACCATCCTGCTGTGGTTATGAAATATTTGGAGACATATATAAAAAACCCACTAATGGGTTTCGCTACAAATATTGTTAGTATCTGGTGCCCGCCTACATAAAATATGCTTTTAAGTGGCTAGTCAGGCAAGGGTAGGTGCAAGAGAGGCAATTTCCTGACCCTCTCTCAGAAACTAGTCCTAATAATGCTGCAGGAGCATATGGCAGGTGTCACCAAAACAAATTCAGGGTTAGGCAGGTGGACATTTATGAGTATCACTTTTGGACTCTGCAAATACTCTCTTCTCTTTTTCCCAAGCCTTGTTTTCCTTAATGCTCAGTTCATGTGAAACCTGATGCAAGTACTTGCCAAACTACCGTAGGAGAATGCTGGATGGAGGCCAAGAGTAAAACAGATACGCAAAAGCTGAGCACTGTTAGTAGCTGCAGCAGAGATAATTTTTTACTTGCTGGGTATGGGTACTCTGGTTCTCAGTGCTGTGATCTAGTGTGTCATGTTTGGGGGAGTGCAAAACATCTGCCATTCAGTTAGGAGGTGAAAGTCAGAGTGGTTAAGGAAGCAGCATTGAGTAGACAAAGGGGGTGGAGGGCACAGAACCAGCAGGGATTTGCAGAATTAAAGGGAGGTCCTAAGGCAGGGATGGAGTATCGTGTGACCCCCAGAGATGCTTTTGAACTCCAGCTCTCATCAGCCATTTCCAGCATGGTCAGTGGTCATGGATAATGGGAGTTGTAGTCTAGCAACACCTGGAGGGCAACATACTCTCAATCCTTGGCCTAAGGACAAGGTGGGCCTAGAAGGAAAGTTAATTCAGAACCTAGCAACAGGAGGTGCTGTGCATTGTGGGCTGAAAGTTGTCTACCCCCATCGTTCTGCCCGGACACTGAGGTCCAGTACCGAGGGCCTTCTGGCGTTTCCCTCATTGCGAGAAGCCAAGTTGCAGGGAACCAGGCAGAGATCAGCATAGCTGCCTGCAGTTCTGGACTCTCCTTGGGGGTGCAGGCTTTTTAGAGGACATCTGAAGGCAGCCCTGTTTAGGGAAGCTTTTAATGTTTAATAAATTATTGTATTTTAATATTTCTGTTGGAAGCCACCCAGAGTGGCGGGGTATAAATAATAAATTATTATTGTTGTTATTTATTTTTTCTTGTTATTATTATTATTATTTTATTTTCCTTGGAGATGTAGCTAAGGGAACTCTCATTATGAGCTGCCACCAGGAGCCAAAACTGAAATAGGATTGTGGAAGAGCAGCAGCCTATTCCGATCACCTCATATGCGAGTTGTGGCCTCCACAGAAATATCCAATGGCCTGGGGCGGGGGTTCCTAGTCACAACAGTCTTCCCCCTTTAAAGGGAACAAATAGGACGCGTGATGGTTGCATGCGATCAGTCGTTTGTGCAAAGGCCCAGCTAACACAGGAGGTTATTAGCATGGTGGAAGAGCAAGGGGCTCACTGCTCCCCACCAAGCTGTTTCAGCTCTGCTCTGGCTGCATGCATGAACCACAGTTAAATGATTATCTCAAATTTCCTGATGTCCATTGGTTACATGTGCGCTTCCAGACATGGCAAAATAAAAAAATTCCTTCAGTAGCACCTTAAAGACCAACTAAGTTTATATTTTGGTATGAGCTTTCGTGTGCATGCACACTTCTTCAGATACCTGAAGAAGTGTGGTATCTGAAGAAGTGTGCATGCACACGAAAGCTCATACCAAAATATAAACTTAGTTGGTCTTTAAGGTGCTACTGAAGGAATTTTTTTATTTTGCTTCGACTCAGACCAACACGGCTACCTACCTGTTTCCAGACATGGGTTTCCTTTGTCGGATCTCAGTGATTATTTTAGGATTATCTCTCGGTCTAGTTCTTTTGTTCTTCCCAAAATGTTTCGTCTCGTTACATGCAGCACTTATAACAGTAAAAAAGAAAAAGAAAAAAGGTAGCGTTCAGATTCTTCTTTTATTTCTCTAACCAGCTGCAGGTGTAAGGTCTATAAAAATGCGTGCGTTCACATCTTTAAGAAGGAGCTGCTCTTTCAGGTGACTCGCCCATCTGCCCAAAGAGTTAGCATTGGAGCACACAGTATGATTTTACAAACCAGTTTGAAGACTGAAATGTGGTGTTCATTTCACAGTAGCCAATTATGTCTAATAGCTACAGATTGCTGCTAATGCACATGCCACGGTTGATTGATAACAAAACACTATAATGAGCCAAGGTTTGTTCTTGGCTTCGCAATCATAGTTTGTTTGAGGGAAACAAACCACAACCCATGGGGACTGCGGGTTGTTTCCTCCATGCATTATAGGGAGGAGTTAAATGGGTGTGACTTATTCATTCATGTGACCACTGTGGTCCTGATTAAATACAATTTTCATTCTTGTGTTCTGTAGCTGATGCAGTTTGAACTCAAGCAAAGGTGGTGTACTTTCAAGTTTATTTTTATTTTTTAAATGCACACACACTCTACTGGTTTCCCCCTTGGCAAACACATTTAATTCATTACATAACAGGACACTCCGGTATCTCATCCTTAAGCTCAGTTGTCTGCATTTCATCAATCACACTGAAATATTTTGCTGTCAGTGTGTATAAACAGAAGGCTGAAAATGCCTGTTGCCTAATCAGCGAGCTTTGCGATGACGCAGGAAAGTGACGTCCATTCATTGTGAGATATATATTTATATATATATATGGAGAGAGAGAGAGAGGTCTTATTTATTGTTTTAGAATGAAACTTCGCTGCAATTGGCAAAGGCTGAAACATAATGGAAATTGAACTTGCCCAACTTTTCAAAACAATTCTTTCCGGATAAATGTTACTCCATTCTGTGTTTACTTTCACTTCAGGACATGTATTATATAGTGGCGCTGCAGAGCCACACTGTAACAAGAGTGTGAATGACAGTATGGAATTGGGTTTGTTTTTTGAAATGAGATGCAAAGGGGAAATACAAACTGGATAGAGAGGCTGAGTTTTGCATTGCTGCACAGATATACCACATGCTTCTAAGTTCCAACCCATGGATAACATAGTGGTTAGACCAAGCATCCCCAAACTGCAGCCCTCCAGATGTTTTGGCCTACAACTCCCATGATCCCTAGCTAACAGGACCAGTGGTCGAGGATGATGGGAACTGTAGTCAAAAACATCTGGAGGGCTGAAGTTTGGGGATGCCTGGGTTAGATCCAGCAGAAAAGTAATCCATCCTACATGCACAAATATCTGTGTTAAATGCATACATTAGTAATAGGTTTTTTTTTAAAGATTTAGTAATCACAGATCACCTTGCCTGCTGCCTGGAATGATGCTACCTTCCAACTTCTTTCTAAACATATTTTGAATGAACTTTGAGCACCGAATGCAGTTTCTGGGTTATATGGCTCAGAATATCCTAAAATTAGAAGTGTGTGCATGCATGTCACAAGAGAAAGTATACATACATCTTTTAGGTAATATCACAACTGGTGGCTTCTCTGTTCCGATAATCATTTCAATCAACATCTTCCAATATTTTATCTCACAAAAGCAAGCTCTGGTGTGTTACGGCCACTAGGTTATCTGTAGGCAACAGCTGGCATGAACCACAAATGTGAGAGCCATGAGGAAATAATTCTGCTTTCAGCCACGTCTCGGCTTGCTACCGTGTTTCTCCGAAAATAATACACCGTCTAATATTTATTTTTCCTAAAAACAACAACACGGTGGCTTATTTTCAGGGGATGTCTTATTTTTTTATTACGTGTCCAGCCTAGCCTCTTCCTTGGCGCCCTCCAGAACTGCGCCTATCACTATGTCTTATTTTTGGGGTATGGCTTATATTGCACAAATGCTTAGAAATCCTGCTATGGCTTATTTTATGGGTATGTCTTATTTTTTGGAGAAACAGGGTACTTCAGGAAAAAATGGGCAAGGTCTAGTTTACATGGCTCTCGTGGACTTGGGTGTGTTGTAACCTGTGCCCTCGAAGCACAGAAAGAAATATGGTGAATGGAGCAGGGAATTGAAGAAGGGTTGGATCAGGTGTTATACACAAGTGAATTCAGCAGCAGTTTCTATGATCAGCTTTCTACACTGAAGCATTTTTGGAGCTTCTCCAGTTATTAAAACTGCTGCTGAGTGTATTGCACGTTCACCTCTTCCATGTATGCCCAAAGATAACCATGCAGAGGGCTTTATTTGTTTTTAAATGGTAGAGAAATGATATTGCAAACTGTTCCTTAATAGATCCACACTGCTGTGCTGTAATATGGAGAGTGAAAGGACAGCCTTTTCATTGGGTTTCCGAATAGAAAACCTCCTCCTGTTCTTAGTGGTTTTCAGCTGCAGTCCCAAGCCTGGCTTTTTAGGCCAGGGGAGAGGCAGCTGCAAAAGGAGGGAGGTTCCTTTTGATTAGCCCCACCCCTGCCCTGAAGTTAATAGTGGGTGGGTGTATGTTTGTTTGTGTGGAGTGTTTTTTTGTTGGGCTCAGAACAGAAAGACGGGAGATATTTGCTAATATAGATGCCTTCTTTTGGTTTTATGGAGATGCAATGGTTAGGATCCAAGGAACCATGCAGTGAGTTCTTTGTGTTTGAGTAGCCCTCTATGCCAAATAAGCACATCTATATTCAAACTGAATATGATTTGTGTGGGAATAATGCAGCCACATCCTAAAGCCATGAAATGGTGCTTCTGCGCTCCACTCTCCAAGTGGTATGCAGGCACCATGGCAAGATCGGCTAGGCATAACGAGCCGGATGTAGAGTCTGTACTTCTCCCCATACCACAAGATAGATGGTCCTAGGAAGCCAAGCCAGCCATGAGGAACATCTCACATACATCACAAGTTATCCATTCCTCAGGTCATGCCAGTCCTGGGAACGTTTTCATCCATCTTTAATTATTCATTCCCCAGGAGCTCAAACTTCCCATGGGAAACATGCATACTATGGAGAACAATAGGGTCTGAGCATATATGGGCATAAGAGTGTTCTGCTGATATTATTGGCTATTGCTATATAGGTGTATTGTAATGATTGGTTTATGGCTATTGCATATGCATTTACTATACCTAATAAATATGTGGTCACGAGAGAACTCGGGGCTCTCGTCCCACGGTTGGTTGATTCTATCAGTTGTCTGTCTTCCTTCACGAGAGCCCACCACTTGTAATAAGCCTCGGTGCTATACCCTTTGCTGCTACATCTGGCTGTTAGCAGCTGGCTGTTACTTTGTAACAAGCCTTGCTGCTACCGTCCAAGCCACTCCAAGCTGCTAGGACCCCTGGCTGTTACATCTGGTGACCCCCGACGGGATCTTCGGATACGTCCTTGGGCCTCCCCTGCTCATCGCCTGGAACAGGCTCGGTGCACCCGATCTCGCTGCTGGCAGCCGTGATCTTCTCGTGAGTATGGGGGGTGGTTTCTCACAGCTCCAACAGCGCCATTTATATGAGCTGTGTGAATTAACCAAGCACAACCTCTATTTATTTCATTCTAATGGCAAGTTTCTTCATAACTCCATCTCTAAATCTGAACTTGCCTCATTGCTAAAATACGTGTGGGATAATTGCCCCGCGTACCCAGAGGGTGGCTCTTTAAAACTTGAAACGTGGCAGAAGGTTGGTAACTTTCTTCATACCTCCCCACGCACGCCGCCCAAGATTCTTAGTGCATGGAAACTGGTCTTTGAATGCCTTTTAGCCCATGACCAGTCCCTCATGAAACCCCTCTTAGATCCCCCACCGTACAATTCTTCTGTCTGGGTGGTTTCTCCCTCTGATACTTTTGCTTTAGATATTGTTTCTCCACCCCCCTCTGCTCCGCTGCAGGTCCCCCTTACCCCCAATCAATCCCCAACGCCTAGTGCCCCCTCACAGGTCCCACTGCCGATGCCCCTGACCCCGGAACCGGTCTCCGTGCAGGATTCAGCCCTGGCCACTCCGGCCGGTACTACATGTACCACACGGGCTGAGGGACCGCAGCAAATCGGTCACATCCGCCGCGCTCTTCTCCAGGGTGCCCAGAGCGACGCCCTAACCCCTGAAGACCTCCCCCAACTTGCCGCGTTCCCCCTCGCATATGCCACTGATCCAGCTACCGGAGACGCTACTGCCAGTTGGATAGCCATACCCCTAGACCTTGTTAAGGAAGCTAAGTCCACCTGCACGAAGTATGGCGTCACAAGCCCGTATACGCAGGGACTTTTTAATACCCTGGCCCACTCCTATTTCCTCATCCCGCAAGACTGGAAAGATCTGGCACGTATGTGCCTCACACCCACTCAATATTTCTTACCTGGGACATAAAGTCCTTGCATCAGCGGCTATCCCTTCTTTTTTCCCCGCTTCTCTTTCGGACCCACCATCACCCTTGTTCGCCTCCAACAGTATCTGGGCTCTGTTAATTGGGTTCGTCCTTTCCTCGGATTGTCCACATCAGCCTTAACTCCCCTTTTCGAGGCTTTGCGTGGCGGCCTTAAACCCTCTGATCCAATCACGCTCACCTCGGCCCAATGGCAGGTTATTCACCTGATCGAAGAGGCCCTGCAGACCAGGTGGGTGGACCGGGCCGTACCTAACGTCTCTCTCTCTCTGGTGCTCTCTCTGGTGCTCCTTGCCCACGGCCGCCCTTATTCAATCTCCCCCCTCTGATTCAGTGCGGATCCTGGAATGGTTGCACCTCCCCCATACCCCCCGCGCTACCATCAATCCCAAACCCTCTCAATTTGCCCAACTTTGCGCCAGAGGCCGCCTCCGTGCAAAAGCTCTCATTGGTTGCGAACCTGAAACCCTTTTTGTGCCTTGCTCTCTGACCATTTGGGACACATTTTTTTATTAATTGTGAGGCCCTGCAGGCCGCTCTTGCCGATTGGCCTGGCAGGGTGAGTTGCCATCCTCCCTCTGATCCCCGGTTCCAACTTCTACGCAATGTTCCTGAGACGAAAGTCCTCTTACTTTCAGTCTTATAACTCTGACCTCTCAATTATTAAAAGCACTAACAGGGATTTCTGAGGTAAATCAAACCTCCCACTTATCCCTCTAGCCTTTTTTTAAACCCTCTAGCACTTGTGGGTTTTCAAAAATAAAAGAGAGTCCTCTTCCAGCCTAAACGTGGCCAGGTACCTATATAGACTTGGAGCTATAAATAAGACTGTTCCTATGTGTACTCAGATAAGGGTTTCACTTCACTAGATACTCCCTTACTGTAAAGCTAGCCTCCTTCCTGAGGTAACTTTATTATCGCTCAGAACCTGTCTCCTCCTTTAGCCCCCCTCCTTTTCTTGGTGCACTCTCAGACACAATTAACCTTCCTCCTCTAAAAGGCAGTTTTGACAGTTTAAAAGAGTTCCCCACCAACTGGGTTCCAACTCCTTGCCATCCAGCGGTTCCCAAAGCAACCCATCAATCTTATCTTGGATAGTTTGTATGTTACTCAGATCCTGCTTACCATCTATGCTGCCTACCTTTTCCCCCTCAATTGAACCCGATCTTCTGTCCCTCTTCATTGCCCTCCAGCAGTCTGTAATGAGCCGTCCTGTTCCCTTTTTCGCTACGCATATCAGAAGCCATCAGCCCTTTCTGGGCCCACTGCAGGAGGGCAATGACCGCGCAGATCATGCTGCAGCTCAGGGCCCTTCCCTGTTCCCACTGCATGCCATGACTCAGTGGAAAAGCCATTCCTTCTATCATCAGAATAAAAAGGCCCTCATGAAGGAGTTTGCCATCACAGGGGCAGAGGCAGCGGCTATTATTCAACAGTGCCCCACTTGCAGCCGCCAAGCTGCCTCCGTCCCCATTGGGGTGAACCCGAAGGGCACATCTGCCTGTCAAATTTGGCAGATGGATGTTACCCAATACCCATCCTTTTCCCCTTGGAAATTTCTCCATGTCTCAGTTGATACCTTCTCTGGTTTTATTGTTGCCTCCCCCCAGCGAGGTGAGGCTGTAAAACATGTTATCAATCATTGCATTCGCTCTTTTTCGGTCCTCGGCCGCCCAAAAGAACTGAAGACCGATAATGGCCCTGCTTATGCTAGCTCGGCCTTTGCACAATTTTGTCACCAATGGAACATAATCCATAAATTTGGCATTCCATACAATTCTCAAGGGCAGGCCGTTGTGGAACGTGCTAATCGCACCCTCAAAACGGCCCTCGATCGCCTTGAGCCCCATAAGGGCGCCCCTACCCTGCCAGAATTCCAAAATCGCCTCAACCTGTGTCTGTTCACTTTGAATTTTTTGAATCTCACGGGTTCGCCACCGACCTCTGCGGCCACCCGTCATTTCTCTACTTCCCCAGCAGCCCGCCCTGTCAAACCGTTGGTTCTCTTCCGTCATCTTCCGGATCCAACGTGGAAAGGTCCTGGGGAACTCATCACGCACGCCAGAGGTTATGCCGCCGTCCAGTTCCAAGATGAAGTCATCTGGGTTCCTGCTCGGGCCGTCCGGCCCTATCATCCCCCACCTTCCCCTTCTCCTCCTCCTCCTTCTACCCCTCCCCCCCTCTTGATTCCTCTGCAGGTGCCGATGATTGTCATCAGTGCATCACTAAGGCACGGAAAGGGGGAGCAGTCACCTCAACGCTGGTCTACCATACTCAGCAACCCCGCGCTTGTCGCCCCCTACATCGCACCTGTCTGCATAATTCCACCATAAGTACCTGTGTGCCGCTAATTCACAGTGGCAATATGGCTCCCCCGAGGCCTGGCTCCCTTGTGCTGGCTCCACCCGCTGCAGCGGCTGGCAGTGTGTTTGCGATTATACGGGGGGTGGCTACACTGGCTGCCCCTATGTTACTTCCTTTCGCCGGGACCGCGCCAATATTGTCTCCCTGACTTTCAGTCGCAACCATCCTGCAGTTGCCAGCTATGGGTTCGGCATCGACGGCCCCCAGCTCCGACCCCATCACATACATCACTGTCACAATCTCTGAACTGTTCGAAGGCTCCCAGCACTCATCTCACTGGTCCGTTTATGACTCTGTGGAACAATTGTCCTCCAACCCATTGCAGCTTAGCCAAAAGGCTACTAATTTGTTTTTGGAACTGGCGGAGGACATTGCAAAAGAACTCAGCATTAAAAGTTGTTTTGTATGTGGGGGGACCAACATGGGTGAGCAGTGGCCATGGGAGGCTCTTGAAGCCTCCCCAGAGACCTTCAACAATATGTCCATAGCGGGTAACATTACGGCCCGCACATCCAATCAGGACTTGATTTGGTCCCTCACAACAAATCTGGTCGGCCATAATTGCTTCACCCGCAATGGCTCAACCCCTGTTGGTGACCTCATTTGTTTAGGCCTATGGGACGATACCTATACCTCATGGGCCTCCCCCGGTAATTTGAGTGCCCCTCCCCATTACAATGTGTCCCTTCTCCCCTTCCTAAATTCCTCTGCCTCCATCCTCTGGAAAATTCAATCTTACCAACTGTTGTCTCCAAATCAATCCGGTTGGTAAGGTGGTACAGACACTCACTACAGAGCTTTGCCAATTGACACACAACCCAGACCAAGTTTGGAAAGGGTTTAGTTTGCATGATGTTTTTGGATCCTGGTTCCCAAAGCTCCCAGGGTTACAGGCCATTGTGGCCCTCATTGGTTTTATAGCCATTGGATGTATTTTGCTTCCCTGTGTGTTACCTATTCTAATGAGAACCATTACCAATAGCCTGTCAGTAATTGCAGAACGCAAAGCAGCTGCCCAAGTTATGCTTCTCCTTGCCCAGCAACACATTACCCCCATCGCTCCACCTCCCTCCCCAGTGGGGGACCTTCTGGCTCTCGATCCATGGGAAGGTACCTCTCAGACCAGTTCTCTTAGCCTTGAAAAAACAAAAACAGTGGACATGTGGGAATAATGCAGCCACATCCTAAAGCCATGAAATGGTGCTTCTGCGCTCCACTCTCGAAGTGGTATGCAGGCACCATGGCAAGATCGGCTAGGCATAACGAGCCGGATGTAGAGTCTGTACTTCTCCCCATACCACAAGATAGATGGTCCTAGGAAGCCAAGCCAGCCATGAGGAACATCTCACATACATCACAAGTTATCCATTCCTCAGGTCATGCCAGTCCTGGGAACGTTTTCATCCATCTTTAATTATTCATTCCCCAGGAGCTCAAACTTCCCATGGGAAACATGCATACTATGGAGAACAATAGGGTCTGAGCATATATGGGCATAAGAGTGTTCTGCTGATATTATTGGCTATTGCTATATAGGTGTATTGTAATGATTGGTTTATGGCTATTGCATATGCATTTACTATACCTAATAAATATGTGGTCACGAGAGAACTCGGGGCTCTCGTCCCACGGTTGGTTGATTCTATCAGTTGTCTGTCTTCCTTCACGAGAGCCCACCACTTGTAATAAGCCTCGGTGCTATACCCTTTGCTGCTACATCTGGCTGTTAGCAGCTGGCTGTTACTTTGTAACAAGCCTTGCTGCTACCGTCCAAGCCACTCCAAGCTGCTAGGACCCCTGGCTGTTACAGATTTGAAAAGCAGTTTACAATATAGCCTGAGAATGTGCTGCATGCCCAAGACCTTTGGCTAAGATACCTACCATATTTGGAGACCTCAGCCTATCACTTAAGTATTATTATTATTATTATTATTATTATTATTATTATTATTATTAAATTATTA
Source organism: Zootoca vivipara (assembly GCF_963506605.1). Lineage (NCBI taxonomy): Eukaryota > Metazoa > Chordata > Lepidosauria > Squamata > Lacertidae > Zootoca > Zootoca vivipara. The sequence continues at coordinate 40,341,884 of NC_083286.1, forward strand.
AACTAAAGTTGAATATCAGGACATTAGAAACTGTTGAAATGTCAAAATATGATCGACAAAAAGAAACATTTGCTCCTGTCAGGATTTGGATACTGTATAGCAATGTCGAAATCTAGTTATTTTTTAAAAGTTGCTGGACAGAAAGCCCCTGTATGATAGTGCCAACATTCCTGAAAGGCCGTCTGCTCAGCAAAAATCAAAACAATAGGAAGTAAGGTACTAAAATGCCCTTGAATAGCTTGGTCCTTCCCTTGCCACTATGATTAATGCTTAACATTAGCAAGCTATGCTTTGCAAATGAATGTGTTGTATTAGCCAATCCATCACTAGAGGAGCATAAAATATGTTTCTGGGTGATATGAATGAGCGCGGATGATATAACAGATAGTAATGAAGACCCACAGGGCTCTTTTCAGATACTGTGTGTCTAAGGCATTGGAGGGGAACTGGATATGACTGGTGGGCCAGATCCCCCCCCCCCATATGCACACCTGAGGTCATTGTGAAAACAGTGATAGGTGGGCGGTCCTACCCGGTGGGTAGGACCGCCCACCTATCACTGTTTTCACAATGACCTCAGGTGACCCATTTTGCCCATGCAGTTTGAAACCCAAGTTTGTGGGCAGAAAAATAAAAGTTGGTGAAGTGCTATTCAACTGTGGACTGTTGCTAGTTCTGAAGCACTGCCTGCAAAGCCCCTTTTGTCCAAGGCTCACCTTTAACTTCCTCACATCTGACGACATGTAGGACAACAGGAATAGGGTAGGTGGGGGTGCTTGGCTGAAACAGATTTGCAGGCCAAACGGGGAGGTCTAGTGATGCTAATTAGGCCATGGCCCAGAGGTTTCCTATCCTGGTTCGAGGCAATCTGTTGACAAATGAGTAGGAACAGTTAAAAACATTGGATAATTTATTTGGCTTTATTAAGTTAATGGTTACAACAGATAACCATTATTATGCCTATACCTGTTTAGCTACTGTATTTTCATTTCCTGATGATACCAGAACAGCTGGGGCTACCCTGCATTCTGTCTGGCCGCAATTCCTCATCTGACCTCTGAGTCTAGAAATAGATGGCTCTCACATCCAGCCATGGTTAGTCCCTATTCCTCCAGGCACTGAGTCATCACGCAGTCTATTTTTTAAGATATTAAGCTGCAGTATGGTGTTTCTTGTAATCATTGCGGAGTCAAACTCAGCTTGGTTTTAATGGTGTGTTGTTTTTTATAAAAAAGATTATCATCGGCATGAATTTTGATTCACAAAATACCGTGTTAAGTGCTACAGAGTGCTACCTCAGTTTAAGTCTCAATTAACAATGTAATCCTAAGAACACTTACTAGGGAATAAACTACATGGAGCTCAGTGCTTAAAATTGCACTGTGGGGAATCTGGAATCCTTCATGTTTTGTTCCACAAATGAAAGATTTATAGGTTATGTATGTGCAAAACTGTCCCTGTTTACCAAGGATATTGGTTTACCATCTCATATTTTCTGATTCCCATCTCTGCTTCTGTTGCCTTTCGCATTTGTCCTGCCTCTTCCTATTTTGCTTTTCGTGTGATTCTTAAAAAAGAAAAGAAGATGGATTGGGAACTTAGTGTGGCATGAGGGGAGCTTTAATGCTTTCTCCTTCCATGCTCTAAAATCTAAATTGAGGAATACTGCCACTCGTGCCAATATTTTTTTTTTGTTCTTTGGCAAATAGAAGGTGTGGAAGGAGGGCCAAAATCAGGTTGAGACCACGAAAGGGGGAAAGGGTTGAAGCCCCCACTTCCATAGTCTCCAATGGCCACAAAACTTCCGGGACCTTCATGAAAACCCTTAAGCCATCATGGCTTCTCACTTTGTCATGCAGTCCCGCGCATTCCTAAGTGCAAGCTTTTAGTCCCCCTGCCTAAAAAACAACAACCCCTCAACTATTTCATTGGCCCTCCCATCTCCTGGCCAATGAAAGAGAAGCAGCAACCTACCGGTACTTTGGGTTCTCATTTGCGCGCTCTTATGAGCTGCTCAGCAACATCACGCACAATGGTGAGAGTCTGAGCTATGTCCAGTCCTGTTGGGTCCCTGCCCAGTTTCTTTGCATTGCTGTCTCGTCTTTCATTGCCAGTTTTGTTTAGAAACCTGAAGTGTCGTTGAACCACTGCCACCAGTGTGTGTAGTGGTCATTTCTTCTCTGACTTTCAGAGAGATGCGATGATACAGCTTTGCTTTCTCTGTGGCTTAAAATTAACAAGACTAAATTCCTCGAAAGGAAGGTAGACTGGGGAGATGAGGAGGGGTCCTCCGGAACAAAAATGCATCCCTCCAAAGCCCCTTCCTGCCTGGTTTCTCACATAGACAGGAAAAAGGCATTGATCTGTCCTATGAGCTGAACTGGTTTTGCATTCTGAAATCTGATGAATCTCCCCATTTTCTGCATTTGGGTCAAGGGGAGTCCAAGGGCAGCTGGGGAAGGGGATGCCCAGGTGTGTGTGTCTGTGCAGCTGATATCACAGCACTAGGATGCCGCAGTTGCTTACACATTCCTAATTTGCTAAAATACGAGAAGTTTATGCATCCCCAAACTCAAAGTTTATACGTCCCTGGGCCCCCAAATAAGCATTGGGATACCCAGTATCATAAGGTAAATGGACCCCTGACTGTTAGATCCAGTCATGGACGACTCTGGGGTTGCGGCGCTCATCTCACTTTACTGGCCGAGGGAGCTGGCGTACAGCTTCCGGGTCATGTGACTGTGACTTGTTCTTCATTTTGTGGGACTGACTTCTGACTGTGGCTTGTGGCTTCGTTTCTGTGACCTGTTTTTGTGACTCTGTGGAACCCAGTTCAGCTACTGGTTGATTGTGTGACTGCAGAAATGGATAAAAGCCCCCCATCTAAACTGACTATCATCAGTGCACATAAGAAAAAAATAAATGTTAATTTTTTTCATCTACAATACTGTCTTATTTATTTTATAGTACAGTACAGTACATTGATTATTGCCTTCGTTTTATGGACCAATGGTCTCGTTAGACAGTAAAATTTGTGTTAAATTGATCTTTTAGAGGGTGTTTTTCATCGTCTGGAACGGATTAATCCACTTTCCATTACTTTCAATGGGAAAGTTTGCTTCAGGTTAAGTACGCTTCTTCCGGACCCCTGTACAGGTTAAGTATGGACTTCTGGAACCAATTGTGTACTTAACCGGAGGTACCACTGCACTCAAGTAAACTCACACAAATGGATCAGAAAAGGCCAGTGCATTAGCTTGCCATCCAACTGCCTACCATAAAAGTTTATCCAGACAGTAAACATTGCTGAATAACAGCCATTGTATAATAAAAATAACCATTGTTCTTAAACTTTAACATAGTTGTGCTATTTGTTATACAGTTTTCCTAAGCTCAAAGAGCTTGGCATCCCAAAACCAGTATCTAAAGGTGCATGGAATTTAAACACAAAGTAATTTGCAATGGGCAATATGAGTTTCTTGGCCTAAGCTTCTCCTCTCTTGACTTTTGTTCAGATCAGTGATACACCCTATGTTGAAATCAAGCATTTTGGGGGTAGAAAATGAGAGGGTTCCAACCGTTATTTCAGGGGGAAATTCAGGGTTGGAGTGACAAAAGTCACTGGACCAACACAGAGCTCTCTCCAAATTCTTAAATTTTAAACCAAAAATTCAGTTGGAGCAATTCACCATGTTATAGGGTGAGGCAGACAGGTAATTAATGAATAAATGCCCAACTGTACCAGCTGACTTTCTAATTTTGACCCCCCCCCTCCTATAAAGATCCCTGGTTTGTTCCCATCCTGGTACATCTGTGCTTTAAAAATAAATTAATTCTGAATTCCCATCCCTTCAGATCACAAGCAGTTAATGATAGTATAAATCCACAATTTATTTTGAACGCTGCTTTGCATCTAAATAGAAACATCATGCACTAAAACCCTGAATGGCAACTCAGTGCTAACCAGTAATCCATTATCTCTTACTGAGGTTTTGGTGTATGCCTTCTTCACTGCACAATATGGCCTTAATGAAAAGGGACAAAGTATGATTCCCAGGCTCCCTGATGACAAGAAGTTTTTTTTATTTAATATATATAATTTGTTATATTATTGGAATGCTGCAATCAGGGTGGATAAAAATCAATGATTTTTTTAAAAAAATCAAAAAAAATCGGATTTTTTTGATTTAAATCGGATTTTTTTGATTTAAATCGATTTTTTTGATTTAAATTGGATTTTTTTAAATAAAATGCTTTTTGAGGAAAACAAAATACCATCCAAAGGTTATTCCATCATGAAATAAAGATTAGTTTTTTTAATTATGTAGTATAAGGTTGTATATGTTTAATTTTTGGGGTAAATAAATTCCATTAATCCATTCACCTCTTCCAGAGGTTTTTGTAAGATTATTGGGCAGTTTCTCTGCCTACAAGATATTATCACAGGTGCTTGGTTTACTTTTGCAGTTCTCAAAACTGAATTTGACTCAACAGAGATCACATGCCTCTTCTTCACAGCAAAAATGTTATAACATGAACAGAGTTGAGAAAAAGACCTTAATCCTATTGTTCTACAAACCTATGAATACAGAAGCAACCCCTTCAGTGCTATGTTTCAAGAAGTTCAGTGAATAGAATGTTGTTGTTGTTGTTTAGTCGTTTAGTCGTGTCCGACTCTTCGTGACCCCATGGACCATAGCATGCCAGGCACTCCTGTCTTGCACTGCCTCCCGTAGTTTGGTCAAACTCATGTTCGTAGCTTCGAGAACACTGTCCAACCATCTTGTCCTCTGTCGTCCCCTTCTCCTAGTGCCCTCAATCTTTCCCAACATCAGAGTCTTTTCCAAGGATTCTTCTCTTCTCATGAGGTGGCCAAAGTATTGGAGCCTCAGCTTCACGATCTGTCCTTCCAGGGAGCACTCAGGGCTGATTTCCTTAAGAATTGATAGGTTTGATCTTCTAGCAGTCCATGGGACTCTCAAGAGTCTCCTCCAGCACCATAATAGAATAGAAACAATATTTGAATAGTGAATAGAATAGAAACAATATTTTTCTGATTGTTTGGAGTGGACAGTATTTAAGTTTTTCATGTGTAGGCTGGGCTGACAGTCTAAGTTTCTTAAAATATATATATTTTGTTTTTGTTTAGCCAAATTAGTTAAAAAACATGGATGTTTGTTTAAGCAAATAACATTTGCTGAAATGTTATTGTTTCAGTTGAATAAATCTATTTAAATTGTTATTATTAAGGTAATGATTATTTTTCTCCTTCCTAAGTACAACAGTAAAGTTGTCCAAATATGAATGATTAACCTATTAAACTGGGGATAAAAAAACTAATATGAAAAGTTGTTATTCTAAAAATCTTCATCTACTTGCATAATAAAGTTATACCAGCAAGAATTAGTCTTTATGATTTAAATCAACTATGATTTAAATCAAGCCTTACTGACTAGTGATTTAAATCGTGATTTAAATCGTGATTTAAATCAGTTTGATTTAAATCAAATCCACCCTGGCTGCAATACTGAGTATAATTTTGAAGGCATCGTGTTTTTCCGATCTGTCAGCAGCCATGGAAACCTCCCCCCCCCCTTTCCTGTTTCCTGCAAGCTGGAAAGGATGCTGAGATAGTGAAAAGAAAATCAGGAGGGCTGAGGAAGAGAACAGGAGAATATGGTTTCCTTGGCAACAGTTGCCGCGAAGCAGTCAGAGGTGGCATCTGTCTCATCGTTTCTTAAACCAAACTGGGCTCCCACCATATCAAACAAATCTCACAGTGGTGGGGAAATACTGCCAGCGATACGCACACAGAGAGAGACACCACTAAGAAAGTTAGGTGGTGTTTTCATAAATGGCTTCCTTACTTTAAAAAAAAAATAAAATACAGATTTTTTTAAATTCTTCTGATACAAAGCAATAAGTTACAAATGTAATACATTAGGGGCAGAGGAAATCTGTGCCCTAACCAAAGATAATGATTAAGTAATATTAATAGCACTTGTAATAACTACAGCATAATATGCATATTTCTTTACTAATTTGGGAAGCATTTATAGCCTGCCCATCCATCAATTCCTCTGGGCAGCTCACAAAAAAATGTAAAGCAACAAAACAGAAAAGGATAAAAATAGGTTAAAAAGAAAATATCAGTACAGTGGTACCTCTACTTACGAATTTAATGCGTTTCGAATGTACATTCGTAAGTCGAAAAAAATTGTAAGTCAAATCCCATAGGAATGCATTGGGAGAAAAAAATCGTAAGTAGAAGCAACCCTATCTAAAAATTCGTAAGTAGAAAAAATCCTATCTAAACAGCATCCAAGATGGCGGACGGAGCTCCATGCATAAGTAGAAACATTCGTAAGTAGAGGTACCACTGTACAGATATCGAGACAGAAATACAGTGAGCACATCTTATAAACAAAATATGGAAGCTGTAGGTTGAAAAGTGAAATACCATTGCTGAAAAAACCCTTTCAGACATTTTTTTTAAATAAAATGAACAATAATAGTTATTTTTTCCCTTTTTTGTAACATTCATATCTTGTATTTCCACCAAGATGCTCAAGGCAGCATACATGGTTCCCTCGACATCCCATTTTATCTGCACAACAACCCTGTGAAATAGGTGAAGCTTAGGGGGAGAGTCTGACCTAGATTAGGGTTTTTGAATGGGCTATTACTGCAAGAAAACCCTCTGCACAATCAACATCATATGTAGATTGGCCCTGCATGAATAGAATTGTAACTGTAAAGGGTTTTTCTTCTTACCTGCCTTGGTTTTCTGGGAGTCTCAACTGGTATGCCATTCCCCCCGAAAAAAAACCATTAGGTAACATATTGTAGAAGTTAGAAAATACAGAAGAATTTTACACGGTGTTATGGAATATGGAGGTTTATAGATTAATGTGTATGTAATATCCATTGGTATGAGTGTTTTGAAGTTACTTTTATGGTATTTAGGTTAGAGTGAGTTTTTAACTCGGCAATCCTTGCGGAGCTCAAGAGAATCAAACAGCTGACATCCCTTGTTATCAACATTTGATATAAATTGACGTCAGAGCTCTGGGAATGCCTGAGGCAACTCCAGAGCCAGCTTCCTCTCGCATTCTCTTGACAATGAATGCGTCTGTGCTTTTAATTGGTTAATGTCAGGGCGAGTTCAGGCTTGGAGTAACATGAAAACATGACTATATTTTATTCTTTCCAAAAGCGCATTTACGGAGTTGTTGAATCCACTTAATGACCTTTTGAGAGAATATGCCTTTTATGAGAAGAAACTGTTGTTGTTTCTTCAGGAAACAGTGCTTGATTAGCACTTCACAACAAGCTCAGCCATATTTTGAAACAGGCGTCCAGCATGGAATAACTAATACTCTCCGTGTGCGATGGCCCCCAAGGTTGTAGGCATCTGCTTTGAGCCACTTAACCCAATGTCAAGAAGTTCATTGTTGTGTGTACCCCAAACTCCAGGGGTTCCCAGGCTTTCCCAGGCTTTGGTTTCCTTGGAATGAAGGTCAACAGAAACCCTGGTGCCTTGCGGATAAATGGCTTTATTTACACAACCCATCATTAATGCTTCAATATATCCTCCTCCTCCTTTAGGTTTCTAGGGGACCCCCAAAGTCCAGATTTGTGTGCCTAGCTTCTAGCATCACTCCATCAACTCTCTCCCATGCAGCAGCGCGCACGCACACAACACACAGCCTGTTGTTCTCCATCCTAAGATGATGAGACTTCGCACCAGGTGAGGTGGGGAAAGGCCCACTCACTTGTCTCTATCACAACCCCTTGGGGCATGAAAATAGCAGTACTTAACTGGTCAGCCAACACCATTAACTTAAGATAGGAAGGGACCCAGGTGGTGCTGTGGGTTAAACCACTGAGCCTAGGGCTTGCTGATCAGAAGGTCGGCGGTTCGAATCCCTGTGATGGGGTGAGCTCCCGTTGCTTGGTCCCAGCTCCTGCCAACCTAGCAGTTCGAAAGCACTTCAAAGTGCAAGTAGATAAATAGGTACCGCTACAGCGGGAAGGTAAACGGCGTTTCCGTGCGTTGCTCTGGTTTGCCAGAAGTGGCTTAGTCATGCTGGCCACATGACCTGGAAGCTATACACCGGCTCCCTCGGCCAATAATGCGAGATGAGCGCGCAACCCCAGAGTCGGTCACGACTGGACCTAATGGTCAGGGGTCCCTTTACCTTTACCTTTTTAACTGGTCAGCCAACACCATTAACTTAAGATAGGAACTGGTCTTACTGGTTTACCAGGTTTCCTCTTGTAGGTGTTGTGGGGGGGTGGGCTGCAGAGGGTGGAAGATGAGTAAGGGGAGGTCGCATTACACAAGCAAAAAATTTGTTCCAGTCACACAACGTAGCCCTGTTTGTTCACTCTCCAAAAGCTCAAATAATGTATGGTAGTTCCATATGCACTGCAAAGTACGGTATATCTTGGAGTGTAGCATATAAAACAATATTCATAATACCAGGGCTGCTATTTCTACAGTATTAGTTGAAGGAAAGAGAATTGTGTATACCCAGAAGTCTATTTTTTGCAGATAAACTAGGTGAAATATCTCCAGGTTCTTTCTCTAATATTACTTACTTGTCATAAATCTGCTATGTTACTATAATATTTTGGTCCTGCCTTTCTGCCACTTTGGGCCTCCAAGGCAGTTAATGCTTTGATTTAAAAGCAATATAAAATGCCACAAGAAATTCTAATACACTGCAGTCTCCCAAACCTCCCATATTTGGTGGCTGAAATATACTGTTCCTGCCAAGCTTGACATTATTTTGCGGTGTGAAAATATATATTATGATAACCATCAGTACCTGCAGACTTCTGTTTAGCCTTTGCTTCAAATTATGCACTTAAATTTTTGTGTGGGTGCATGGGAAGGTGGGGTATGCAAATACCAGGGGTTTTGGTTAAAAAACAAAAAGGCTGCTTTTATAAGAAAGAACTCCACAGTGTTCTTGGTTTGGGGACCGCGTCTGGCCAAATAATTAAAATTAATTCAGGTGTAACCCTGAAACATGCCGGTAGACTTTGAAGGGCTTCAACAATTGTTTGCCAACAAAGAGGAATGCCATTGGTGGGGCAGCACTTACACCACTGAAGGAGTCCCTGGTATTCTTATGAATATGCCACTGGTCATGTGCAACTGTACCAGGCCTTGAAAGGGGGCATGTTGGGGGCAGAATGGACACTTGGTTTCCTGTTGCATCTGAACCAAACAAATGTGTCATGTGGAGTCAGTTACCACACTGACTGGCAGGGATGCTCATTAAAGGCAGTGGAAGAAGATGAGTCAAAAATTTGAAAGACCACCTGTTCTTTCCATTATTGTTACTAACGACAGGGCACATGCAAAGGCTGTGTCGTTCCCAACTGGGTTTACAGAAGCTTCTCTTGTTTCTTTTTTAAAACAATCGCTTAGTATTATTTTCAGTGGCACAGCAATAACCAAATAAAAACCCCACAATATACACTTATCCAAGATACAAAGATCTATTACAAACAGGTTGCTCATAGACAGCCTGTTCATTGAGCATTCATCTTGATTCATTGGCACAGTTTGTGGGGAAGTTGTATTATGCTTCTTATTTTTTGAACATTCATTCTCTTTTGTTTGCCGGGAGGCTATATGACATTATGTTAAGCACTAGTTATCTCATACTACCCACTGCATTTTCCTGTCATTTTCCTTACCACAACACCCCCCTTTCCCCTTCTTTTTTGAAACAGGAATCTTTGCACAACAGCATCAAAACCACTTTTATAGCAGAACCTGAATTTGCCATAATGCAGTAGAATCTCACTTGCAATATAGTAACACTCTGGAAGTGACCACAGATTCTTTCAACTATTCATAAGGATAGCTTTTTTTAGTTCATCAGACCAGGCTGGCAAACAGGAAGAGAATGGCACAGGGAGCAGAAGATAGCTGATAGTTGGGGTTTGTTGATTTAGGAGTCCCCTAGATTTTCAGATGAAGATGTTAAAGCAATATTTCCTCTTCCTTCGTATTCGTTTTCTTTTGGCGTTTAATGGGCATAAATACAGGATGAGCGGAGTGGGAAGCAAGATTGTTTTATCCAATTAGTGTGTTGTTGCTATCTTAATCATGAGACTCAGAGTTGATATTTTCCTTGACATGCTAGCTCTTGGGACGATGACTCTCATCTTAATTTGATTAGCACCGCTTAGATCTGTCTAGGTCTGATAAGGTGAAATTTGGTGAATATCCAGAATCTGCCTGAATGAAGTTCTATCCTTGGATTTCCCCATGTTCTATTGTGATAGGCAACAGTTTTTTGGGTCAGGGGGCTTATGCGGACAGGGAATTATTACAGAATAGTCATAACATAATGTAGCTTTCTTGAAGCTGATGCCTTTCAGATGTTTTCAACTACAATTCCAGACCCTCCAAGACATTTTCCAAAGACAGTCCCGGATTTACAGAAGCTGTCCTGGTTTCTGATTTGATCCTGGAATGTCCTGCTTTTCCTTTGGACATGTTGAAGGGTATGGAGTTATACAAACCCCAAGCCAAGGAGATAAGTAACTATACAACCTTTGGAAGACATCTGAAGGCAGCCTTGTATACAGAAGGGTTTGTTTTTTTAATGTTTAGTGCTTGTGTGTGTGTGTGTGTGTGTGTGTTTGAAGCTGCCCTGAGTGGCTAGAGAAACCCAGTCAGATGGGTGGGATATAAATAATAAAATTATCATCACCATCATAATAGAATAAGACGTCCCTATTTTCATTGGAGAAATATTGGAGAGTATGCAATTCCACCTAAGCTAGCAAGGTCCAAGGTCAGGGATGATGTGAGATGTAGTCCAAAACATCTGGCAGGTACCAGGTTGTGGAAGGCCAGCCTAGTATGTCTAACATCTCCAGAGCAAAGCTACACATTTGCTCAGAAGCAAGTCCCACTCGGTTCAATGGTCCTTACTCCCAAATAAAGGAACATAGACTGCAGTCGTAATCATGTTTCCCCTCTTATTATCTGTAGACGCATAAAAGGGACTGCCTTGTAGTTACAGCCGTGTGAGGAGAGCCTTACAATTCTAATTTAGGTTGTGGAGGAAAGTTTGCCAGTGTTCAATATAAATTAAGCTGTATGGTTTTGGCTGTATGGGAAATGAGTCAGGAAAAGAGTAAAATATCATTGTTCACAAAACACCTTTCAAATAAATCGGTGCTAACTATTTTCAAATGTGGGTCCAGTCCTCCAGCACTGTAGAGGGGAGATAAAAAGGGCATTGTATGCTACACTTATAAAAGCCAGTGTTTCAAGTGCTTTCCAAGATTTCAAGCAATTTCCAAGTCCTCAAGTAATCTTCTGCACAAGAGGCACCTTCTAGAGAAAAGTCTTCTATATTTTCCAGACTGCCAGGACACAATTGGGGTTTATTAATACATTGTGTTGATTTCTAGAGTCTTCCTAAGTCTATTTTTTTTCTGCGCCACCAGTTTTTGTTTTGTTTTTTGTATTAAGTAATTTTACAATTGTAATATTCCCTGGGAGCATCCTGTTGATTTTTTGTTGCTGTTCCTACTGTGTGATTTCTCACTCTCATGTATTCCAGTCAGTAAATGGGTCTTCATCACTTGTCTGCCCTCCTCTGTCTTGTGCAAACCTTTACTCATTACTAATGAGGGAGTAATCATAGAATTCTATTGGGGTATTAATGCGGTGAGCCTGTCTGTCTCATGCTCAGGTTGTATATGTGTGTAAATAAAACTACATACCACAAATACACATTTCCAGTGACCTCTGTTCCAAAGAAACTGAAACCCACATATGCACTGGAACCCCTGAATTCTCTCGTTGCTTGGAGATTGCCATGTATGTAACAATATAACAATATAACATTCCTCTTGATATTCTTTCTTATAGTCCTCCTTCAGTTACATTTTGGAGTAGTCCTGCATTTCTTACAATGTGCTACCTTGTGCTTGCTCTCATCTTCTGACTTTGCGTCAGCCATCATCCCTCTGTGATCCTATCCAGAATCACCCCCCCACAACTTTTCAACAAAAGGGGACTGCCCCTTTGCCAATGAAAGGATGCCCAGGAGTGTAGGAATTGAGCTCTGACTACATGGTTCCTCTGAGAGCCCATTCCCACCATGAGTTTTTGCAGATCCCTGCTTTCTTTTAACAACAGGAATAGGATGCATATAGAATCTTTCATAAAAGTGGGTGGTGCAGTTGTTTCGAAACAGTGTTCTTCAGCTATGTGATCCTTCAGATCATTGTGCATCTTGCTGCTGCTGTGATTTTGTGTGTGTGTGTGTGTGTTTATGCCACACCATTTCTCCGCCGTTCCCAGCTGAATTCCTTTCTGTTTTGTTGTGGCATTCAAGAAGTGACACAAATTTCAATACTTGTCTCATCTCATAATGCAGAAATTGGAGAGACAGAGGAGCTGCCCTGTGTGTCGTGACCATAACAAGCACATCCTTGACTGCTGCAGAAAGCCAAGAGAGGTTGACTGAGTATTTCAGGAACTGATGCTCCTTTTGAAAACTGGTTTTAGTTTAGTGTATATATATTATGGAATGCCAGCATTAACCCAATCCACCCCCACTTTGCATGAAATATAATTGACAGGGGGTATGGAGTGATACCACTTTCACTCCACTAGTGTGGAGTTCCCTGTTCTGGCCCTTGAATAGATGCATCACTGGCAGGATTCGTGCATTGGTGGAGGAAGCCGCTTGGGCGCCTGGAGTGGTGCGGCCAGGGGCGGGGCACACCGCAGGGCCTCCGGACTCTGCCTGCCTCCTCCCACTCAGCTGCCCTACAGCTTGGGGAGAGGGAGCAGGCGGACCATTTGGGAGACGGGCCCAGAAGAGATGCGTGGCTCGGGCGCTGCAGGCCCCGCAGTGAGTGCTGCCCGGCATTTGACACCCCCCTCAGTGGTGACACCCAGGGCGGACCGCACCCACTGCACCCCCTTCCTCCACCTCTGGATTCATGTTAGCAGCTATCCATCAGAAGACCCAAAATGGAGTTAACGTGAAAGCACATATATACGAAACGCCGCTGAAAAATCCTGCAAACACCCTCTAAACCCCTGAAAACCCCTTTGAAAAATCAGCAACACTTACCGAATGCCAAACCCCACTACAATTGATCCCTCCAATCCTCCTTGCTCAAAATCCAACTCTCCACAGGCCACAATGGTCGGTGCAAGGGCTCCTGGGATTGCACTGGCAAAAGTTTGCAGGATTGCTAGGCACTGTTTGTGAGCAACATGGAAACCAAAACAATTAATAGTGTTAAATATACCTCTGTTTTCAGAAGCTTGGGTCCTGCTGGGTTTACCTGGCTGTGGTAGCAGCACTGTGAGCAATCGTGGGGTTCAGGTGCCCCTTTTTCTTGCTTGCTGTGCCCCAAACTGACACCTGTTCAGGGGCATTGAGGGGAAAGAAGTAGGTCTAGTCACCGAATGCTGTTCAGATTGCCAGGCCAGAAAAATCCTAATGAGGAGGAGGAAAAGGCGCAATGGATCCTGTTAGGTGCTGAGCACCTGGCAGTTGCCCAAGAATGCCAGTTGCTCACACCATCAGTGCATCCACTTATTTACATATTTATTCCAGCTAGAAGTCCGCAGAGTATTCAGAGTGCCGTTCCGTTTTTTATGTGGTGCCTTTCCCAGATCCCAAATAATGCAGAAGGGGGATGCAGACCCACCCGTCCCTGCAGGATGATGCTCACAAGTCATGTTACTTTGAGATGTAATGTGCAGTAAATTCCATAACCCCATTAATCCATGGCAATTGGGTCAGCCAGTTACAGCAAGAGGGGATGTCTGTGTGCTTTGGTACCTGAAGATGTCCGGTTTTGCTTTTTAAAATGGTCAGCACACCCTTGTTTTTCTCATCACCTGCCTTGAAACATTGTCATTGTTTTTCTCTGAGCCCTGAGGGGTTTATGTTATATAGACACGAGAAATTTATTACAAAGCAAGTTACCTACGTCATTGAGAAAAAGCCCAAACATGGTTCCATTAACTTCCTTGTAAGTGCTTCTCCTTAATAATTCTGGTGATGTGCAGACTGTATCCTCTTCTCTTTCATGCCAAACCAGGCAGGAGAGATAACTAACAGTTAGAAACCCAGAAAACACATTTGAGCTCTCTGTCCTCCAAAAGGAGCCACTTGACCGAGCTGAGGCAGGCCTTTCTATCTCACAGTAGGTGGCAGTAAACCATTTGATTGTACTGTATCTCAGATTTCCAGAACGCCTGGTTTGTAGGGGAGGCTGCTTGAAGCATTGATGGTGATGAAAGAGAAGCTTATTTGGCCTGCGACTGTGTGAGAGGTCTTGTGCGACACAACAGTATGTTGATGTGTACAGCTGCTGTAGCAATGATGTAGCCATAGGCATATGTAAAACCCAGATTTTATAGCAAGGGGAAAAAATCTGACCTTAACTATTTTACAGGCCACAGCTGACATGCTGAGAAATTTGTTCATTCGCTTCTTTTATTTTATCCAGGGTATCATCAAAATGCAAGTAGGGTAACGAGATCAGATTGTTAAAAAGAAAGGACTTTGCCTTTCGATCTGCTCCGTTGAACTGGAGAATTTGTAGAATGAGAAATTCTAGAGAGATTAGGCTGCATTAAGGGGCAATGCTAAATATGCTTATTAGGGAGTAAGCCCCATTAAAATGGTGGGTCCTACTTCTGAGTAAGCATACACAGAATTGCATACACAGAAGGGAGCGGGTGGCACTGTGGTCTAAACCACTGAGCCTCTTGGGCTTCCCGATTGGAAGGTCGGCGGTTCGAATCCCCACAACAGGGTGAGCTCCCGTTGCTCTGTCCCAGCTTCTGCCAACCTAGCAGTTTGAAAGCATACCAGTGCAAATACTGTAGATAAATAGGTACCACTGCAGCAGGAAGGCGAACAGCATTTCTGTGCAATCTGGCTTCCATCAGTAATAATAATGTATAATAATAATTTATTATTCATACCCTGCCAATCTGGCTGGGTTTCCCCAGCCACTCTGGGTGGCTTTCAACAAAACATTAAAAAGAGAATAAAACTTTAAACATTAAAAATGTCCCTAAACAGGGTGTTTTCAGGTGTCCTCTAAAAAAGTCTTTCAGGTGTCCTCTAAAAGTCGGATAGTTATTTCCTTGACATCTGATGGGAGGGTGTTCCACAGGGTGTTCCACCACTACCAAGAAGGCCCTCTGCCTGGTTCCCTGTAACCTCACTTCTTGCAGTGAGGGAACCGCCAGAAGGCCCTCAGCACTGGACCTCAATGTCTGGGATGAACAATGAGGGTGGAGACTCTCCTTCAGGTATACTGGGCCGAGGCCACTTTGGGCTTTAAAGGTCAACACCAACACTTTGAATTGTGCTTGGAAACGTACTGGGAGCCAATGTAGGTCTTTCAAGACCAGTGTTATATGTTCTCAGCGACCACTTCTAGTCTAGCTGTCACATTCTTGATTAGTTGCAGTTTCCAGGACACCTTCAAAGGTAGCCCCATGTAAAGCACGTTGCAGTAGTCCAAACATACACCACTCTGGTGAGACAGTCCGCAGGCAGGTAAGGTCTCAGTCTGCATAACAGATGGAGCTGGTAGACAGCTGCCCTAGGCACAGAATTGACCTGCATCTCCATGGACAACTGTGAGTCCAAAATGACTCCCAGGCTGCACGGGACCAGGGAGTCTCCCACACCAGCCCGTGCCCTGTCCCCCAAAAACAGTACTTCTGTCTTGTCAGGATTCAACCTCAATCTGTTAGCTGCCATCCATCCTCCAACCGCCTCCAGACACTCACACAGGACCTTCACCACCTTCACTGGTTCTGATTTAAAAGAGAGGTAGAGCTGGGTATCATCTGCATACTGATGAACACCCCCAGCCCAAACCCCCAGTGTCCCGTTGTGCCAGAAGCGGTTTAGTTATGCTGGCCACATGACCCAGAAAGCTGTCTGTGGACAAATGCCAGCTCCCTTGGCCTGAAAGCGAGATGAGCGCCACAACCCCATAGTCGCCTTTGACTGGACTTAACCAGGGATCCTTTACCTTTTAAAAACAGAATTGCATTGTTAGTCTGTTAGAGCACAAAACAAGGGGTCTTGGGGCACTGTCATGATTTATTGTGACATAAACATTTGTGGACTAGAATCTGCTGTGTCAGATGTTGATTTATGCCACAAAAATACGTTTAAGGTGCTACAACAATGTTTTTTATGAAATGAGAGACCTCTCACATTCATATGAAGTCTTTGGTGGTCAGAAGTGGAGAATGCATGACAAAAAATATTGATAAATGGGTCTCATTATATATTTCTTCCCCCATGAACACAGCCCCTTATTCTGCAAATTCACACCAGCTTGCTCCCCCCCTTTAATAGCAAATTCCTATTCCTCAAGGCTTTCTGCTCCTGCAATATGACTGTTGCTAGAGATAGACAAGCCTGTGTTCTTTTGAACAGCTGAAGGTGGTATGATTGGGGTATTGCGGCAGCGGCTGAGCAAACCTGTTTCTTTGTTCCGGCATCACCTCTGATCAGAGAGGTTTGACAGGTTTTTGAGGCACTAGAAAAACCCTTAGCTGAAAAGCTTTGTTGAATTTCTGTGCTTTGCAATTGGGTACCAAGTAACTCTATTGCTATTCAATCAACCTTTCTACTATACAGTTGAGAGCAGGGGTAAGGAGTCTGTGGCACTGAGGCATGGTGTCAGAATTGTAGAGTTGGAAGGGTCCACAAGGTCATCTAGTCCAACCCCCTGCAATGCAGGAATATTTCACCCTACGTGGGACTCGAACCCATGACCCTAAGATTCATAGCTGCCACGTTTTCCCTTTTCTCGCGAGGAAGCCTATTCAGCATAATGGAATTTCCCTTTAAAAAAGGGAGAACTTGGCAGCTATGCTAAGATCAAGAATTTCATGCTCTGATTCACATCTGCCACAGCCAGTGTAGCCAATGGCCAGGGATAATGGGTTTGTGTACTCAAACACAATGGGTAGGGGGTGAGACACAGTTTGCACGCCCCTGATGCAGAGCTATGTAGAGGCTAGGAGTCTCAGGAAAAGAATGTAACTCTCATGAGCCACATCTTTAAGGTAAAACAGATAATGAGACATGACAAATTAGTATGCACACAAATTGATTATAGAACACAATCTCATATAATAGATATGTGTGGGTTTTATAGCTTCTTTCATTTCAGCTTGCAATTCAGCTCCTAGATGAATTGTTTTAAGCTTTACCTTATATGAATACCCATGGGGTGGGGAATTAAGCTTAATTCTACCCCACTTGAGCGCTTGTTAATATGTTCCAGATAGCATCTATCACTGTAATAGTATATTCTCTCTGTTAATTATGAATCAACTCATTATAAGAACAATGCCATTTTATGTATCCATGTAATGAATGTGTAACAGAACTCAAAGAAGACAATTGTAAGCTACTTAGACAAGCAACTATATAAGGCAAAGTGCTGTGATGAATTTTGCTCTGTTTTGAGTTAGCATCTTATAAAAACTTGTTCGTTGTGCTTATAAGCAATGTTGAACTCTGATACATATGAAAAAGGCATATGTAGCTTGATATAGAGCTACACTGTTGCATTACATCATTTCCAAATAATAATCTAAAACTATACTAAAGCTCCTACATTGTCAGAGACATGCTCTCAATCGGCAAAGCCATCCTTTAATGCACACACATAGGTAAGGTAAAGGGACCCCTGACCATTAGGTCCAGTCGTGACCGGCTGTGTGGCCAGCATGACAAAGCCGCTTCTGGCGAACCAGAGCAGCACACGGAAACGCTGTTTACCTTCCCACTGTAGCGGTACCTATTTGCACTTTGATGTGATTTCGAACTGCTAGGTGGGCAGGAGCTGGGACCGAGCAACGGGAGCTCACCCCATCACAGGGATTCGAACTGCCGACCTTCTGATCAGCAAGCCCTAGGCTCTGTTGTTTAACCCACAGCGCCACCCATGTCCCTCAATGCACACACATAGTGCATAGCAAATTCCCTCCTCTGTAAATTCTTCTATTATGGTATCATAAATGGTTGAGACTTTGAGTGTTATCTGCACAGCTGAGATTCTTTGTTTGGTGCTGATCTCAGTCTGGGCATGATGATGGAAGCTGTCTTGACCCCACAGTCACTATATTTAACAGCATCAGCAACAGCAACAACAGCTTCAAAGAGAATTGGTGAACTAGAATTTATCAGAAAACAATGGTTTTGCTCATTTAGACCTTAAGACCATGGGTTAAAGCCAGTGTTAGTTCTGCTCAGAACAGACTTCTTGAAGTTGATGGACATGACTAACACAGGCCCATACATTTCAGTGGAGAGCAGAACTTAGTTGTATACAACCACATGAATTTCTTTCCCACTGCAAATGTTAAATTAACAAAAACAAAAGGAGGTAAGTTGTGTTGCCATTCTAAACCATTGCTGGTTTTAGCTGTGTACCACCTCCAGTTTTGCCAGTTTCCTTTGCCTCTGACCTCTGTCACACAAGCAACATAGCTGCCAAGTATCCCGTATCCGCCGGGAAAACCCCTTTTTTCTTACCGTTTCCCGGCGGTCTCCCATTTGGTGGAAAATCCCAGTATTTTCCCTTTAATTGGCTTCTGCCCAGCGGCCATTTTTCTGGTGCCGCTTTGCCCTTCTATGGGCACCAGAAAATGGCGGCGCCGGCGCCGGAAGTCGCTTCCGCGCATGACCGGAAGTTGCGTGACGCGACTTCCGGTGGCGCTTTGCCCTTCTATGGGCATCAGAAAATGGTGGCGCCGGCACCGGAAGTCGCTTTTACGTGTTTCCAGTCATGCGCGGAAGCGATTTCCGGCACCGGCGCCGCCATTTTCTGGTGCCCATAGAAGGGCAAAGCGCCACCGGAAGTTGCGTCACGCAACTTCCAGTCATGCGCGCGCTGCCGATCCCGGATCTTTACGACCCGGACTTGGCAGCTATGACAAGCAATCAGATCAGCCCTCAACTGAATGGCTTTGTTTTGTAGCAGAATAGCACAACTCCCAACTCTGGAATCTATTATGATTCAGTTTGTAAAACCACCACAACTGGGATAGGGTTCGTGTCATTGAACTCCATATGCTGAGTTCCTTGGAAGAAAGGGTAGATATTAATGTGACAGGCAAATCAATAAATATTATGTAAAGAACCATGACATTCAAAAAAAGAGTCACGAATATAAAATATGCAGGTAGAGTCCAGTGTTTCACATATTAATACACCTTCTCTCTTTTTTCTTTTTACAGGTAAGTACTCCATTCTTCTTCTTTAAGCTGACAGAAAATATATTACTTGCCTGAATTGTAACAAATGGTACAAAAGAAAGCAAGCTTTTGTGAACAGGAAGATGGCGTTGCCTCCTCACGTAAGGATTTCAGAACAGCTTCAGGATGCCCTTGTTTATTTTTGAAGGTTGGTAACAGAAAGGGACCCCTATTTTGACAGGATTTGTTAAATATAAATATAACATATAGTTGACGTTTGTGAAAGATTAACTTGTGCCTGTTGACTGCCTGTATGGAAAAGTACTGTTGCTGAGTCCTCTGTAAAAAGACCAGCCAGGTTATTAGTTATAATTGTAGACACGCCAGGGGTGGTGTGGTGTTCTATTGTTCAAATGGGATGAAGGAGAAAAATGGTTTGGGGACGTAGTGTTAACTGCATAGTGAAGAAGACCCTGGCCTTGGAAACTTTTTAACACTTATTTTGTTGGTGATCTTACCCCATAAATGCACATGTGCGTGCACATGTACACCCCCACCCACCCCCAATAATTCCAAACATTGGATTGGCTCTAGAATCCATTTTCCTGCAGTGGAACTCTGCTAACTGGACATTTCCATGGGCTGAGGAAGATTTTGGTGATTTCTCCTTCCCCTTGCAGCCCCTTAACCACCAACCCCTCAAAATATGCACCAAATGATTGGTGACATGCACCCCAGGACAGTGTGGGAGGTGGTGTCTTCAGAGGGCAGAGGAAATGGATAAAAATCACTTTCCCCCTCCCTCTATTGGAAAGCTCCATTTGGTCCATCCCCCCCCCCCCCCCGGGAAAGGAATAAGCCTTTCCAAGAACAGTCTTTCCATTTGTGGAAAAGTCTACTGAATACGACTTGTAGAAGCTGTCTTGCACACATTTAACTTGCATGATTTCAACTATTGGCTGGTTTAAATCTCTTAAGTTAAATGTGGAACCAGTGCACAGAGAGGACCTTGCTTGGGACGCAAGGCAGGGAGCTTAAAAGCTCTTTTTTTGCTGGATTTTCCTGGAACAAAAAAGGTTTTAAGCTTTCTGCCTTGCTTCCCAAGCTAGGCCCTCGCCTCTCGCCGGGGTGTGAGATGCTCCTGCAAGAACTCGAACTAGAGTATTCGTGTTTTTATGTATACGCAGAGCCCCTGGAACCGAATCCCCACGTAAGTTGTGATTGTACTGTATTTTACTGCCACAGCACATTGAGTTGATGCTGTCAGTCAAACGAAAGACCTCTCTCTCCTCCAGAGTCAGGAGGCAATTCATTCTCTACCTAATAATAAAAATAATGATGGTAATACTATAAAAGACCTAACATAAAAAGACCTAGCTGTGCGTGTGCATGCAAATATTGATGTCTGTCACTGTGTGAGTATCTCTCTCTTTTTTTACCCTTGGCTCATTATGAGTCTTGATTGGCAAGTGTTATGTGACTAAGGACTTTGTGCCTGCTGGGATAAATTTTAAGGAGCTGCGTGATGCTGATCAAAACAGAGAAAAGCGGGTTTGCTACAAGGGGAAGGATTATAAAGATTGTGCACTGTTCCAGCACAAAGTTTCAAACAATTGTAACTAGATGTTAATAGAGGATTCGGCACTGCCAATGAAGAGAGCAGCCAGCTCCCTAGTGTCTCCTCTGTACTCCACCATCAATCCCTCTGATAACATAATCAAGCAGTGAGCGCCACAAGAATTGTAGCCAAAACACGGCCACTGAGAAGCAGGAGCACATCAGCATGCTTGTGGCTGGGGGGAGGGGGGGCTTCATTTAATCTAACTACAATATTTATAGCCCATCCTGTATTCAAAGATCTCAGGGAAAGGGACAATGAAGCTCCTTAAGCATCACATTCCATGTTCATAAAAAAAGCAGATTAAAATCAATTTCAGGCCATCATTGAACTGCAGCGGTGACCTAATCCAGCTGAATATTATTCACTCCCCAAAGGCTCAGCTAAATAGCCAGGTTTTTATCTGGTTCTAAAGATGGAGCATTGTAAGTGCCGGCCAAATTTCTAGGAGGGGGGGAGTTGCATAGGTGGGGTGCTCTCAGGGAGAAAGCCAAAACATCTGGAAGGCTGATTTAGTGATATGACTTACGGTACCTGTTGTACTAAGACAGGTACCCCCAATCTCGGCCCTCCAGATGTTTTGGGACTACAACTCCCATCATCCCTGACCACTGGTCCTGTTAGCCAGGGATGATGGGAGTTGTAGTCCCAAAACATCTGGAGGGCTGAGATTGGGGATACCTGTACTAAGAGCTAGTTGAGACTGTAGATTGTAATGTTAAGGGCTGATTTTTCAGGTCAGCAATCTGGTTCCCTATATACTTTTATGCTTGTAAGAGATAAAAGGAAAACATTGGTTCTTGGGTGTGATGTGCAGAATGAGCCTACAGAGGGCATTGCAATCCTTTTGATGTTGTGTAATCCAGCATTCTATAGTGAAGTGGGCAGTATTTTTCCATATGTTTCACAGAATAATTAAGTTTGCTATACCCTGTTAATACGCATAAGCAATAGAAGTACACATTATGTATCAGTGAGGCAGCTGAGAATTGGCTTGTGTTTATGGGGACGAGACATGCTGCAGATCCAGGTCTTGTTCGTGTAGTCTGGAACACAATTCATAGGAGTCATATTTGCTCCCTATTAAGATCTAAATGTCCTCAGGGTCTTTAGTGGGGGTGAGGGTATCTCCCAACCTAGGTTTTTCTAGATCAGGCATCCCCAAACTGCAGCCCTCCAGGTGTTTTGGCCTACAACTCCCAGGATCCCTAGCTAACAGGACCAGTAGTTGGGGAAGATGGGAATTGTAGTCCAAAACATCTGGAGGGCCGAAGTTTGGGGATGCGTGTTCTAGATCAGTGTTTCTCAACCTTTTTTGGGCCACGGCACACTTGTTCCGTGAAAAAAATCACAAGGCACACCACCATTAAAAAAGTTACAAAATTTAACTCTGTGCCGCCCTATATTATAATTATGACTGTAAGAAACACTTGCCAAATATTGCTTTCCGGTGTGTTAGTGCTGTGCATTGGCGGGCGCCAGGCTCGTTTGCACTGAGCTTTGGGAAAGAGGAGGAGAAATATTGCTTTCCGGCGGGTCAGTGCCAATGCAAAATCGCCCTTCTCGTCGCCGCACGTCGCGGCACACCAGCCAGCGTCTCGCGGCACACTAGTGTACCGCGGAACAGTGGTTGAGAAACGCTGTTCTAGATGGTATTACACACACACACACACACACACACACACACACGTAGTAAAAGAATATTCCAAGGCAAAAACTGTAAAATAAAATGTTACTTGCTAAATATTACATTCCATTCAGTACCATAGCAGGCTGCCAAACTGATTTAAGTGTATATTTACATATAATTGAATATCCTGAACAATCTTGTAAAAATAGAATTATGAATTGGAATTTTTGGAAGTGTCTTCAATTAAGAAGATGGGGAAAGAACATTGAAAATTAGAGATTTAAAGCAGACCTTAATACCTGAAAACCCAAGACGATACTAATAAAATTAGTGGACAAAAAGCAGAGCCAAGAATAAATCACAAAAACCTTGGCTATTGTGGAGTCACAGTATACACCAAATACATTGCAATCAGAAATGTCAGAAGTTGACTTTGTTGATGTAATATACAAAGCCACATCTAATGACACTTCTAATTCAACTTCCCATCATAAAGAAAACCAAAATGAAGATACTGATCTAATAAGTTCTATTACAAAAACTTTTTCTAGAAAAACAAAAAACCTCAGAAGAAAGAAACAAAAGTTTTCTGACAATACTGATTTTATTCTATGAACTGCCCTGAGACCCCCAGGTATAGGGCAGTATATAAATTCTAATAATAGTAATAATAGTAATAATAAATATTGCACGAAAAAAGACATAGATTTTTAAAAACATTGTGAAGAAAGAGATAAGCCCATGAGTTCCTTCCTCCTTTGCACATTAATTATTTGTTTCCAGGGTTTCTAAAACTATAGTTTCCCATTGTGATGAAAATAAGAAATGGTGGCTTACGCTCTCATTACAGTTTTAGCTTGTAAACCAGAATCAAGCTATGGTTTGCAATCCTGTTTTTTTAGTCAAAGCACGGTTTCCCCGTTTGGTCATAATGGACAGCTGTTGTTTAAGGGACTATGCAAATCGTTGAATTAAGTTACAAGGAAGGAGAGGAAAGGGGAATGTATAAGAACAGTGCTTATTCTAAGTCTGATAAATCATGGTTTATTAGGCTACAATCACTGCATTCAAACTGGGCCTTTATCTAGACTTTTTACCTGTAACTTTTTAAAGGCATTTATTTATTTATTTATTTTATTCTCTCCCACCCACCACAAAAATTCAGTAGCTTGTATTATCATTTCGATTTGTTTGCTGCCAGCAGAGAATTTTGTCCCAAGAAGGCAGTGGTTGGACCAATATTGCCAGTAAGCAAGGGTGTGCAACAAACAAGTAATGAGTAAGATTAACCACAGTTTGTCATACCATTTGACATTCTACAGTTGATTAAGCATAGCTTCTTTTGTGGCCGCACCAGATGCAGAGGGAGAAGCTTGCGGGCTCAGGAGAAAGCTAGGCTTGCCCCCATCACGATACACCAGAGTTTATTGTGATGTCAGAATGCAGCAAATGTGTCCATTGAAGGTTGTTCAAGATTAAGAAGGGTCCTCTTGGCTGATGTGACTGACTTCCAGGGAAGGTACCACTCTGAATATCACTTGATGTGTAGGGCTGGTGGAGATGCAGCTGGATTGGCTGCTCACATACCCACCCATACCGTGCAGAAATCCAGGTTGAACTTCCTGCACATTAGGTGATATGCTAATGCTCAGTCCTGCTTGGTCACTATCTCCCCTCCACCCCCATGGGTCAACATTGATGGGTAGGAGGGACTGTGCAACTGTCAAGCTCCTGACATAATTATGACATCAGATGATTCACAGGTATGTGGCCCATCTGTCAAAGTTGGCCCATGACATGCAGGGAAATCTGGCCTCCTTGGCAGAAAAGGTTCCCTAACTGTTTTATCAGCCCTGAGTGCTCACTGGAAGGACAGATCGTGAAGCTGAGGCTCCAATACTTTGGCCACCTCATGAGAAGAGAAGACTCCCTGGAAAAGACCCTGATGTTGGGAAAGATGGAGGGCACAAGGAGAAGGGGACGACAGAGGACAAGATGGTTGGACAGTGTTCTCGAAGCTACGAACATGAGTTTGACCAAACTGTGGGAGGCAGTGGAAGACAGGAGTGCCTGGCGTGCTCTGGTCCATGGGGTCACGAAGAGTCGGACACGACTAAATGACTAAACAACAACAACAACAACAAAAACAAACTGTTTTATAGATCCTTAGAAGCATTAGGAGTTTAGTGGGGGAAGAGTGAATGACTTGGTTTTTTTATGAAACTAAGCATTATCCTGTTCACACGAAGTAAGTCCACTGCATTCATTGAGATTTACTCCCAGGCATTAGTGCTTCATTGCAACTTATTCTGACTCCCACCTTGAATCATTGTTTTTTTTCCAAACAATTACCATTTTAAGTCTCCCGTAGAATAGGCAAAGAAGACATCTTCTGCAATGCTAAAATGGGAAAAAAAGTCAAAGCTTAGTGAGATTCTTTGGGATAGATTTTTTTTTAAAAAAAAATTGATCCTTGAGGTGTAACTACACAACAACAGAAATCCACATGATGGCTTTGTGTACGTTTAACTGCAGTGTGATTTGCATTATGCTGTGGATTGGCTACGCATCATCAGGACAAAAAACAACATATACAACAGTACATTAAATCAGGGCTGAGGAACTTGAACTACAACATCCACCATGATAGGATCTGAACATCTGGGGGACCACAGGTTCTCTGACCTAATGGGCACTGGTTCCTCATCCCCAGACTAGCTCCTTATAAGTCAACTTTGTACTGCTAACAGCAGTGCAAAGAGAAGTGAAGTACAATACAGTGGAATAAATTGCTGCTGCTTGGAAAAGGCAAGGGGCTTCTAAAGTAGCTGGTCTATAGATCAGATTAATCTTTCCACGCTTAGAATTATGAAAGTCCAGTTTGCTCATTCCTCACAATACCTTCCCAAACATTTGCATGGCCAGATAATGTACAAATGTTTGTATAGCATTTAGGCAAGTACTCTCCCTCTTTATCAGCTATATTTCTGGACAACGTAAATTATTGATAGGCAAGCATCATCAACAGGTCCTTTATATGTAGTCATCTTCATCATTTTCTTGGGGTACAAAAACATCACATGTTGAAAGGCAGAGTAGAAGATGTACTAACTGAAGCTGTTAACAAAGAATTCACTTCTGATGAGGTTGCAGGCAATGTGATGCCATGTTGGTAGATCAGAACATTGGGTAAAGTTAGATTGAAGCACTGGAAATGTCTCTATAGTGACAGAAGTCTAGCTAACAAAATTGTACTAGTAGTTTTATTGGTACAGGGCGAAAGACTCAGATCCCAACATCCAGTCCTTGAGAGGCACTTTGGTTCTGGCATTCGTTCAAGTGTGATGGGGAAACTGTTGTTTTGGAATTAGTTATTATCTGTTGTTGTCTTGAATGGTCTGCTTTTTTATGACGATGTTTATTTTAGTTGCAGCATTTTATTGTTTTTAGTCTTGGAAGCCGCTTAGCATTTCCACAGGGAGAAAAATTGTGGAGTAAAAAAATGACATATCTGGTCAAAGCATTTCTATAATTCTTGTCATAGATTTAGGCTGCCATCGTATAGACACTTGGGAGTATGTCTCCCTGAACCGAGTAGACAGCACTTTTAGACATTTGCCTCAAAATTATCTGTCTTCTGGGGAATTGTTCACCTGGGCTATATTCAAAATTAACAATTTAACAATCCTTTTTTCCTGTCACTAACCTTCCTGTTAACTAGATAGTGGATGGAGGATTAGTAATAGGAGAAAAGGATGTCAAGCCATCATTTGTTAATTCTGAACACAGCCCAGATGAGTAATGTGTAAAAACATGCATACATATTTTGTTTCCATCCATATCCATGGTATCCTAAATTAAGAAGTAAAACCATGGAAGCTGATATTGCATGAAGGAAAGAAAGGGACAGCGTGTATACTTTAAAATGAGACAGCCAGTCTCCACAGAGAATGCAAATTAAATTTTCAACAGTTGATACACCATGTGCCACAAAAACTATATACATTAACAATAGGTGGTGCTGGCCTAGCATTTCTAAAATGTCTTTATTTTGCCTATTCAGTGAGAAGCATTTGTGCTACAATCCAGATATTATTCTAAACTTAGCAGCAACAGCTGATATTCACACATTATATTCACCTAGGAAAATGAATAAACACAATTGTTCTGCTATGGAGCTCCAGCAATATGCTGCCCATGTATTTTAATGGGTAACATTATATACAATGGCAGCAATGGGTTGAAATCGTTTTAACTTTTTCTCTTTGAAATGGCTCTGTTGTACAAGTCTGGTAGTTTTATGTGTGATACATACATCCATATCCCCCCCTTTTAAATGTAGTTACATTTTAAAATGATTTTTGTAATTTAAGAAAGAGTCCATAATACTTGCTAGATAATTAAAAATCATAATCATTAAAGCAACTTCTCCACTAAAGAAATGAAGAAGAAACCGTGGGCACCAACAATCTTAAAACAGTCCTATTTACAATCCAGAAAATGCAAAATGCATGCACAAAACACCCAAGACAAAAACGATTCCTCCTCAGGTCACATAATTCAATGAAAACCTTGATTTCTTACATAAAATCGCTGTCCAGAGGGACCATAGCAAAGCGAAAGGGGGAGAAAAAGAAACCGCACATTTGCAGTATAAAAAGTTACAGAATAGCAGCAAGACGTTATGAGATATTCTCAGACTGGAAACGAAGCAGATGTGAATAGTGCAGAAAGTGGGATTGTGTGTGACTGCTCCAATAGCATCAGCAGTTCAAATCATCATGAATAGGCAGTGAAAAGGGTGTCTGGGTGGGCCCCTTCCCGTTTACTGTTAAGTGTAGAAGGCAAAATGGCAAATGCATGGAATCAAGCATATTCATTGCAGGACTAGATTGGCCCTTTTTGCTATTCAGAGCATGCAGATCATTTGCTCAGCCAGGTCACCAAGGTCTCTGCATGACTGTATTTAAGCCTATTTTGGCACAAGCAATATGCTTCTCTTCTGTGGAAGTGAGGCCCTCCTAGTCGCCTGCCTTTTTTGATGGGGGAGGGGGTCGACCAGCAGGAATGGGTGTGTAGCAACAGGGATAGTATTAATCTCGCATGGGACACGGGTGGCACTGTGGTCTAAACCACTGAACCTCTTGGGCCTGCTGACTGGAAGGTCAGTGGTTCGAATCCCTGCAATGGAGTGAGCTCCCGTTGCTCGGTCCCAGCTCCTGCCAACCTAGCAGTTTGAAAGCATGCCAGTGCAAGTAGATAAATAGGGACTGCTGTGGCAGGAAGGTAAACGGTATTTCTGTGCACTCTGGTTTCCATCACGGTGTTCCATTG
This sequence comes from Zootoca vivipara, assembly GCF_963506605.1. Lineage (NCBI taxonomy): Eukaryota > Metazoa > Chordata > Lepidosauria > Squamata > Lacertidae > Zootoca > Zootoca vivipara. The sequence goes on from NC_083286.1 coordinate 40,369,721, forward strand.
TGCCAGAAGCAGCTTAGTCGTGCTGGCCACATGACCCAGAAAACTGCCTGTGGACAAACGCCAGCTCCCTCAGCCTGAAAGGGAGATGAGCGCTGCAACCCCATAGTTGCCTTTGACTGGAAATAACTGTCCAGGGGTCCTTTAGCTTTAGGTAAGGGTAAAGATACCCCTGACCGCTAGGTCCAGTTGTGGACAACTCTGGGGTTGCACACTCATCTCGCTCTATAGGCCGAGGGAGCCGGTGTTTGTCCGTAGACAGCTTCCGGGTCATGTGGCCAGCACGACTAAGCTGCTTCTGGCAAACCAGAGCAGCGCACGGAAACGCTGCTTACCTTCCCGCCGGAGCGGTATCTATTTATCTACTTGACGTGCTTTCGAACTGCTAGGTGGGCAGGAGCAGGGACCAAGCAACGGGAGCTCACCCCGTCGCGGGGATTCGAACTGCCGACCTTCTGATCGGCAAGACCTAGGCCCTGTGGTTTAGACCAGAGCGCCACCCGCATCCCTCCTTTACCTTTACCTTTAGTATTTACCACCTCAGAGTTGAGTTGTGGTCACCTCAGAAGGGATTGGATCGATTTTTAACAAGACCACTCTTCTCGACGCTCAAATTTCAAGGTAATTTGGCACCATCTCTACTTGCTTTACTTGGGAACTTGTAGTTATGGGACTGGCCTGGCAAGAAGAGCTCTGCTGGATTAGTCCAAAAGCCCATCTAGTCCAGCACCCTGTTTCTCACAGCGGCCAGCTGGATGCACATGGGAAGCCCACTAGCAGGACAGAAGCACAACAGCACTGCCCCACTGCTGCCCCCCAGCAATTGGCATGTTGTCTTTGGTCATGGAGGTCACATTTTGCCATCATGGCTAATAGACATGGACAGCTTTATCCTCCATGGATTTGTCAAATTCCTTTTTAACGTTACCTAGGTTAATGGCCATCAACACATCATGTGGAAGCCTCCATGTTAAAGTAAGCAAAAGCAAGCAGCTTGATGCAGATTTAAAATAGTTCAATTGCTTGAACATCTCTTCAGAAGATGCCTCAGAGGCACAGCCATTGTTCCCTTTTGCCAGACAGTGTTACCCAGTTGGGGACTTAATTCAATAAAAGCCCTGAAGACCCAAGTTCACATTCTCTGTACAGATGTTCCATCACAAAGAGCCCCGTATCCTGTTGCTATTAGGCTTAACAGTTCTTTGCTAACCAAACAGGAACATTGGCTCATGATCCTGCTCAGATACCCATTGGCATTGCTAAGCAGTGGTGAATCTGTATGTCCACTTTCTCTCGAGGTGACTTTGAGCATCTGTGTCTATTATCACGAGCAAATGCTGAGCATTACTATGTAGGCGACCCTGAAATTGTGTGCTGAAATGATTGTGGAGAAAGACACACACGTTATATATTGTTTGGGGAATAATATGACAAATGCATCGGAGCCATGTACAGCTATGAGGAAGCAAGCTGCAAGTAAAAACGTATTTTATTTTTTCCACTGTTGAGTGAATACTTAGGATTGATTTATAGTAATAATAATAATTAATAATAATAATAATAATTTATTATTTATACCCCGCCCATCTGGCTGGATTTATAAGACCTTTTTTTTTAAGAAGAAGCAGCTGAAGAAGAAGCTAACTTCAAGTCAGATTAGCTTTTTTATTTTCCTTTATCTTTGGGGCAATGTGGTTAGTTTTCCTAAAATAAAGGCTGGTCACATCCATGTTAATTTTCCAGCCTGACGTATGTGCAGCTGGAGAGGATCTTTTTTATTATTATTCTTCCAGTTTTTGGACAACTGACACAAACGTTTGGCACCTCTCTTGTCCTGTTAGTTCAGTGCTGTCGCCTCCTGCCCCCAACAACTTTCCAAAGCAGCTCCCATTGGAACATAAGCAGACTGTTGAATCAGACTAGCTAAAGGTCAACCTAGCCTGTTTCCCGCAGTGACCAATCAGATGCTTATGGGTAGCCCACAGGCAGGGCAGGGAGACAATAGCTCTCCACCACTCTTGCTTTCCAGCAACTGGTATATAAAGTGATATGTTGCCTCTGAACCTGGAGGTTCTGCTGAGCCTTTATTCATTTATTTCTAAGGGGCATGCATAAATATTAAAACGCGTACAGTGGATACGATAAAATCAATAATAAAAACAGCTTCCTTTAAAATGTCTGGTGAAATGGAAGAGTCTTGAGCCTCTGAAATTCAACAGGGACACATTATTTCCCACCAGCCTGCTGGGACTAAGGTTCTAATAATTCAGGCCTGCAGGGCTTGCTCTTGTGTATGGGAAAGCTCCTTATATTCACTATAGCTGTCAAAATTGAGAAGAGGCTCCACGCAGCAGGTGCCTGTAGCAGCTTTTCCAGCCACTGGCTGGGATAGACTTTGTACAATGTGGAGCCTTATTCACAGGCTCCAGTGTCCACTACCGGTAGGCATTTGCTATAGTCTTGCATTTTAAAATCTATCTAGGCATCTTTCTTTTAGTTTTCTGGCTGCTGAGTTGTACCCATGCAATGCCTTGTTGTTGTTGTTTTACTATAAATATTAACTTCTGAGTTTACGTATAATGTGAGATAACTGTATCATTTGTTTTCAGCATATGTAGACATGTTGCAGAGAGCTACAGTTGGCCCCAACTCCCTGCCCAGTTTGTGTTGCGTGCATGTCACAGGGGAAATATATGCCACCCTTTCACACATTAATATGGTGAAGCCAGAAGCCAGATAGATGAGCTTACTTCTCCAGAAATGTGAAGCAGCCCTAATATATCATCTGCAGTTTTACTGGTCCCCATAGCTTTCACATGTAGATGGACTGAGCTGAATTTTCAAAAGGGATCTGAAGAAGAGATTTGCAAGAAAAAGCACCAATGAATTTGAATAAGTGATTTCTCTTTCACTGGGGGTGGGGGGGAAGAGGAGGTAGAGCGTCATCTGAGTATAAATAGTCCATCTTGGCCACCTATTGCTGCACTGTAATTGCAGGGAGCGAGTTTCTAGAGGCTGCATTTGCAGCAGAGCAAGCTGTTCTCAATGTCTGTTGGAAGTGGGGGTGTGGAACTAAGCTCCCGGGAAGCTTTCCATTTTTATCGGTTCAACCCGATTGCAACTCGACTCTGAATAAATGCAAGCCCCTGCCTGTCCATCGGGGTGAACGCAGCAGCTGGAGAGACCAGGACCTTTTACCTTCCAGGCAGCCAGAGCACAAAGCTACACCTGAGCTGCCCACTGGAGTTGAATCCATTTCCCCCGATTTCCCAGGAATGTGTCCATTTTGCCTTTAGCTTTCCTCTACAGCTTGTACCTGGATAAAATGAGTTTGCCATCCAGCTGTGAGCACCTGACTCTGGAGAAGGTGGCCAGGTTTCGAAGTGCCTTCATTCACGGATCACCCTATGCTATTAACAAGCCAATTGATATTAAACAGCAAAGGAGACGGTAACTTGGAGTTTTTTCCTGTTATTTTTTTTTAAGCAAAATGACACACACCCCTTCCTCCTTTTCAGATTACTGCTTTTGTGATCTTTAGTTCCAGGGGGAAGGGGGGGGTGTGTATTTGTGAAGAGAGGCATTGTAGCTGCCTCTACCGCATATATTCCTTGATTACTTTTAAAAGCTGGAATTGAAAGTGTTATGTGGTTTGAGAAAACAGCAAAAAAATAATAATGCAGTTCTGCTCAAAGTAAATAAAAGGATAGGTGCAATCTGGCCATCAGGTATGTGTTACTGCTTTGAATGGGGTTTATGCATCAGTAATAGGAAAAGAGTGGTAGTCAAATGTAATAACTGGTCATTGCTCTCACTCATTGTGCTCACGCGTCAGCTTTTTTAATGTGTATTTTTAAAGTAAAAGGAGCATTGCCAGGAACCTAGGAGCTGCACAACTAATTCACGATGCCCCAAGAAGGCTAATTCTGAAATAGAAGAGACTCTTAAAAGTTCTTTATGATGAATCATTGTTACTACTGCTACTAGCGGTATTGTTATCACTGTTGTTGGTGCACAAGGCACTTTTCAGTTATGTTAGTAGCATAGGCAGGTCCTAGCTGCCAACAGCCTTGCAATATAAGTCAGACTGTGATGCATGCCTTGTTCAAAGGGACAATGGAAGCAGGAGAGTTCCCAAAGTTGGGTCCACCTGTAGCTATTGTTTCTTGGCCCAGAAATATAAAAAATGAAGTCTCCTGTCAAGCAGAAGAATGAGGCAGAAGATGCAAGTCTAAATCAATGAGTCCAATGTTTAGCATAGTTAGGAAAGCTGTTCTTTGTGCTTTGTGCTGTTCTTGGGTCTTAGGAATATGCCCCACTGAACTCAGGGGCACTTTTATAAGACCCGTGTAGCCTGGTGAGAAGCCCCTGCCCTTCCTGGAAATGGCAATAAGTTAGGAAATGCACACGTTTGCAACCCTGTAGCATGCTTTTTCGTTATGCATCGTCTTCCTGTCGTGTGCTTTGCACCTTGCAAATTGTCTATAGGACAAGGGCACTCCTTCCCAACATCACTGCTGAATTCATTTCAATTTTGGGAGTAGGTTTACCTTGTTTCCTTTTTAGAAAACCAAACCAGGCATGCTCCCTTCTTTGGAGTTTTAATTTCAAGGCAGGGATGAAGAACCCCAGCCATTACAGCCAATAGCCAGGGATAATGGGAGTTGTAGTCTAGCAACTGCGGGTTTAAGGTGTGCTTTAAGCTGTGTACTCCTCAAAACGAGTTCATGGAGAAACACTTTTGCAAAGAGGCCACGGGAACCTGCAAGGTGTTCTACAGGGGTTTTCAGGCTACAGTTTTCAGCAGCTCCAACCAGGATGGCTAATGGACAGGGATAGCATGAGTAGTAGTCCAACAATATGTCAAGATTGGCTACCCCTCCTGTTAGGGATTTTGTAGGTAGGTTTGTGCAGTGTCAAAAAGAAAAACTGTAGGAGAGCCATGCAGGATCAGACCGAAGGTCTGTCTAGTCCAGGCATCCCCAAACTTCGGCCCTCCAGGTGTTTTGGACTACAGTTCCCAACATCCCTGACCACTGGTCCTGTTAGCTAGGGATCATGGGAGTTGTAGGTGAAAACATCTGGAGGGCCACAGTTTGGGGGTGCCTGGTCTAGTCCAACACTCTTCTAATTTCCAACGGTGCCTTGCTAGGGGCTTCCAGTAACCATAGAAGCAAGGCATGTTAACCTCCCTTAGCCCCATCTTCTCTTCAAACACCGAGGTTCCGGCTAGCTATCAATGACCAGTGTGGTGTGGTTGTTAGAGTGTCGGGCTAGGACCTTTGAGACCAGAGTTCAAATCCCTGCTCAGTCATGAAGCTCAGTGGAGCCAGTTCCATTTCTCAGCCGAACCTACCTCACAGGGTTGTTGTGAGGATAAATAGGAGTCATCAAATCATAGAATTGCTGGAAGGGACCACAGGGGTCATCTAGTCCAACCCCCTGCTGTGCAGGGATTATTATTTTTTTGCCCAATGTGGGGCTTGAACCCACAACCCTGAGATTAAGAGTCTCATGCTGTACTGAGCTATGGAGAGTGGAGAGAACCATGTTCACCGCCTTTAGCTCCTTGGGGGAAAGGTGGGATAGAAATGTTAATAATAATTACCCGGTAAAATAATACTTGATAATAAAAATGTCCATTGGTAGACGTAACCTCCATGATTTTTTTTCTAATCCCTCTATTAAGCCATCTAAACCAGTGACTGCCATTAATGGTAATGAATTCTCTAAGCTGGCTATGTGTTGTTTGAAATAGTGCCTCCTTTTGTCCCGTTTGTTTGTTTAAAATTTTATATACTGCATTCTCTGCCAAAGACATGCTGCTCAAAGGCACCATACAACATAGCAGAATCAAATGCAATAAAAACATCCCAAAGACACAATAAAAATAGAAGTCAGCCAGCATAAAGCACAGCTAAAAAAATCCCAGCAGAGGGAAACCACTTTTGAACACCATTAACTGGCCCAAAATGTATTCTGGAAGAGCTATATACTAGTATTCTGGCATTTAGTACCCAGCTGGGCTTCCCTTGGCAAAGTGTACCATGATGATAGGTGCCACCAGGAAGAAGGCATGGCTCCAAATCCTTGCAGTTGTTACTTCTGGAATCTGGGACAGAGCACTGCTCTGAACCCACTGTTGTTCTATTCCATTGAGTGTCCCTGACTTCTATGATTATATGAAAGGGAAGACAAATTATTTCTCTTCATGCTTTCCATATCATTCATAGTTGTACAAACGTAATTGCAGAAACATAGGTAAAGGACCCCTGGACAGTTAAGTCCAGTCAAAGGCGACTATGGGGTTGTGGCGCTCATCTCATCTGCATATAGATCACTTTATTTTGCTCAGAAATCTTTTCCCGCTCTACATTTTGTTTTTATGGACATAGGATAGCCAGAACCATTCACAGTATTCCAGATGTAGACCTGCAGTTTATATAATGGCATTAAGGATATGACTGACAGTAAGAGTTCTTCAGCCCCTTTCCAAATAATTTCTAACGCTGAATTTACCTTTTCAGCTGTTACCGCACAATGGTTGCATTTGAATGTAACAGTGAACTACTGCACCATACTAGGGATTACGATCATCATGATGATGATGATGATTTATTGAATCTATATACCGCCCTATACCCAGGGGTCTCAGGGTGGCTGACATTTTCGCTCTGAAGGCTGTGTTCACCCTTTGCCACCCTGTGTGCCAGTGGCGGTATGGCCAAAAGTGGGTGTGGTCACCCCAGACCTTTGCTTGTGTGTATGTACACAACTGCACACAACCACACAGACCCTCCTCGAGGCTTGTATGTGTCACAGAAAGCCATAGTTTCGTGTTACACAAAAATCAAGTCACTGTTGATGTTTTCAGGGAACGATCTACTATGACCTTCAAGGTTCTTTTTGTGGGTTGTCACAACCAATGTAGACCTCTTCTATGGCATGATGGTGGTGGAATAGGAATAGGTTCATTTCAGCAACCTTGACGAAATGCAGGTGTTGTGCACCATCAAATTAGCTTTTCTTACTTTAAAAAGAGTAAAATTCCCCAGAAAGCCAGCAGAGGAACAGGACAGGCCTTTCTGGGGTGAAAGGAGGTGGCAAAATTAGCATTCAAAATGGCAGCTGGGTCTGATACTGAGAAGGGAGGCAGCAGGAATGAGATCAGTGACAGAGAAAGTGGGAGGAACAGAGTGGAACCGGAACTCGTAGCAAGGAAGATATTCTGTTCAGTTGTAATTACCCGCTGGTAGCTGTAGAGCTGGCATTCTTCATTTGGTTCATATCATCTGCTTTGGCTTTCTTTCATGACCTCAGTTGTCCGTGGCTATGAAGAAACAGCACTCAGGCCCTTGCCAAGCCTATTCATTGCTTAGGAATGTTTTGTGATAAGGCCAGTCCCTGTTGAAATATAGTTCAAAATGCTTTGGCCTCAAGAGTTCTACCCAAGTATTCTGTTGAGGTTTTTTAAAAAGTTGCATAAAGTGGAAGCTCCTCAAAACAGGGGTTCCATGAATATAAGGAGTGATCAGAAATCTGGATTGACACCCCAGAAGGATTTCAGTGTAGTATTTCAAAAATTGCCACTGTTCCTGTTTGATGTGTCCAGATCTGACAACTTCAAGATTTTAGGGTGTATTAAGATATTAGATTTTCTGTCTTAGAATTGTAGAGTTGGAAGAAACCCCTAGGGTCCTCTAGTCCAAGCCCGTGCAGTGCAGGAATCTCAACTAAAGTATCCATAACAGATGGCCATCCAACCTCTACTTAAAAAGCTCCAAGGAAGGAAAGTCCACCGCCTCCCAAAGGAATCCATTCCATGTCAAACAGCTCTTATCATCAGAAAGTTCTTCCTGATGTTGAGTTGCAATCTCCTTTCTTGTAACATGAAGCCAGTGGTTTGGGTCCTACCCTCTGGAGCAGGAGAAGGCAAGCTGGCTCCATCTTCCAGGTGGCAGCCCTTTAACTACAGTATTTTAAGATGGCCATCACATCTCTTCTAAGTCTCCTCTTATCCTGGCTAAACATTCCTAATTCTTTCAACCATTCATCATAAGGCTGGGTTTTAAACCCTTAATCATCTTGGTTTCCCTCCTCTGCACTTGTTCCAGCTTTTCAATATCCTTCTTAATTTGTGACGCCCAGAACGGGACACAGTATTCCAAGTGTGGTCTGACCAAGGCAGAATAGAGTGGTACTATTACTTGATTTAGATGCTATACCTCTGCTGATGCAGGTTAGAATAGTGTTAGCTTTTTTTGTTTCTGTATTTCACTGTTGACTCATGTTAAGCTTGTGGTCTACTAAGACCCCTAGATCCTTTTCACATGTACTGGTGGCAAGCCCCCCCCCCCGCCCCCTGCCGCCCCCCATCCTATATCTGTGCAGCTGGTTCTTCCTGCCTAAGTGCAGAACCTTGCATTTGCCCCTGTTGAAATTCATTTTGTTAGTTTGGGCCCAGTTCTCCAATCTGTTAAGGTCATCTTGAATACCAGTTCTGTCTTCTGTGACATTGACTACCCTTTGAAATTTGCCCTCCTCCGCATTAAAACAATTAATGCAGATAAATGAAAATGCAGTTGCATTAGCAACCTGTATATTATGAACATCATTTTTAGTCCAGCGTCATGCTACAACTTGTCCTTCCTCTCATTATTGTTGAAATAGCAAGTCATACTACTTTTTTAAAAAAACCACTCTCAGTAGGTTGGGTGGTGGTGGACCTGTGTAAATACTGCCCAAGTTGAGGCAAAATTGGTCAGGGCTAGTTCAAGTTTATTTCACATAGTTGTTTATTTCTTTGACCTCTGATGGGAGCGCATTCTACAGGGCGGGCGCCACTACCAAGAAGGCCCTCTGCCTGGTTCCCTGTAACTTCACTTCTTGTAGTGAGGGAACTGCCAGAAGGCCCTCGGTGCAGGTCCTCAGTGCCCGGGTTCAACGGTGGGGGTGGAGACACTCCTTCAGGTATACAGGACCTGGCAAAGTGTCCTCTGATGGATCACCCCCCCTCCCCAGGTCTGTGAGCTCACCAATGGGCTTGCATGATTGTGGTGACAGGCAGCAGCAGCTTCTACTCAGGGCTGAACCCAGGTGCTACTGGCATTTTAAATTCCCATTTCACAGGGAGGGGGCAGAGCACATGGCAGTAGAGCCTTGGCAACCGACTAAGGCTTGCACGCTGATGATGCCAGCATGTGGACAGAGTGTCACAGCCACATTTCAGACTAAGTGGCCTGAAAAGGCTTGAGCATGAAGAGCAGCCTTTTATTTTTTTATTCCATTTTAAAATGTGAAAGTGCTGCCGAATAACAGCAGACTTTCAGAGAAAAGGCCCTGGATACAGTCAGCATTATTTCATGCCATCAGTCTGCTCATTGTCTTGCTCAAATGGTAGCTATGGAAATGAATCAACGGTAAATGGCCTATCGGTTGGGAGCTAGGACCCAAACTATGGTGTGTCTATTAGCTGTGCCTTAGTGCCTCTAAAAATAGAAAGAGATAACAAATGGGGCCCAACATACTTCCAGCATGTGCGTGAGCTTGTACATCATGTTCTGAGAAATAAAAATTTAAAAATGGAAGCTCTCAATGACATCAATACAGTTGATTAGAAACAGATTGGGGGAGTTTGTGTTATTCCAACACAAGTGCCCTGCTTTCCCCCCCAAAATCCCTCTTAGTGTATTAGCTGCAGGGGTGGAGATTTCATATCTTCTCTTGACAGCTATACCGCCTTGTCATTACCAGCTTTCTTTAGGGAATTTAGGAAATAATAATAATAATGGTAATAATTTTTATTATTTGTACCCCACCCATCTGACTAGGTTGCCCCAGGCACTCTGGGAGGCTTCCTATATAAAAACATAAACAAACATTTAAAAAACATCTCTTTGTAGCCCCCTTGCACTAAACAGGACTGGTCCTACTGTTAGGCAGAGTGAGGCAGCCATCTCAGGCAACTGATTTTGATTGTCACAAAAGGGCAGCAAATGTTCCATTATTTAGCTTATTATCATTGCATTTTTACAGCCGGAGGAAGACAAGTCACTCGTGGGATTTTTCTGCCTCAGGTACAAAAATAACTTTGACTTGCTTGGGAGGGAGAACCATTTGCTGCTGTGCCTCAGGCAGCAAAATGCCTTGAGCCATCCTCGAATGCTGAAGATACAACTCTTTACCCTGGTTTTTGATGCCTCAGGTGTATATTTTTAGGACCCAGTGTGTTTTTCTTGCAGTGATCGCAAAAGAAGAAGAAGAAGTTCATTATTTTCGAGAAATTAACAAAATATCTTGACATGCATCATCAAAGTCATCATGACCAGTTTATTTATATGTCGCTTTTCCGCGTAAAAGGGGGAAAGAAATCATGCTCAAAGTGTCTTAAGACAAGGAGAACAGCAATACACCCCAAAGTCAACAACCACAAAGATCGTTTCAGAATAATGGGACTACTAAAGCAGCAACATACAAAACTGCAACATACCAAATAACAGTATCTCGATACTGTAAATGCAACAACATTATACCTCCTGGCAGTAAAAAAAATAGCAAGTTAGAAGGAAAATGTTTTTGTTTTATGCCATTGAGAGCCAGTGTATATTATCTAGAGCGGAGCGGTTGTCCCATGTTGCACCATATAGCTATTTTTTTAAATTGAATACTTATTCCCCACTTTTAAAATTCAGTAACAGTCCCAAAGTGGGCAAGAATAATAATATATGTTCTCTCCATGTTAAACAGAATAATTCAAATCATAAAAGTAGGAGACTGAAATGGCTAAACATCTGAAAACACAGAGGAAACAGTTAAAACAACAAATTTAAACCACCCAGTTTTATAAGCTGTTGGGTCATTCTGTAAAAAGGGCACTGCTTCTAATACTGAAGTGTTTGGGCAAACAGAAAGCTCATACCGGTGACTAAAGCTTAATAACGAGGGTGCTTGATGAATCTTCTCAAGAGGAACATGTCACCTAGGAAAGGCCATTTCCTTGCTGCTGCTCCGAAGATGGAAGCCCTCAGAGGAGGTAAAAGGTAAAGGACCCCTGGGCAGATATGTCCAGTCAAAGGCAATTATGGGGTTGCGGTGCTCATCTCGCTTTCAGGCCGAGGGAGCTGGCGTTTGTCCACAGAGAGCTTTCCAGGTCATGTGGCCAGCATGACTAAACCGCTACTGACACGTGGAGGACCATGACAAGTGCCAGAGCACATGGAAACGCCGTTTACCTTCCTGCCACAGTGGTACCTATTTATCTACTTGCACTTCGTACTTTCGAACTGCTAGGTTGGCAGGAGCTGGGACAGAGCAATGGGAGCTCACCCCGTCGTGGAGATTCGAACTGCCAACCTTCTGATCGGCAAGCCCAAGAGGCTCCATGGTTATACCACAGCACCACCCACATCAGAGGAGGAGGTGTGAAGAAAATCTCAATTCTGACACAGATTTGTGTGGAAAAAGCCATATGTGTCTTCATCTTCTAATCACACCTGGGCCTTGTCAGAATTAACCCAGCCATGTTGGAAATGTCTACCCATGAGCAGCTCCTATGTTTAAATTGCTCATAGCATGTTGACTGATTGCATGGGACTTTCCCATGAAGATCGTACCTTGAAATGACAGTTCAGCGAGGGAAAAGCCCTGCGATTGACCCTTTCCCATTTCATTGGGTTGTTGAAACATGATGCCTGAGTGATGCAGGAGCTTCTCACAGAAAAACAACTCCCACACAGCTAGCACAACATTTAAAAGGCCCTATTGTTAGAACAGGTTGTATGATTATGTACCACACATTCAGCAACCAAACAGTAAGGAAGCAGCAGCAACAATACTATGCTTCCAAGGGTAATGTGGGCCTCTGAGTTTTATAGCCAAGCCATATCCCTTCCTTTAGTTGTTGTGAAGGCGGAATCTTCTGTGTGGTAAATGTGGCACAGCTGAACCACTGCAGCCTGCTTGTCTTTCAGATGAATTACCCTAGTTTCTACTTACTTCGGAATGGGGGCTCCACTCCATGAGCTTTAGATAGGGCTGCCTAAGGTGGCCACTTCTGCATAGGCATAGAAGTGGAAATGCAACGCATAAAAAGGAGCAAGAGGTGATAGGTTTGCGTATAAACTGAGGCTGGATCCTGATAAGATGGAGATTCTTCACATGGGTGGTTCCTGGGTCTGGGAATTAGGTGTAAACCCTGCTCTTGGAGGGCTTGCACTCCCGCCTGAAGGAGCCGGCTCACAGTCCGAATTGTACTCTTGGGTTCCAACTTGCCACTGCAGTCTCAAGTGGCTTCCGTGACCAGGAGTATGTATGCCCAGCTTAGACTGGTTCACCAGCCACGGGTATTCCTTGGCCTCAGTTGTCCAAGCTTTGGTGACCTCTCGCCTGGATTGCTGTAATGTGGCATGTGGGGCTGCTGCTAGTGTAGAATGTGACTTCTAGTTTGCTTGAACAGTTGGATGCAGCTCAGTGGGACCATGAGTCACTGTCCTGGCTGCCAGAGAGGTACTGGGCCCAGGTCAAGTTATTACTTCAACTTAGGTCTTGTTTTCGGCATGCAGGGCTTAAGATAGCTTGGGATCCAAGTAGCTAGAGGAGTGCCTTCCCTGTGATTATCAGGGAAGGCATTGTTGGTAGAGACACCACTGGGAGTTGCCCATTTGGTGGAGACTCATGGCAGGACCTTCTCAGTGGTGGTCCCCTATTTGTGGAACGTCCTCCCTAGGGAGGTGCATCTGTCTCCCTCATTATTAACATTTAGGAAAAACTTAAAAACATTTCTGCTTATTCAGGCAATTATGGTAATGAATTGAAAGTTGGAAGTTCTGTCTCTGGCAGCCCTGAAACTATTGGTTTGAGAGTTTTTAGGGTTTTTTAGCTGTTTTTAGAAGGTTCTTTTTAACTATTTAAGTTTCTAATTGTGTTGCCTTAGTATTGCTATGTTTGCCACCTGGGGCTCCTTTGGAGGAGGACACAATGTATATATTTAATAAATAAATTTATGAATATCCAAATTTCTATTTAGAGATGCAGTATGTCTCCAAATGCCCATTGCAGAGAACCACAAGTAGCAAGGATGCTACGGGTTTCAGGTCCTACTTTCAGGCTTCCCATATAGAAATCCAGTTGGCCTCTGTGAGAACAGGGCATTAGACCAGTTGGCCCTTTGGCCTGATCCAGTGAAGCTCTTCTTATGCATTTATGTCATAAAATATAAGAATGAAATTCCCCTTTCGAGGATCAATGAAGAAACTCATAGCTGCTGCAAGGTTAAAGTTTCTTAAACTATAGTTTCTTTCTGCACCCTTGTGTTTAAAGTGGTGATTTTTCCTTCGGTTGCTGGCATTTAGGGGGAAAAAAACCCCCAGTAGAATCATTTATTTTGGTATAAAGAGGAAATACCATTGAGTTTGGTTTTATTGCACGCACGGCAGTTTAATGTGTTGCCTGGGAACTCTTCTTGGATGAAAGATGGCATAGCAAAGAGACATTCAGCTCTTCCTGCTTGCGGTTCTTAGAAGCTTCTACGTCGCTTCATAAACTAGTGGTGGTGAGGATCCATGTAGCTTTGTTTCCCCTGTCTATTTTTAAAAAGCTACCTTTGGACTTCAGGCATGCTGGTTCTTGAAATACAATGTAAATCAATAAAAACAATTCCAAAAGCTGACTTGTTAACTTTCAAGATCCATACCCCAAGCATTTTTTCCCCTACCACCCCCTAGACCCCACCAACTTTTGACAGCAGTGGCAGTAATAAAAACTGCTGGGGTGAATGGAGAGTGCAGATTGCTCTCTTTCTCTCTGCCCACCCCCTCTTTCCTTCATCAGATGAGTCATTTGATGAGCTGGGAGGGGGCAATAAGTCTACATTTAATTTGATCACACCCACCATTGATAGGCAGCCACCAGAGTGTTGGCCAAAGGTTAGCAACCTTTGAACTGGCTGCTTGAGATGGCCCCTGCATGTGGTGCCACAGATACTATCTGACAGTTGAGGTGTGTGAAGCCAATATAAAGAAACTTAGGCAAAGTGTAGGTACTTATCAGATCCAGCTACTGAGAGTCTCTCAAAACTATTCTTCATTCAATACAAGGAAATTTATGTTAGGCCCCAGTTTGTAGTTCTGAGCAAACAAGAGCATCATAACTCTGGCATTAAAAACCAAACATATAAATCCTCTCCAAATTAACATGCAAATGTTATCTCGTTTACAAGCTTTCCTTCACTGAGAGTAATGGTCTGGAACCAAGGTCAGGTATATTTCAAACAACCTTTCTGTAAGTAATGTCATTCAAGAATTGCCCAAGAATTATAGGGATTTGCAGGTCCTTACCAGAACAGACCATTAGCTGTGCTAGTGAAAATAGTTGAGAGAGAAGTGAAATCTGACATTGCAATTGGTATATTATGTTGTTATGTTATTATTTTTATCATTAAATTAAATCAAAATGCCATTTCTCCTGGGACAGGTCTACCCCAATTCAATTGTTCAGCATCACTTCATTTTAGAGCTTGACTCTGCCTGAATCTTTATACTCAGAAGTAGGGAGGTTAAGAAATATCCCCCCCCCCTTAAGATTGAAATCCTATAGCACAAGTTGCCCTCTAATGTTGTTAAGACTATGACTCCCATCATCCCTGGCTAGGACTGATGGGGGTTGGAGTCTAACATCTTTGGGTGGACATAATGTTGCCTAATCCTGCTATAACAAACCTGGGAGTAAGCTCTCTATTGGAAGTGATGAGACTTACTGCTGAGTAGACATGCATACAATTGGACTGTTAGTGAGCATACATATCTGACATATCCTAACTTGAGCAGGATGGAAAGAAAGTTAAAGGACTGTTCCATTCACCCAGCATCTAACTGTTCAAGCAAACTAATACGTACAAATATAGATTTTTGCTGGTTGGCATATGCTTGAACCTGTTTTTGTTTTCATGGACACAAAGGCAACCCTGTTATTGCAGTTAAGTTCCTGCCTTCTTGCTGATAGTGTACATATTAATGAGATTTCCTAAATCCATGGTTTCTAGAGAAGTATACTGAGAAAGTACTGATTATTTCGAGAATGTAGATAGATGCTTGTCCCTTAAGAGGCCAATGTGTTTCTTTTCCATTTGAAGACAAATGCTCCATGAGATTTCCAAACACTGGATAATGCTTCCTAGCATGAGCACAGTAGCCACACCTGGAGAGATCCCCATAGGCTGCCCTAGAAATCTGTCTACCCACTTACTCCCAGCACACAGGTGCATGTGGCTCCCCGTTTGTGGAATGCTCTCCCCAGAGAGACATGGTGTCCAGTGTGATTTTCTTCCTAGTATGCATGTTTCAGACTACAGCCCAACATGATGCATTTGTTTTTTTCATTTGCTATTCTGAGAGTGGCTGTAATACCTATTGAATATTGATTGTGAAGAAATTAGTTGCAAATGACACGACATTTGGGAGGACCTGGGCAATATGGCGCCCTATGTGAGGCCAAAATTTGATGCCCTAGTGCCACCTTCCCAAAGGCAGGTAAGGGAGGCACTGGCTTTTGGGAAGGAGGTGTGAGGCTCTGGTGGGGTCCTAGAGCCCTCCTCCTCCCCAAAGCTGGGCAAGGGCTAACTAGGCTTTGGGAAGGAGGGACTCTTAAGACTCTGTCAGTGCCCCATGCCTCCTTCCCAAAATCCAGCACTTCCTAGGCTTTGAGAAGGAGGCAGAAAGGACCCCCTTTTGACCCCTATGCCCTGTGCAGAGAAACTGGTCATGCTGTCCTGAATCTGCCTCTGCGACATCTCCTTTCTTCTCAATGAGTGCTCTATTTTGCTTCCATTTTGGGAAATGCATATCTTCTTAAGGAAGAGAATTGTAAGCAGTTGGGAAGAAAGCTACTGCCTTATTAACCGTACACAGATAGTTTGCCATGCTTCTGTAACTTTAAAAGAAACCTATTGGGATACTAAACACTGGTTAAAATGCTTGTGGCAAACCAGTCTTTATGATGGTGCAAAAGCATTTTTCACATCATTTGAAAAATAATTTGAATTTTCATGGCATATCACCTTTTAATGTTCTTTTTACTGCGTCCTCTAGTGTCAAAGGGGCAATAAACAGGACTTGCAGGACAGTACAGCAAACAAAATAAAATGAATAATAAAAGGTTTAAACCCAGAATTTGTTATCAAAACACTGCTGTGTTACTGAGCTATAAAGTAAGTTTTTCATTCAGGGGATGTTGGATTAAATGAAGCCTCTTCTCAAAAAGAAAGAAAGAAAGAAAGAAAGAAAGAAAGAAAGAAAGAAAGAAAGAAAGAAAGAAAGAAAGAAAGAAAGAAAGAAACTACATAGATGCTTCAGCAAAGCATTTTCTGAAAGTCCCTTGAGCTTTGTGACTTTATGTCATTTCAATAAGGCATGTGCCAGGTCTTCTGGTTTTCGTTGATAAATTCAATTTTTACACCTTTTCCTCATGTTCTTTTCAGTACCAATAGTGCCTGCTTTGTGTAAACCAAGATAGCTGCTCTCCCACTGAGTGCTTTGTAATGCCTTATATTTGAGACCAAACCACATTAAAATTTAAGGAAGGTTTGATCCATAGAGATTCAATTCCACTTTGAAGGGATTAGTGCTTTTGGAGTTGAGAATCCTGTACTGAAAGTGGGCAGCAAGCCAATTCTACCTAATTTGATCCTATTTTTGTACTTTTTATTTTCCATCCTGGATTTCACCACCAAATACCCACCATGAACTTTCTAAACTAACCTAGCCTTCAGGTATGAATTGTGGGCAATGTTAATAAATTACCAGAAAGGAGCCTGTCGTTTTAGCCAGCCTTGCCCCTTACTACCTGAAATCGAGCAAAGCCTTGATAAATTACAAGATACATGAATGGCAAGCACAGAATAGTGTTGTCTATCTCCTTAACATCTCATTAATTCTCAATAGAAGCTAGGACAAATAACCATTAGCGAGGGTTATTGGATCTTAAGAATTAACCAACAAATAACTTGCAAAAAGTAAATAGTAAGAACCACCCACAGCGCAACAGATGTTGGCCACTAGATAAGCAATGCAATTGTGTGCTTATTACATCACCGTTATTAAACACAAAACCTCCAGTGTTTAGATAGCATTACAGTTATGAGGCAAATCAACAAAAAACAGGAAATTTTATGTGTGGGAGTGACGTTTTGGGAGGTGGAGGAGGGCTGTTCCCTGTCTGTCCAGGGGAAATATAGAATCATATAGTTGGAAGGGACCCCCAGGGTAATCTAGTACAATTCCCTGCAATGCAGGAATCTCAGCTAAAGCATCCATGGCAAATGGCCATCCATCCTCGACTGATTTAGTTAATGGTTTACTTACTGTAACCACACTGATCTGGGCCACTTTGCTTCTCCTGGCTAGCATGTGGGAGAAACAAACCACTCTCCTTGGGTTAGCGTTATGTCAAACCTCAACTGCAGATTATGGTTTGTTCTGAGTGGAGCAAACCACAATCCCTAGCTCAAACAAAACACTAAGCCAGGGATTGTCATTTGTTTCTTTCATTTACTAGCAGAGAGGAGCAAAGTGGCCAGAATTGGCATAGTCACAAAAAACAAACAAACAAAAAACAAAGCAGGCCATGGTCTATAAACACCAGAGACTCGTGCTTCATGCCCCTGCTTCCTTTTGCTCTTGGAGAGGATTCTGGGGTCTTTGCACAAACCATCTCAAGAAGCTTACACTCTGAGATACCAGGTTCAGAGGGCCCAAAAACCAAACTACCTTTCGGTTTCGCCTGCCTGGCCAACAATGGAAGCATCTGGGAAGGCAAGGGGCAAGTGGTTTTGCAAATGGCCCAATCCCTAGCTTTCTCTCTCTGTTCTAAATTGTACACCACTCTCTCTTCCAACATCTTAAATAAGAACAGGGACACCGGTGGTCTAAACCACGGAGCCTCTTGGGCTTGCCAATCAGAAGGTCGGCAGTTCGAATCCGTGTGATGGGGTGAGCTCCCGTTGCTCTGTCCCAGCTTCTGCCAACCTAGCAGTTCGAAATCATACCAGTGCAAGTAGATAAATAGGTACCGCTGCGATGGGAAGGTAAACAGCATTTCTGTGTGCTCTGGCTTCTGTCATGGTGTTCTTCTGCACCAGAAGCGGTTTGGTCATGCTAGCCACATGACCTGGAAAACTGTAGACAAATGCCGGCTCCCTTGGCATGAAAGCAAGATGAGTGTCGCACCCCATAGTTGCCTTTGACTGGACTTAACCACCCAGGAGTCCTTTACCTTTTATTTTTATTTTTTTATTTTACATAAGAACATAAGACAAGCACTGCTGGATCAGAGCAATGGTCTATCAAATTAAATGTCCTATTTCTCACAGTGGCCTGCCTGTTGCTTTTGGGGACCATCCAAGCACAATGTTCTTCCATTCCCAGACTGTTCTTCCAGCCCCTTTATTCTGTGGGAGAATGTGACTGGGACTAATTAACAATTTTGAAAATACATGGGAAAGGGTTCAATGATGTTGTACTGGAGATTATCTCAAAGGATAGCCTTGAAGGGACTCAGGGTGGAGGTATTTAAATATCATCAAGTATATCCAGGCTTCTTAAAAAGTATCCGCATTTAAGTTACTAGGCACCGCCCCCTAAGCCACGTCTCGGTGGGTGGACCATAATGCTATGGCAGAGCATATGCTTTTCATGTAGAAGGTCCCCAGTTCAATCCCTGGTATCTTATGTTTGAAAGCATCGGGTACCAGAGATGTGAAATATTTATCTACTTGAGGAACAAGTGTCAGTCAAGGTAGGGCTAACCGGACAAAAGTACGGTAATAAGCCTCAGCATAAGACTGCTTCCTCTGTTCGTTACCCCACCTGTGCAAACCTGTGCAATTTTGTGCAAGCCTATGATTTCAGTTTTTACAGCCCTTGGTAACACATATTATTTTGCAGTCATTCTTTATTAAAAGCAAACAGCCTTCTTAAACACCTCTCAGTAGCATTTAATAACTAATTAAAACACTACTTAATTTACATTAATCTTCTCTAATTTACAAGATCAAATAAGGCAACTGTCTGAGGAACTGAACAGTGTAGTTTCAGTTTAAAATGACTTACTGTGACCTAAAAATTCCCAGCTGTGATTTTGAGACTTTGGGCCTCCTGTATATTACATAGAGTTGTGTGATTCTTTCACACTTGTTTTAGCTCAATTGCAGCACAGCTCTTGCAAACAGGAATGAGACTAGTACAGCTCTTACTGTCTAGGGATGGTCCATAGCTCAGTGGTACAGCACATTATTTGGATGCTGATGCTTTCCCACAACCTCTGGAGGGCCCAAGGTTCCCAGTCCTAG
This sequence comes from Zootoca vivipara, assembly GCF_963506605.1. NCBI lineage: Eukaryota > Metazoa > Chordata > Lepidosauria > Squamata > Lacertidae > Zootoca > Zootoca vivipara. The sequence goes on from NC_083286.1 coordinate 40,389,057, forward strand.
CCTACACAGTACCTGCCTTGCTGTTACTTCCTGCTGTGGCCAGGGATGTTCAAAGGCCAGGGATGTTCAAAGGCCAGGGAAGGGGCATGGAAGACTATGCACTGCTGGGAATAGCTGCATCTCAGTGGCAAAGTGTATATTTTTTCCATGTTAAAAGTCCTACATTCAATCCCTGACATCTCAATAGGAAGACAGGATCACACTTCAAAATGACCTTAACAGATTAGACAACTGGGCTGTCAGAGGGCCTGGTATGGCTACTCTAGAGTAACGACTCCAGCATGGTCTTTTAAGGTTTTTATTAAGTGCTGATTATTTACAGTGTTCAGAGCAGTAAAAATGCATCCTTAAGGTGAGGTGTCTGAACTCCCGAATGGCGATTGGCGCGTTTTCTTCCAGCACCACAGCTTTGGCAGACCCAGCCTCTTCCCCCTACGTTTGCGTCGCAATTCGGGAGTTGGGGGAATTGGCCTCCCCCCTGTGCGTCCTACTTCCTGTCCCACCTGCGGCCTGGGCTCCACAACCTTGCCTGAGCCTCGGACACCACTTCCTGACTCTCCGCTGGAGGCAGAGCTCTCCTTACTCTCTCCCGCGCTTGGGGATGGGCTGGAACTTAAGATGGGAGGGACTTCCCTGTATCCCTCGTCCCTCACATCCATCCCCCTCCCAGGCTCCTCTCCCCCCCTTCCTAGTGGCTCTCCGCTTGCTGGGGACGAGTGAAACCCCAAGAAGTCTGTGGCATCCGAGCCTGTGGGTGTAAAAATTTTCCCCCAATCCTGCGATCTTTCTCCTTCCCCCTGAGAAGACGGGAATCCCAAGAAGTCAGTGGCGTCAGAGCTGGTGGGAGTAAAAATGTTCTGCCAGTCCTCTCCTGCCTCTGACGTCGTTGACCTCGGTGAAACCCACACCTCTTCTTCCGTGTCCTCAAATTCCGCTTCCCATCTCCATGGAGAGCTGCTGCCTGCTATCCCTTCCTCCTGCCCCTCCCCCTCTCCCTCCCTTTCCATGTGCCAGGGCTTGGGCCTGTGGGGGAACAGGGCGTGGAACTCTTCCACTAAAAATTCCTCAGGTACTTCTGTGGCCGGTATCCACTCATTGTGGGACGGCGGAGTGTCCTCCCATGCTATCAGGTACTCCAGTCCTCTCACCCCTCTCCTTGAGTCTAAAATCTCAGTTGCCTCATTGAGCTGTCGGGCGTCTCCCGTCTCCCCCCCTCCCTCTGGAGGCTGATCGCTGTCCCTGAACCTGGTACTTTCCCTGTACGGCGACAGCAGCGATCTATGAAACACTGGGTGCACTCTCATGTCCTCCGGCAGTGCTAGCCTGAAGGCTACCGGGTTGACCTGTTGCGTGACCGTGAAGGGGCCCAGCCTCCTGGGTGCTAACTTCTTGCATCGCCCCCTGGTGGGAAGACCTTCCGAGGATAACCAAACCTTGTCCCCCACCCTGATGACCTCTCCCGGTCGCCTGTGGCGATCTGCCCCCTTCTTGTACGCTTCCTTGGCCCTCTCCAAGTGTTCTCTGAGCTGCTGGTGCACCGTCTCCAGGTCCTCTGCCCAATCCTCTGCCTGTGGGCCCTCTTCCTCCTCCTCCCCCTCCCTCTCCGGGAAAGATCTGAGGTCGCGCCCGTAGTTGGCCTTAAAGGGCGACACCCCTGTGGAGACGTGCACCGCATTGTTGTAGGCAAATTCTGCCAGTGGCAGGCGATCCACCCAGTCCGTTTGCCTCTGGCTGACGTAACATCTCAGGTACTGCTGCAGAATGGCGTTGACCCGCTCCGCCTGTCCATTGGTTTGCGGGTGCCTAGCCGTCGACAAGCTGACCTCCACCTGCAGGAGGTTCATGAGCCGCCTCCAGAACCTGGAAACAAATTGGCGGCCACGATCCGAAATAACCCTTAAAGGCAATCCATGCAGTCTGAATACGTGGTCAACAAACAGTTTGGCCGTCTCTTCTGCCGAGACCGCCCTGGCACACGGTATAAAATGGCACATTTTGGACATGAGGTCCACCACCACCAACACTGCGGTCTTGCCCCTGGACGACGGCAGGTCTGTGATGAAGTCCATGGACACTACTTCCCACGGCCTGTGCGGTGTGGCTAAGGGCTCCAGCAAACCAGCTGGTGGCGCTCTGACCACCTTTGCTCGCTGGCAGGTGTCACATCCCCTTACATAATCCCGAACATCCTCCCGCACCCCTGGCCACCAGAAGTGTCTCATGACTAGGTGAGTGGTTTTGTCCCTTCCAAAATGACCCGCCGTTGGGTTGTCGTGCATCTGCTTGAGGGCCTTACCTCTCAGCTGTTTGGTTGGCAGGTACAGAGCTCCCTTGTAAAAAAGCAAACCCCTCCTTTCCGCAAAGTCTTTGGCCTGCTCCCCCCCCTCTCAGTTCTCTGAAGATGCGGGTGGCAAATTCATCAGCTGCTGTCAGTGCTGTGAGTTCTGCCTCGCTCACCACTGTTGCTCCGCAGGACCATGCTGATGGGGGGAAAATATGCCTGGGTGCCGGTGGCAACTCCTCCTCCATGTACTCTGGCTTGCGGGAGAGGGCATCCGCCCTGACATTCTGCTCTCCCGGGATGTAGTGGATGGAGAAGTTGAAGTTCGAGAAGAACTCTGCCCACCGTATCTGCCGCTGGTTGAGCACCCTGGCAGTTCTCCAGAACTCCAGGTTCTTGTGGTCTGTGCACACCTGGATGGGGTGCTTAGCGCCCACCAGGAAGTGTCGCCAGTGCTGGAACGCCGCGTGGATCGCGAGAAGTTCCCTGTCAAACACTGTGTAGTTGCGTTCCGGCTGGGTCAGCTTCCTGGAGAAGAAGGCACAGGGTCTCCACTCTCTGTTGGCGTCCAGTTGCAACAGAATCGCTCCCAGAGCCTTGTCCGAAGCATCTGTCTCCAGGCGTAGGGGCGCATCCTGCACCACGTGGAACAGGTGCTGGTCTGAAGCGAATACCCTCTTGAGGCTTTCGAACGCTGCTTGCGCCTCTGGTGTCCACCGGAACTTCTGCTTGCCTCTCAGGCAGTCGGTGATAGGAGCCGTGACGCGAGAGAAGTTCTTGATGAACTTCCTGTAGAAGTTCGCGAAGCCTAGTAGGCGTTGGGCATCTTTGCGCGTCCTGGGGCTGTGCCAGTCCAGGATGGCCTGCACCTTGTCCTTGTCCATCGCCAGCCCCTTGTCTGACAGCTTGTAGCCTAGGAAGTCCACTTCTTTGGTGTGAAACTTGCACTTCTCCAGCTTCACATACAGGTGGTTGTCCTTCAGGCGCTGCAACACCTCCCTGACATCCTTCACATGCTGCACTGGGTCATTGGAGTAGATAAGGATGTCATCCAGAAAGACCAAGCAGTTCTTGAAGAGGAGGGACCCCAGGACGTGGTGCATGAAGGCCTGGAAGCATGCTGAGCCCCCTTGCAACCCGAAGGGCATCACCAGATATTCAAAAGAGCCCAGAGGCGTGAACATCGTGGTTTTCCATTCATCACCCTCCCGGATCCTAATCAAGTTGTACGCCCCTCTTAGGTCGAGCTTGGTGAAGATCTTGCCCCTGCGTGCCGCTGTCAGGAGATCATCCACTCTGGGCATGGGGAAAGCCATTGGCTCTGTCACCGAATTCAGCCGTCTAAAATCCACCACCAGACGGCGCTGTTGCGTGTCTTTCTTGTCCACCCAGAAGACCGGGCTGCCCCCTGCTGCCTTGCTTTCTCTGATGAACCCCCGCTTGAGGTTCTTGTCGATGAAAGCACGCAGATCCTCCAGTTCCTGATCTGACATGGCGTACAGCTTGGCTGGGGGTATAGTTGCCCCTGGCACCAGGTTGATCTGGCAGTCAAAAGGCCTGTGTGGGGGTAGGTGGTCGGACTCCGCTTCGCTGAAGACCTCCTGCAGGTCCCAGTACGGCTTGGGTATTGCCTCACCCCCCTTGACGTGCATGGTGGCCACCGTGGCTATCGGAGGCCCCTCCCCTGGTTGGTGCTGCATGCAATGTTCCAGACAAAAGTCCGATCCAAAAGTGATGCATCTCTGGTGCCAACTTATGGAGGGGTCGTGGCGCGTCAGCCAGCTCATGCCCAAGACGATGGGGGGGTCTGAGATGGTTGTGACGTTGAAAGCCAGTGTCTCTGAGTGCCTTCCCACCGTCATTCTCATGGGGGGGGTTTGATGCGTGATGGCCCCTCCCAGCAGCTCTCTGCCGTCAATGGTGGCCACGTGCAGGGGAAAATCCAGCTGCAGAAGTTGGATCTGGTGCTCTTCCGCAAAGTTTCTCGAGAAGAAGTTGGCTGAGGCACCACTGTCAATTAAGGCGAGGACTGTCAGGGGATAGCCATTTGGGAGCGTGAGCGTGACTTCTAGAACCACTCCTGCTCTGGGAGGGGTGGGCTGGCTGTGCTCCTCTCTGTGCGGGTGGGCGGGCGGGGGCTGTTGTCTGCTGACTGTGCCTGGCCGCTCCCCCTTGTCTCCTGCAGCCAGGCTGTCTCGTTTCCCTGCTGTGGTGCTGCGTCAGCTGGGGAAGGTACAACCATTCCCGCCTTTCCTTGCCACTCTCTGCGATGAGGGCAGTCTCTGACGCGATGCCTGGGGGAGTTGCAGAGAAAGCAATTCCCGCCTCTTCCCTCCTTGCGTCTTGGCGCCGCCGGGGTTTGAAAAGCCCGCGCGCGCGCTCCTCCGATCTCCATCGGTTCCGGCTCTGGGCTTGGCCTGGGCGGGTGTGGGGGCGGGCCCTGGGGTGGGGTTTGGTGATGTGGTCTGTCCTGGGAGCGTGGGAACCAAGGTTTTGCTGCGCGCGTCGCTTGTTTGTCATTCCATCTGGATTCCTGTCTCACCCCCACCGCTAGCGCCGCTTTGCTTAACTCATCCATAGTTCGCGGTTTGGGACCTCTTGCCAGCTCATCCTTAACGTCTGCGTGCAAACCCATGCAGAAGGCTGATTTCACTGGCTCACTTTGCAGATCCCACCCCAGTTTGTGCACCAGCATGGTGAATCTCGCCCAGTAGTCCCTAACTGTCGATTTTCCTTGTGTTAAGTTATGAAGCTCCTCTTTAGTGGCCTCCATTTCACTGTCACTAGCGTACATTATTTTTAAAGCTTCTAGAAATAATTTTGCGTTCTTCATGCAAGGATTTTTTTGCGCGATGAGCGGTCTTACCCATTCTCGGGCGGCCCCCGTCAAATGCTCTATGATAAAGGAGACTCTGTGCGCGTCATCTGGGAATTCTGCTGCATGCAATTCCAGCGCATAATTTATTTCTGTCTCGAATCCTAGGTACTCCCTAGGGTCGCCGCTAAACTTGGTGACTAGGCTCTGTCCCCTTCTCACTTGGACTAGCTGCGGCTGGGGCACCCCCCCACCTCTAGCGGCTTTCTCCTCTTCCAACTTCTTCTGTAGGTCCAAAACCATCACCCTTAGCTGTTTCTCAGTCTCCTCTTTTGTCCTCACCTGGTCCACCAGCTTGTTCAGCTCCTCCTGCGCCCCTCGCGCTTCCTCCTGAGCGGCATGCAATTGCTGCTGTGCGTGCGCTGTGAGGTTCTGCAGCTCCTGCTTCGCTGCTTCGGCCTCCAGCCTCCAATGCTCAGCCTCTTGAGCGCTCATCGCTGCACTCCAAAGTAGCCAAAAAAAAAGATTCGGGAGTTGCTGTCAGAGGGCCTGGTATGGCTACTCTAGAGTAACGACTCCAGCATGGTCTTTTAAGGTTTTTATTAAGTGCTGATTATTTACAGTGTTCAGAGCAGTAAAAATGCATCCTTAAGGTGAGGTGTCTGAACTCCCGAATGGCGATTGGCGCGTTTTCTTCCAGCACCACAGCTTTGGCAGACCCAGCCTCTTCCCCCTACGTTTGCGTCGCAATTCGAGAGTTGGGGGAATTGGCCTCCCCCCTGTGCGTCCTACTTCCTGTCCCACCTGCGGCCTGGGCTCCACAACCTTGCCTGAGCCTCGGACACCACTTCCTGACTCTCCGCTGGAGGCAGAGCTCTCCTTACTCTCTCCCGCGCTTGGGGATGGGCTGGAACTTAAGATGGGAGGGACTTCCCTGTATCCCTCGTCCCTCACATGGGCCAAAGCAAACAATATGAATTTTAACAAGGAGAAATGTAAAGTACTACACTTGGGCAAAAAAATGAAAGGCACAAATACAGGATGGGAGACACCTGGCTTGAGAGCAGTACATGTGAAAAGGATCTAGGAGTCTTGGTAGACCACAAACTTGACATGAGTCAGCAGTGTGATGCAGCAGCTAAAAAAGCCAATGCAATTCTGGGCTGCATCAATAGGAGTATAGCATCTAGATCAAGGGAAGTAATAGTACCACTGTATTCTGCTCTGGTCAGACCTCACCTGGAGTACTGTGTCCTGTTTTGGGCACCACAGTTCAAGAAGGATACAGACAAGCTGGAACGTGTCCAGAAGAAGGCAACCAAAATGGTCAAAGGCCTGGAAACGATGCCTTATGAGGAAACAGCTTAGGGAGCTGGGTATGTTTAGCCTGGAGAAGAGAAGGTTAAGGCTGATATGATAGCCATGTTCAAATAAATGAAAGGATGTCCTATAGAGGAGGGAGAAAGGTTGATTTCTGCTGCTCCAGAGAAGTGGACACGGAGCAATGGATTCAAACTACAAGAAAGAAGATTCCACCTAAACATTAGGAAGAACTTCCTGACAGTAAGAGCTGTTCGGCAGTGGAATTTGCTACCAAGGAGTGTGGTGGAGTCTCCTTCTTTGGAGGTCTTTAAGCAGAGGCTTGACAGGCATATGTCAAGAATGCTTTGATGGTGTTTCCTGCTTGGCAGGGGGTTGGACTGGATGGCCCTTGTGGTCTCTTCCAACTCTATGATTCTATGACCTTTTGTTTGGGACCTTGAAGAGTCATTGCCAGTCAGAGTACATCCTTTTTGTGGGTTTCCCACAGACATCTGTTTCACCATTGGGGGAATAGGGATGCTGAATTGGAAGGACCTTTGGTCTGATCCAGCTAAGCTCTTCTTAGAGCAGTGATGGGCAACCTTTTGAGCTTGGTGTGTCAAAATTCACCAAAAAAAAACCGAGCATAACTCGGTGTGTCACTTCAAGAAAAAAACACACCATAATTTTGTGATATTTATAGTTTAAATAACAAAATGTATAAATGTAATATATAACTGTACAGTATTTAAGAAACTAAAAACTAATTATTTAACTTACCTGCTTAGTGACTTCTTTGTTCATCTGTCAGTCGGTTTCTTTTGTAGGTCTTGATATTATTTAACTTGTGTGGGGTGCTGTGAACTAAGATAAGTGAGAGGGAGGGAGAATTCTTTAACTAACCTGCCTATTAGTGACTTTTTTGTTACTGAATTTCATTGGCTAAACCTTCAATTGAAGGTTGGTATTTTGTACACTTCAAGCCCAAGCAAGCGCTACTAACTTCATCTGTCAATCTGTTTCTTTTGTTGGTTTTGATATTATTTAACACTGAGAATAAGGTCTCGCAAAAGTACGTAGAGGGAAAAATTGTGAGTAAAGTATATAGCCATTGCTATATTTTTCAGGGTGCTAAAAGTGCCTGGTAATCTGGTAAAAAAAAAACCAGCACAGAAAGGGTTAAAAACGAACGCTGTTACACCCAATCAGAAACAGCCACTGATGCAGCAAATTGAAAAACAGACCAATCACCGAACACAATCTCTGGCTACCGGCAACAACAACAACAACAACAAATGGAGCCGGGTTTTAACAGGGGAGATAAGCTGTAGCGAGCGTGAGGGGGAGCGGGAGAACAAATGAGAAAAAACAACAACAGCGTGAATGGGCTGATGGCGCGCATGCCAGCAGTGAGGGCTTTGCATGTCACGTCTGACACTCATGTCATAGGTTCACCACCACTGTCTTAGAGCATATCATATGGACCAGTGATGCAATGGATAGGTTTTAAAAGTCATTTGAGAAGCCAGTGCTGTGAGAATCTATCTATTCCTACTTCCAGCCCCTTTTCTCTAAATAACAAATGCCCATCACTGAATGAGAGTTGATGGCTGAACTCTACCTTAGGTAAAAGTTGCCTGGTATATCATATCAGTCAATGCCTTTCCATCAGGTTGCTTTCACAAGAGTTAATCATTAATATTTCTGTGGGCTGGGAACATAGTAATGCAAGCTATGCAACAGTTATATAAAAGTGTGCAAATGGTTGTTACCTGTTGGACATGATGTAACAATTGCAGATATGGGCAAACTCAAGAAAAACTCTTGTTTCATTAAAAAAAAATACTATTTCCCCATTCTGATTTTACAAACAAATAAATATGTTTTTACATATATCAAGAAGGAAAGAAAAAGAATGAATGAACCCCAACTGAAAAGAATCCCTTATTTTAAGGAACTAGCATGTGTTCCAGCCTGATCCTATGCTTCCCTAGTACCCAAATCCATAGAATCTCCCCTGCTGCTGGGTTCAGTATTTTTGTTGCAAGACCATGTAGTATTGAGCGTCATACTTGAGGTTAGATTGCTGTGACATGCTCTGTGTAGGTCTGTTTTTGTGAAGCATTTGAGAACTGCAGCTGGTCCAGAATACACTAATTAGGCTTCTAACTGGAGTTCATTCTGGGGATCATAGACCACAAATGCTTGAAAGCTGCACTGGTAACTGCTTGGTTTCTAGGCTCAAGTTAAGTTGCTGATCTTGCTAAGTGCTCTGGGTCGAATTTGCTACCAAGGAGTGTGGTGGAGTCTCCTTCTTTGGAGGTCTTTAAGCAGAGACTTGACAGCCATCTGTCAGGAATGCTTTGATGGTGTTTCCTGCTTGACAGGGGGTTGGACTGGATGGCCCTTATGGTCTCTTCTAACTCTATGATTCTATGAAAGGGCAGTGTTTCCCAACCTTGTGCCTCCAGATGTTTTCGGACTACAATTCCCATCATTCCTGACCACTGGTCTTGCTAGCTAGGGATGATGGGAGTTGTAGTCCAAAAACATCTGGAGGCACAAGGCACAAGGTTGGGAAACACTGCCTTAGGGAATGTGAAAGCTGCTCCATTTCTATTTCACGTCAGTTATGCATGCATACATCCACAAGACTGTTCTGCCTTAATCTGCACATTTTTTTTTTTGAAAATAGTTAATATTTAAGTACATAGTACATAGTGCATAGTTTAAGTACATAGTTTTGAATGCATTTTCTCACAAGATGCACATTTCTAAATGTATTTTATCCCAAAATTTTCATTTTAATATGTGTTTTGCTACGCCAAGAACTGCACGTCTTGGTTGTGTTCCATACCTCAGCTATGAAGGTGCAGATCAGGTCAGTTCATGTTGGAATTAAAAATGAGTTCCTCTGGAATCCATAAGTGCCCATCTCCTAATGTATATACAGTGGTACCTCGACTTACGAACGACTCAACAACCGAATTTTTTGACTTACGAATGGGGGTAATGGCCACGTGCTCATGAATGTCTCGACATCTGGGGGAAAACCACGGCAGTTTTAGATAGGGATTTTTCGACTTACGAATTTTTAGATAGGGTTGCTTCGACTTACGAATTTTTCCATTTCCAATGCATTCCTATGGGAAATCGCGTTTCCAATGGCGTTTTTCGACTCACGAATTTTTCGACTTACGAAGGTGCCTTCGGAACGGATTAAATTCGTAAGTTGAGGCACCACTGTACTTTGGAAGCCCTGCATAGGGTGTCCATTCTCTCCAGACTGAGACTAGGGGTGTCAGAAAATTCTGAAGAAAACAAAAATTAGAGCAGAAATTGCTGGGGTTCCCTTCTTCATCTTATGTTCAGGACAGAATTCATGAATATTCGCTGTTGTTGTTCAACAATTTGAGGCGGCAATGCTTCTGAAGACCAGTTGCTAGAGGATACAGGAGGGGAGAGTGCTCTTGTGTTCAGTTCCTGCTTGCGGGCTTCCTCAAGGCATCTTTATTCCCATCTGGTTGGCCACTGTGAGACTAGGATGCTGTGCTGGAGGGGCCATTGATTGGCCGGATCCAGCAGGCTCTTCTGATCTCATCTGAACTTTGCCTAGGGCTTTCTTAGTGAGGCACTCTCTGCGTGGAACTCCCTCCTCCTGGGTATCCTTCAGAACATTTCCCCTTTGTCCTTCTGGACAGAGACTTCTCGGGGGGGGGGGAGGCTTTTGAAAGTATTTGAATCCTGGACTTGGTTTTTATGCTCATCCTGCTGCCTTGATTCCTAGAAGTGTTGCCATCGTCGTTTAAACAGTTGCTTGATTTTTGTTTGCAATGATTTTTTTTTTTAATTCTAGCCTTATGACATAGCAAAATTTGGAAGTTAGTAAATAGTTATAGATGGGAGATTATCAGAATGTGGCACGGGGCCCACCCATTGCAGCACTTTCTTGGTGGGTCATACAGATTGTTACAGGTTGAGTGGAATTTGCTTAGCTATTGAATCTCCATTCATTTCTATGACCGAGACGAAACGTATTGCACAAGAGAGAGAGAGAGAGAGACATCTAGTGGTTAAGACTGCCGTCTGCTGCACAGCAAACTTAACCCTGGATGTGTTGTAGAAAAATGTACAGCACACATTCAGTTCCAGTTTTTCCTTCTGGATAATGGAATTCATCTACAGCCTCTACCTGAACCCAGTGGGATTCTCTTCAAAATTGCAGAGGCTCAATTTAGGTGTAAGATGTAAGAAAAGTATAATGCATAATGAAAGATGCAAGTGCTGCAATATTTGAATTTCAGATTGGTTGTTTCTCACAATGTGATTTTGATTACAAATAATTTAATTTTGGTGCAAGTGCTCCTTTGCCATTCATTTATTTCTTTACCTTTTCTTACCAGCATACGTGCTTCTCCACCCCACCCTTTTACCCTTCAAACAACCATGTGAGATGCAGTAGGCTGGGTGAGAGTGACTGGCTCAAGGTCACCAAACACTCTCCATGGCTTGGTGGCGGTTTCAACCCAGATCTCCCTAATACTAGTACAGGGTAGCCAATGTGGTGCTCAGTAGATGTTGTTGAACCCCCAGCTACCGTCGGCCTCAGCCAGCATTGCCAGTGCACAGGGATGGTGGGAAATGGGGTTCAACGAAGTATGGAGAGAACCTTGTTGGCTATCCCTGTCATAGTCCAACACTCAAACTTTGTTGGCTCCCATGCACAACAAAATTGTGACTGGCCACTACCCAAAAGTATCCGTTTCTTACACTCATCAGTTCTCCAGGCTGATATTCCCTTTTGTATCTTCTTCAAACTCACGTACTGGGGAAGGGCAGCTTCAAAAGGTCTCATGTTCAGTCCCTGGCATCTTCAGGTAGGGCTGTGAATGGAAAACCCTAGAAAGCTGTATAGGTGTTGCTGGATTGGGTGGATCAGTGATCTGACTTTGCCTCATCCTCATCACAATTTATTATTTATATTCCGCCCATCTGGCTGGGTTTCCCCAGCCACTCTGGGCGGCTTCCAACAAAATATTTAAAATACAATAAAACATCAGACATTAAAAGCTACCCTAATCAGGGCTACCTTCAGATGTCTTCTAAAAGTCAGATAGTTGTTTATTTCCTTGACATCTGATGGGAGGGCATTCCACAGGGCGGGTGCCACTACCGAGAAGGCCCTCTGCCTGGTTCCCTGTAACTTCGTTTCTCACAAGGCCCTTGGAGCTGGACCTCAGTGTCCAGGCTGAACGATGGGTCATAGCAGAATACCCTGATGTGTTATTTTTCATTTTCTAATCGCAGCCCTGGTGTCTTCTAAACACCATTCATGTTGCCCGTTTTGATCCTAAAAACCCTAGATGGACTATTAGATGTATGTTTGTAATATACCGTGTTTCTCATATTATAAGACACGTCTTATATTTATTTTTTCCTCAAAAAAACACACTATGGCTTATTTTCAAGGGATGTCTTATTTTTTTCCTCCTCCTCCTGCCATGGCCGGCATTGCTGCTGCGCTTATCACTATGTCTTATTTTCGGGGTATGGCTTATATTCCTTGAATGCTTAAAAATCCTGCTATGGCTTATTTTATGGGTATGCCTTAAAATATGAGAAACGGTACATAAATTGTTTTTCTGCTTTGAAAGCAGGTAAATAATACTACAAAACAAGTAAAACAATTAAAAGGTTAGAGATTGTCAACTTCCATGCAGTAAGTTGAAACCTGTCCCGCCTTCAGACCACAAAGGGATGCAGGGGGTCATTCTCAATAGGTCTACTCTAGTTAGATTACACCCTCCCCATGGAGGCTGGGCAAAGGTTGGGCTAAAGCTTATTTCAAAAGTGCTATATTCTGGTTTGATTAGTTTTTGGCCTTCACTGGTGTTGATTTGGTTATGGGATCTGGAGAGAGTTTTAATATATTGAATTTTGTTTTATGTCATTTCACAGTAACAAGAGGGATTCTGATATCTGAATAATTAAATATGGTTGCCTTTCTTGGGATTTGTGGCATCAGCAAATGTGATAAAAATAAGTTCATTTAGATAGATATTTGTATTACAAAGTGGACTTATTAATATTCATTTATACTTTATGCATTTGGTCTGTGTGAGATACTTACTGATTTCATCAAGTTAGCTTGCATCAGTCCCAGCTAATGAGTAAACCATACAAATGGAATTCTTTATATTTTTAGCTGTAGCTGATTGGTTGATTTGGAGAAATATTTGTTTTGATGTACACAGTGATTAAGTGGCCCTGCTGTCTGATGAGATCTCAGTTTATAATCTGCTAACTAAACTGCACCAGCAAAGTCTGCTCTGTTATGCGCTGTAGAACAACTGTTTTTGGTTCTAAAACAATAACAAACTTCTTTTTCTTTTCAGGTAAGTTCAAAAACATTTATTTCATTGGTTGCAACAAACAGGTAGGACAGTATATTCTGCTCCATTTTCTATGTGACTAAATCTACCTATCTTGAATGCTTAGAGGGGTCATATTGTGCATTAGGATGTATGCAAAGTAATGAACTATTTGGATAAAAATCTCTCAGATGTGTGTGTTTTAGAATTGGTCCTTGTGGTTACAGGGGCTTCCTCTACTCAGTCCTTGATGGATATTTTCAGTTTGTCCTGCCGAAGAAGGTGGGCGAGATTCTTGGATATGTGAGATCCACCATTTGTACTTAATGATCTTGGCCCATCCTGGTTTGTTCAATCAGAATTAGCAAACTGGATCTCAGGAGGTAGAAGAAGGTGCGTTCTGGTGGTTCTTAAAGAGACTGTTTTGAAATCCCTCCTTTTAGATCTTAACAACTTTCACTCTGTTTTACATTTATTGATCACGATACTTCAGAATTTGATGGCAAAACAGCTCCAGTTTTTCTTGGATGAAATGGATAGCTCACATCTATTTCAGTCTAGCTCCTACCTCAATTATCAGAACGGAAGTCCATTGATTGCCTGGCGAAGGGATGGACAAATCTTTCAATTTAAGTTTCTTTCCATTTCTCTGCATGTTACACATCAGAAAATCAGTCCCATGAGCCAAGCTGAGGCCAACTGTGTGCAACCTGAAATAATCCATAATAATTTTATGGATGTAGCTTTTATGAGTTCAGAACAGCCTTCCCCAACCTAGTGCCCTCACAATCTTTTGGACTGCAGTGGTCTTGCTGCTTGAGACTGATGGGTGTTGTAGTCCAAACCATCTTAGAAGGGCACATTGGAGGAAATCCGTTGCAGAGCGATTCTGCTTTTGTGTTTTGAAGCCTCCTGGAAAACAACAGAGAAAGTGTTACAGGAAATATTTGCTGTCCTGTAGCTTTCCCTCTTGGACCATGTCCACTTTGAAAGTTTTATCTTGAAACACGTCAAGGTGCCTGCTCATCATTTGCTCAAGCTCTTCAATTCCATCTGAACTAAAATTAGGCTCCCTCTGTGTTTTTTTGAGATGCAGATTGTCCTTGGATGATCACCATCAGCTAAAAACAGAGAGGAAAAAACAGCTTTGTCTTGAGGAGCCATTAATAGGATGCAGAGCAATGAGAGCACCAGTTGTGCCCTCTTTCTCACATTTGCCAAAGGATGCTGCATGCCTGCTAATGTCACATGAAGCAAACATTGTCAACCATCAGGAGTGAGCAACAGTGATAAACCTTGTTTATTAAGTTATTGTGAGACTCTGTGTGTAGATCGGCCATTCCAGCTGCATGTCTGCATGGGTTTGCGGGGAGGTGTGTATATTCTTGGGTATATGTGAAGGCCAGTGTTTTGTAGTGGTTGGAGTAGGAATAGGGAGACACAGGCTTAAATTTCCACTCAACCAAGAAGCTCACCAGGTGACTTTGCACCACTTGCTGGCCTGGTAGGCATATTATGCAAAGCAAGATCATCATGGCCTCATGTGAACTTGTGGGCTCTAGAAAAGATCCCTAATCATTTTGCTACTCTACTGCACCGAGCTAAGCCATGGTTTGTCTTAGCATGTTGTTTGAACCTGGGCTTCAGACATCTTGTAAAGTTTCATCTCAGGCCTGTAGCGCGTAGCGAAATGGGGGATTTCATATCAAATTTCATTTGCATTCCAAAGCAGTTCACTTGGTGTATCTTTTGCATGCTGTCTTTGAATGCTAGCCCCAAAGAATGGACTTTTTTATGTGTGTGAAGCCCCTACTTTGTGCTTTAACTATTTGGTATCAGTTATATAATGTTTTTAGACTGAATTTTAATGATACTTAAAAAAAACAACGTGCACCACTTCGAGATTTTCAAAATATTAACCGATTGATAAAAACTCTTAAGTAAATAAATAAAATAATTCCAGACCAAGGGTTTACATTTATCTGGCCATAATCTTAATGGTAATAGGTTTTTATTTTCCTTCCACCACATTGAGATTTGTTGTGCTAATTGATTTAAGCACATGTTGGAAAAAGAAGGGAAACAATTGCCATGGTATAAAAATTGACATTAACTTTGTTTGATGCTTTTAAGGTTTGCATTATTTAGCGAGGCTTGCTAAATTAATTTCGAAAACAAATATACATTGCAAATTGGTGCTGTGATAGCTGACATAGCAATTATATAGCCACTGTGGCTTGAATGCAAAATATTTTGTTCATATTGGTTTGGTATTCAATCTGTTAAGTTTTATGATTATGTAAATCAGTGAAATTAATATTGTGAGACTTGGGAGGTAAATAGTGTCTCTAGAAAACAAAAAGATTTCTCTGCAATTAGAAGCACCATTGTTTAGCATCTGTGCAGCAGCGAAATGTTCTATAACAACTTAAAATACAATTGAGTTTTATTCAAAAGATGAAAAGGAATTACCTTGCTCCACCTGCAAATTCCAGGTGCCTAGCTCTGGTGTGTGGAGATGCATTACTCAAGGAGAAGCTCATTATTGGCAGTGCATGATTTACCACAGAACAAAAGGCAGGTATGCTGAGATGAAGGTGGGCTTAAGTCCTGTTTTAAGAGGAAGGATATTCCTCCACCACTTTCTCCATCTTGGTGCTTGAAGATGTGGTCTGGTCAGAGCTCAGGAGACTCAGTCCCATGACCAGGGCTGTGGCCCATTTAGACTGGCCTCTTTGGTGTGTTTCCTTGAATATTTCAAGTGGTAATTGTGGCTGCATTCAAATATGGAAATGTGTGGAGTTTGCTTCCCTCTAGATCAGGGGTGGGGAAACCTCCAATTTCCAGGCCCATACCCGCCAACAATTTTTCTGATGAAAATAGGGTAGTAGTAGTAGTAGTATTTATTTATACCCCACCCATCTGGCTGGGTTTCCCAACAGAATATTAAAAACATGATAAAACATCAAGCATTAAAAAACTTTCCTAAATAGGGTTGCCTTCAGATGTCTTCTAGTCATATAGTTGTTTATTTCTTTGACATCTGATGGGAGGGCGTTCCACAGGGTGGGCGCCACTACCAAGAAGGCCCTCTGCCTGGTTCCTGGCAGCTTCACTTCTCGCAGTGAGGGAGCCACCAGAAGGCCCTCGGAGCTGGACCTCAGTGTTCGGGCTAAACAATAGGGGTGGAGACGCTCCTTCAGGTATACTGATGATGATGATGATGACGATGATAACAATACTGTTTATACCCCACCCATCTGACTGGGTTGCCCCCGCCACGCTGGGCGACTTCCAACAAATTATAAAGCCACAGTAAAACATCAAACATGAAAACTTCAGTGGCTCATGAGGCTGTTTGCCTCAAACCACGCCCACCTGGTCCATGCTAGCATCACATGTGACCTCAAGTGTTGGGCAGGTAAGGGCATGGAACAATCAGGAGCTTAAATTGAGCTCCCAGTGAATTCTTCATTTGCAAGCAGGACTTCCTGACAGTGACTCCTACAGAGACCAACTGCAAGGAGTCCCCCCCCCCCCGGAACTCCCTAGCGCAACTGAGGGTGCCTCGATGTCAGTGCCAATCAGCTGAGTCCCTTTGATGCTGTCACCCAACGTCAGTGACTTTTCAGGGTCCCAGGCAGGGATCTTTCCCATCCCCTTCTGCCTGGTTCTTTTAACTAGACATGACAGGTATCGATTTAACTAGGGATTAAACTTGGAATCTTTTGCATGCCAAACATGTGCTCTGCCACTGAGCTATAGCCTTTCTCCTGTCAAAATTGGTTGCCGATTTTGGACAAGCTTAGCTTTTAAATTTTAATCCTCAAAGTGCAATTACTTTTAATGGCCTGCTCTGCAACACTGTTGTTGTTTAAATAAAAGGCGAATGACTATAACATCAGTTCCTTATTTAGCTCTGTGCCTCTACAGTGCTCCCTCTAATTCACTGTTTTGCTGCAATTTGAATGAAGTATGTTTTATACATGGCACACACACCTACTTTCAGTCTGATTCCAACCCACCATGACTTGTGCCTGAAAATGTGCTCTGGGCCTTTAAGAACTGTGTTTAAGTACCCCAGAGCCCCATCACCTGCAAAAGGAGAGTGTGTCTTGTATCTAGCTTTGCAGTAAGCTGAGTGGAGTTGTCAAAGTCATTCAGTGTAATCAGAGAATGGCACAAAGGGTTCTGGATGAAAAAGCTGCCAAAAGGGCTGAAAATAATCTACATGTCGGAGACACTCTACTCTGGAGTGGCTGATGCCTCACAAATCATTATGCGCCATTGGAAAAGGAAGCTGCTTCCTTACGTAAAACGAATGCCTCTTTGAAAATGGAGAGAGGAACCAGAATTAAGGTCAGGGGTCCCCAAACTAAAGCCCGGGGGCTGGGTGCAGCCCAATCACCTTCTAAATCCGGCCCGCGGATGGTCCAGGAATCAGCATGTTTTTATATGAGTAGAATGTGTCCTTTTATTTAAAATGCATCTCTGGGTTATTTGTGGGGCATAGGAATTCGTTCATATTTTTTTTCAAAATATAGTCCGGCCCCCCACGAGGTCTGAGGGACAGTGGACCGGCCCCTTGCTGAAAAAGTTTGCTGACCCCTGATTAAGGTGGAGAGAGAAGCAGTTGGTTCCTACATTTACCAACTAAAAATCATTTACATGTGGTTGGGGCCATTAGGCTGATGGTGTGAAGTTGCTCCATCGGCCATACAAAATAATATTTTGAGGTGTACACACACACACACACACACACACACACACACACACACACAGGAAGCTGCTATTCTGAGTCAGATCCTTGGTCTTGCTTAGTACTGGAAGAAGCAAAAATCACTGGAAGAAGCAATGATTCTTCAACATCAACATCAACTTTGTTGGACTGGTCATGTTGTGCGGATGCCTGATTATCAACTACTCTGTTAAAATGGAAAGCGTAATGCTGGTGGTCAACAAAAGAGGTTTAAAGACTGTCTTAAGGCAAAAATGTTGTATAAACACCGACAACTGGAAAGCACTGGCCTGCGAGCTCTCCAGTTGGAGAACAGCCTTTACCAAAGGTGTCATGGGCTTTGAAGGCACTCGAACTCAGGACGCAAGGGAGAAACGTGCTAAGAGGAAGGCACGCTTGGCAAATCCACACTGTGATCAACTCTCACCTGGAAACCAATGTCCCCACTGTGGAAGGATGTGTGGATCCAGAATTGGCCTCCACAGTCACCTACAGACTCATTGTTAAAACCGTGTTTATGGAATACAATCTTACTCGGCTACGAGTGATTGCCAAAGAAGAAGAAGACACTGACCAGCAGCAGCTTTCCAGGGTTTCAGACAGGACAGTCTCCACCCTACCTGGAAAAGCTGAGGATCGATCCTGGGACCTTCTGTGTGTAAAGCGAGCACTTTGCCACTGAGCTGCGGCTGGTCCTCAATCCTTCCATGCATCTTTTAAAGAGAAGCAACAGGCAGGCAGATGGGAGAGTTGTGCACCTTGCATCACATGCAGGGAAGGAAGGAATGGGGTTTCTGGGTAATGAATGACTGTCATGTGAGCAAGCTTGAGTTAATTTTTTTGAATGAGAGCCACTGTGGGTAGACATTAGAGAAGGCTTTCTCAGTCTTGGGTGCCCAGATTTTCTTGAATTACAGCTCCATTCATCGCTGACCACTGGCCATGCTAGTTAGGAATGATGAGAGTTGTAGTTCAACAACATCTAAGGGCCCAAGGTTGAGAGAGGCTGAATTAGATGGCACTGTTTCCCAAACTTGGGGTCTCCAGCTGTTTTGGACTACAATTCCTATCATCCTTGACCGCTTGTCCTGATAGCTAGGGATGATGGGAGTTGTAGTCCAAAAACAGCTAGCGACCCAAGTTTGGGAAACCCTGAATTAGAGTGTTAGGCTTGGGAGAATGGGGTTCATATATCACCGTTCAGCCACGAAGTTTGATGGATGGTGGCCTTAGGTCAGTTGTTATCTCTCAAACTGAACCCCCCCCCCAACAAGGTTGTTGTGAAGATAAAATGGAGAGAGGGACCATACGTACCATCCTGCTTTGTTGGAGGAAGTGTGGGATTTTCTTTTAATGTAATGAATAAATACTAACAATATTTGCCTAGATGTCAACTGGATAATCACTGCATGTTTTTCTCCTTTGCTTGATTTCACCCTGAACACATTCCTATGTTACTGAAAGAAAACGGGGCCGTGTAAGTGTATAGTGAGGATCAAAGGGACTGTAAACTACATCGGTGCTTTGCTCCTGCGCTCTGTGTAACTTCTCACCAACACGCCACTTGCTCTCTCCTAATCAGTTCTATATTTATAAACAGCTTTACTGGGAGAGTTTCTCCCTTCAGTAATGAGATAAGGTCCCTGAATGCAGCCAGTGTTCTTGCTCAGGGCAAGTGTCACGCTGCAGGAAATCCTGGTTATCCTTCCTACCTTGTGCATGCTCTCAGCCAGCCTCGGCACTGCTGAAAGCACAGCCCAAGGAAAGGCATTCCATTAGAGAGCTACAAGTACTTTTCTCATTAGTGTGACGCTCCTCCAGCTCTGTGGCCGGGTCTCTCTCCACATTAGTCGGGGATTGTTTCCAGCCTGTAAATGGCCGTTGTCTGGGAACCATTGGGAATAGCTGCCCCTCCAAAGAACAACAAGAAGAAGTTTCTTTTCTTGAAGTCGTACAGGTATCTGAACTTGCCTGCTGTGGGTTGATGTTGTTGACAGTCCTGTCTATCTATAGCTTTTTCTCAGGCCCGAATCGCATAGCGAAATGGGGATTTCTGATCAAATTTCAGTTGCACTCATAAGCATTTCACTCGGTATGTCTTTTGCATGCTAGCCTTCTAAACGAGCAGATTAAAAGTTTAGAAGATTACTCTGACATAAGTGTATCACACTTGAATTAACAACTTAGAATGGGGAAAACCTGCACGAACATTTCATAGCAAAAAAACAAACGCATTTAAATGGAAGCTGGCAAATTGCTAAATTTGGTTATTCACTGATCTGTGTCAAATGCTGTTTAGTAGCAACTGAATTTGATGCTTCTGAGACTGGGATTGATTTTGAAGTTTGTCGGGTTACAGTCAGTGCTTTTTTCCCCCTGGGGGTACGCAGGGGTACGCATACCCCTAAACATTTTGTGAATCTTTGTATTTTTGTCCATTTACTGTATTTATTTTTCCCAATTTGAACTATAAAATGGTGATTTTCTTGAGTCAAAATGAGAGTACCCCTAGACATTTTTTTTAGGGGGGGAAAGCACTTGTTACAGTTATCCTGAGGAAAGCAATGTATCTTACTTCCACGTAAGTGCATAAGTCCTAACTCCACTTACTTGGGAGTAAGCCCCATGGAATCCTATAGGACATGAACCTACCATATACCTGTAGTAAACATGATTAGGATTGCACTATGCACTTCCACGTTGGACAATAATAATGTATTCCTTTCTTTATCTGTGTTCTGCAAGTGAAAGAAAACAAAAGAAAATGTACCACAGCCATTCTTCAGGATGGGGGTGGGAACTCAAATAGCAAAATGTGTAATTAATGGGTATTCGTTGAGACACTTATTGATGATAGTTTCCCAGTCTGTTTTGTTGGTTTTTAATTCCATCCAATCCTGTAGGAAGCACATTTTTTTGTGTGGAAACACATTCGCATAACACAACTTTTTTTTTTTAACTTACCCATCCTTTTTTGATTTAATATGCATGCGTATATCCCTTCCTTGTTTTAACAATAACATGAAACATGTAAGTTGCAATCCTTTACTCAGTTACCTGGGAGGGGCACCCACTGAACTCAGAAGAAGTTATATATTGGGTTGCACTGTTGGGCTACTGTTTTTTTCTCAGCAGCAGGCAGGTTTTTTAACTTTCCTGCAAATGATTTCCCCACCCCACCCCAAAAGCACACATTATAAATATTATTACACAAACGCAGCTCACGTACCACTAAACTCAAGTACAAAATAATAATAATGAAAGTCAGTTTCAAAAGCCATTTATAACATTGTGTTCAGAGCTGGAAAAGGATAATTTACCTGTCAGATGTTTGTATTACTTGTGGCCATACACATTAGCCAAATGAATGCACGTTACAATTTTGTAATACAACTTATCTGACAAAAGAAAGGTATTAATACATAATTACTTTTTCCTTGGCTTTTAATTCTTCTTCCATGATTTAGCAAAACAGATTCAAATTAAATACTGTATATATAATTTCAGTTCTTGTTTATTGCAGGTATGAAAGAGTAGGGTGCTTCTCCCCCCCCTTTTTCCCCCTACACTGCCAGATAGGCTTTTCACTTTCATGAAAACGATTTGTTTTCAGAAAATAATGCTGGCGGAGGTGTGTTTAGATGCAGAAAAACCCTGTGTATTTATCCCAGTCCAGGAATAATGTGCAATATGGAAAGCACTTACTGAGATGGGTTCTTTACAGAGAGAAAAACTCAAGTCAGAGTGTATATTAATTAATGCAACTATAGAGAAATTGCATATCTGGCATAGTGTAGTATAGTATAGTTGGCGTATGACTGAGGGTCAATACCCATTTGGCCATGAAGCCCACTGGGTGAATCTTAAGCCAGTTATAGTCTCTCAGCCTAGCCTACCTCACAGGGTTGTCATGAGCATAAAGCAGGCTGGGGAGAGACTCATCTACATTTCCTCGGACTACTTGAAGAAAATACAGAATATGGTAGCTACGTTAGGTAAGCAGGCAGGCAGAGTTAGAAGATGCCCTCTGGACCAATCCACGTCTTCTCCTCTCCAGAGATTACATTGTTCAATCGCCATTCATATTCAAATTTGAATTTTATCCTTGAATGTAACACAGTCTATCAAGTGTATTCGGGGTTTTTTTTAAGGTTTTCAGACTTTGCCAGAGGTGTTGCTTGGGCAGGGTGTGGATATAGTGCAGAATTTAGAGATAACTGTATTTCATTATCTGCAAATAGAGAAATTTTTAAGTGTACTTCATGGCTGAAAATGAGATGCAGGAACTGGAACTTTTATATAATTTTGTAGACTCTTTTCTTTCATTCATCCTTTGGGTTATGTTTTGAGAACTGTGGCAGAATATTTTGCTTCGCTGTAACCCAAGAACATTGCCTTCGTCAACTCACAGTTCTCTCCACGTCACTGAAATATCTAATGACAATGTCAGTATCAATAAACTTCTAAAAATTAACATATCACAATAGTTGGCTTTTGGAGCCGATCTACTTTCCACTTCTGCTCTGGCGTATTCTGTTACTTGAGAAGAGATTCGAGAGTAAGCAAAAGAGCATCAAGCCTTGCATCTTACAATGCAAAAAGCCTTTGCTAAACTCAATGGCAAGAGATACTAGCACTCATTCTCATACAGAAGAAGTGGGAACTGCAACAAAATGTTGCTGTGTATCCCCACTCTAAAAGAAGGGTTTATTTCTCATGGCCCCAGTCAGCCTGGAAAGGGAGTCTTGTAGCGCCTTGGGGGAAAGGGATGCATTTCAGGAGCGGGAAAGGGATGGAGGAAACAATTTCCTCTCCCTGCCCTCTGAGGTCATTGCCTGCTGAACTTTGTATTTATTAGATGTGAGCATTTAATGGTGATATAACTGTGGGAGGCTCCACCCCCTCACAGTACCGTTGATCACCTCTGTGAGTTGTGAAGTGGGGGGCCTCCTAATCTTGTATTATTTTTATTGTTGATTTCATTTATATCCCACCATTTTCTCCAAGGAGCTTGAGGTATGTGGTTCTCCTCTTCCTCATAACAACCCTGTGAGGTAGGTTAGGCTGAGAGGCAGTGGCAGGCCCAAGGCCACTCAGTGAGTTTCATTGCTGGGTGGGGATTTGAACCCTGGTTTCCCAGGGTGAAATCCAACACTCTAACCACTACACCACCACCTCCTCCTCCTCCTCCTCCTCCTCCTCCTTAGGCTCCCTGCATGTTTTAGAACCCTGGAAAAACCACAGGTACCACCACCACAATGCCTTGTGTTTCGTTAACTCGTATAGAGAATTCTTTAAGAGGGCTAGTTCTGGAGACAGGATTATTTGTTGTGAAGTGGAGGGAAGGTGCTTTGAACCTCACAGCAAATCTCTCTCCAATCACACTCTTCCCTCCCAGGATGCTTACTGTAAACTGAGCAGGCCAATTCATGCTTTCCCCTTCTCCAAGTTCCTTTTTTGGAGGGAGGGCTGTTTTCTTCTGGCATCTTAACAATCCATTCTCCAGCTGCTCTGAGCCACAGATGTAACTAATGGACTTAAACAATCTGCCTGCTTCAGATTAATTTTGGTCCTTTGCCCCCTCTCTATGGACTCAACTGCCATCACCAATCTGAAAGCTAAAAGGTTCTCGTCAGGCAGCTTTTTTTTTTTTAAGTGCTAGAATTTAGAAATTTCTATATTTCCCTGTTCTCAAAGAGCTCGATTTTGGTCTCATCTTGTTATGCAACTATCTGACCACAACACTTTCACACAGTTCTCCTCTGAGTCATTCAGATGTGCATTGACAAACTGCAGATGGGCCTGTACATATGCTGTCTTGAGGAAGGGGACCTTGCGGGCTCTGCAAGATCTCAGTCCTTCACGGCGTAGTGTGTTACCAACTGTTTTCATGGTGACTATGGTCCCAGCTGCCCTGAGATCATTGACAAGTTCCCCTCATGTAGTTCTGGGATGCTTCATCACCGTTCTCCTGATCATTGCAACTCCACGAGATGAGATCTTGCATGGAGCCCCAGACCGAGGGAGGTTGATAGTTATTTTGTGTTTCTTCCATTTGCAATTTTCTTGCACCAGCTGTTGTCACCTTCTCACCAAGCTGCTTGGCAATAGTCTTGTAGCCCAGACCAGCCTTGTGCAGGTCTACAATCTTGTCCCCGCCATCCTTGGACAGCTCTTTGGTCTTGGTCATGGTGGCTACTTTGGAATCTGCTGGATTGTTTCTGTTGACAGGTGTCTTTTGTACAGGTACTGTAAAGAGCTGGGATTACAGGTAAGGCCTCTCCCTGACAGCAGGTGCTTCTAATCTCAGCTCCTTACATGCAGTGAAGATACCAGGTAGCTTGACATCTGGCTGGTTGACAGGGGATCAAATACTTATTTCACTCATTATAATGCACATCAATCTCTGACTTTTGTCTTCTGGGTTTCTGGGGGTTTTCCTGTTGTTATTCTGTCTCTCACAGCTTCAATATACCTACCATTAAATTTATGGACTGGTCATTTCTTTGTCAGAGGGCAAACGGGCAAATTTAGCAGGGGATCAAATACTTCCCCCCCCCCTCACTGTATGAGGTAATCTTATGCATAGTTCAATAGGACTAGATGTATCACCACCTGGGAATATGCCCCATTGAACTCGGTGCCTCTTTACTTCATACTTCATGGGTTCGAATGGTAAACTAAGATAAGATATCTTTATTGTCATTGTCCCCTTGCGGGAACAATGAAATTACTCGGTTGCTACATCCACTCAGATAAAGCATTCCGCATAATCCAAAATTACAAAACCTAATTAAATACAGTAAATATAATACAAAATAACAAGTAAAATAAGATGACTTCAAAGTCCAGGCTTTCCATTTAAGGCCAAAATCGCTCTAGAGAAGAAACTGTTCCTGAGACGGCTCGTTCTTGCCTGCATTGTTCTATATCTCCGTCCCGATGGCAGAAGCTCAAAGAAATGGTGACCAGGGTGCGTTGGATCTCTTGATATGTCTAGTGCTTTTCTATGGCACCTGGTGGTGTAGATTTGTTCTAAGGTGGAGAGTGAGCAGCCAATAATGCTCTCTGCTGTTTTAATAATTCCTCACAGCTCTGCTCTATCCTGAGAAGTACAGCTTCCGTACCACACACATAAACCATACGTGAGCACGCTCTGTATGGCACAGTGATAGAAGCCAAGCAGCAGCTTTGGTGGAAGATGCTTTTTCCTTAAAATTCTCAAAAAATACAGTCTCTGCTGCGCCTTCTTCACAAGCCCCCTTGTATTAACACTCCAGGACAGATCCTCCCGTAACTCAATGCCTAGAAATCTAAACGTTACCCTCTCCACACAAATTCCGTCAATCAAAAGTGGCTGGACCCTGTTCCTCTGTCTCCTAAAGTCCACCACAAGCTCCTTTGTTTTCTTTGTATTTATGAGCAAGTTATTAACTCTGCACCACTCTGTCAGCCGCTCCACCTCATCTCTATAGTCCGTTTCACCCTCCTTATCAGAGATGAGCCCAATCACGGTTGTGTCATCTGCAAATTTGACAACCCTATTTCTAGGGTGGGCAGCAACACAATCATACATATAAAGAGTATAAAGGAGCGGACTAAGCACACATCCTTGTGGTGTTCCTGTGTTAGTCCTAAGCATATTAGACATATAAGGGCCCAACCGGACCCTCAGGGAGCGATCTGAGAGAAAGTCCAGTATCCACCCAGTAAACTGCACTGAGCTTTAACAGAAAATCAACAGTCAGCTGAAATGCAACAACCCTTTGCTTTCAGTTAGAAATGTAAAGGACCTCAGAAGGAAATGTTACTCTTTAAATGGCCCATGTGAAAGAGGAGCATCATCAAAGAGAAGTTCAGCCTTTGCAGGATTATTTTCCTCATTCTCTGATTTTCTGTATGCTAATATGTTGCAAACTAACTTGAAAGCCCCACTTTTACCTCATTCCCTTGCCAGAGCAAAGAGGCTCTATCAATCCCACAGGCGCAGATGAGATCATTCCTCTTGCACTGGAATAAGTTTCAGAGCTGTGCTCCCTTGCATTCCTCTCCCACTACACTGCTGCTTACTATACCTCCATACCTGGGGGGGGGGGGAGATCATAGCTCAGTTGAGCAGCACCTGCTTTGCATACATGTGCAATGCCCAGGATCTCCAGGTAGTCTGGAAATGTCTTCAGTCTGCCCCTATAGAGCTGCTGCCTGTCAGTGTGAGCTAGATGGAGTCAATGGTCTGATTCCGTATAAGGCACTTTCTTATGTCCAGATATGTCTCCTCTATTCTATTTAAATTAGCAATGCAAACCTCAAGGTATGTAGATAATGTGCCATCTCTTGACACTATTTGGACGCAGTTGAAAGTGCTAGTGGCCTCTGGCATGTGAGAGGATTTTGGAGGTCCAGCAGTGGTGTGTGAGGAGGCGGCTCACTTGAAGAGGAGTTCAGCTGAGGGGTGTAGGTGAGGTTCCCGTGAGGGAGGCTGGCAGTTGTGTGGGTGAGGGGATTTGGGTAAGCATGGTGTAGTTTAGCAGCAGTCACATTGCTGGCGCCTTTCCTTATCACAATGAGTGCAGAGGAGTTTGGTGCAAAATGGTGATTGTAGAGCCTTGTGCATGTACTTGGTGAGCAGCTTGGCCTAATAATAATAATAATAATAATAATAATAATAATATATTATTTATACCCTGCCCATCTGGCTGGGTTTCCCCAGCCACTCTGGGCGGCTTCCAACACAATACAGTGGTATCTCGCAAGACAAATGCCCTGCAAGACGAATTTTTTGCAAGACGAATGCGTCTTGCGATCTGATGGTGACTCGCAAGACGAATTTGTTTTGTGAAAAATTCGTCTTGCGATTCGCGGTTTCCCATAGGAATGTATTGAAATTTAATTTATGCGTTCCTATGGGCAAAAAAAGAAATTTCAATGCATTCCTATGGGAAACCGCGATTCACAAGATGAATTTTTCGCAAAACGAATTGACTCGCGGAACGAATTAAATTCGTCCGGCAAGGTACCACTGTATTAAATACAATAATCTATTAAACATCAAAAGCTTCCCTAAACACGGCTGCCTTCAGATGTCTTCTAAAAGTCTGGTAGTTGTTTTTCTCTTTGACATCTGCTGGGAGGGCGTTACACAGGGCGGGTGCCACATACCGAGAAGTCCCTCTGCCTGGTTCCCTGTAACTTGGTCCTCGGTGCTGGACCTCAGTGTCTGGGTAGAACGATGGGGGTGGAGACGCTCCTTCAGGTATACTGGACCAAGACAGTTTAGGGCTTTAAAGGTCAGCACCAACACTTTGAATTGTGCTTGAAAACATACTGGGAGCCAATGTAGGTCTTTCAAGACCGGTGTTATGTGGTCTTGGTGGCCGCTCCCAGTCAACAATCTACGGTAGCTGCTGCTTTCTGGATTAGTTGTAGTTTCTGGGTCACCTTGAAAGGTAGCCCCACATAGAGCGCATTGCAGTAGTCAAAGCAAGAGATAACTAGAGCATGTGCCACTCTGGCGAGACAGTCTGCAGGCAGGTAGGGTCTCAGCCTGCATACCAGATGGAGCTGATAAACAGCTGCCCTGGACACAGAATTGATCTGCGCCTCCATGGACAGCTGTGAGTCCAAAATGACTCCCAGGCTGCGCACCTGGTCCTTTAGGGGCACAGTTACCCCATTCAGGACCAGGGAGTCCTCCACACCTGCCCGCATTCTGTCCCCCACAAACAGTACTTCTGTCTTGTCAGGATTCAACCTCAATCTCAGTAAGCCATTTGAACGTGATAGCTCTGATTTAGACTGCAATGTTTTCTAGTTCCCCGCACCTCCCTGGAAACTGTTTTGCTTTAATTAAAATTGTGATCACCCCCTAGAAGGATCCTGGGTGTATTGGCAAGTGTCTGGAATATTTGAAACCCTGAAGAAAACAATCCCTTGCTGGAAGGCAGTTTGCCTCGATGTTACAAAAATGCAAGTGACATTTCAATTAATTTTCCTCTGAGCTGTGATGGCTAAGAAATGTAATCACCTTTTTCCAGCACAATATCTCTACTCAGGGACCACCCATAAACTTTGCTGCACCTCTAGAAATGGGTAGCAGACCTTTGACAGATGTGCTGTTGTTTGAAATAGGAGGAAATGTTTGATTGGCAGAAAGACTTTAAAAGGCCTTTTAAAAAAGTATTGTGTGTTTCATGGACAGTCAGCTGTGTGTCTCTTACTGGGGCGGGGGGGGGGGTAAAGATAAGAAATGTGGTAATGTGGCAGGAATGTAGTGTGGGAATGGGGTGTTTTTATCTAACATATTTTTATCTACACCTGCTGTTAGATTCAGTGGCTAGTGTGGATAAAGAACATCAGGGAGGAGTCCTAAAATGTTTGTTGGATCTGATGTCTAAAAGAATACGTTGGTATATGGTGCTGTCTTATAGAACATTTGAGTGTCTTTCGGAATGGATAGGAACCGTACAAAGTGCAAAGTACAAACTTGCTTTAGAGAAATAAATGCTGATTGTGATATTTTTTTTTTCATTTCCCCCTCCTACCTTCACACACACACATTGTTTTAAATGTGAAAGCTTTGTTTATGACTTTCACTTCAATAACAAGGCTGCTATAAATAGAGCAAACATCAGACCTGATACCCAATACATTAGGTAAACATGTTGACACGAGTTCAGCATGTACTGTAACATAATTTCTAGGGGCTGCGTGGATATAAGTGGAAACTGAGTCAACTGGGGTGCTTTTTAATGTTTGGTTAGCACTAGTCATTGTGAAAGTGATAAAAACCATTAAGGCTCCAATCCTGTATCCACTTACCTGGGAGTAAGCTCAATAGAAACTAGTGAGACTTTCTTCTGAGTAAATATGAATGAGATTGCACTGTCAAATGTATGCTGTGTATTGCTGTTGCTTCCCAGCCGCTGGTATACAGTACAGTACAGTAATACCTCGGGTTACGAACGCGATCCGTTCCGGATCGCAGTTCGTAACCCAAATAGTTCGTAACCCGAACGCGATGGGTGCTGCCATTTTGCGCATGCGCAAAGCGCGATTTTTGCGATTTTCACGTAACCCGAACTGTTTGCAAACTGAGGTGGTCGTAACCCGAGGTACGATTGTACAGTAGTATAATGCTGATAGAAGTCATTAGTAGCTATTTTCCCCATTAAAAGTCATCTCAATTTTCTCTCTCGTTCTAGAGAGAGGGTGTGTGTGCGCACAGAGACATTGCACATACTGTACTTTTGTAAATCAATAAATCTTTAATAAAAAATAAAATTAAAAAATAAATTGCTGCCTTTCTCTACAAAGCAGCAGTGACCAGGGAGTGTCTGCCATGAAGAACAACTATTTAAAGTTGTAGGTACTATTCTTGGTTGATTAAAGCAGCATATATATTAAAAATGGATGCCCACTCCCAAGTTGCAGATGTATAATGCAGCTGTTTAGCTAAATGAAGACTCAAGAGTTGGTGTAGTGCGTTGGTTAAGGACATGAGCTCAGAGTCACTCTTTAAAACCTCAGCTTAGGCATAAATCAGTGGGTAGCCTCAACCCTCCGCTGTTCTGTCTGTAAAATGGGGCTCATAATACATTTCTTCCCTGCAGGTGGTGGAGCTGGCTGAGATAAGAAATGTGACATGCTTTGAGTGCCTCTTGCACAATGCTTGGTATTACTGTTGATACCAAACATAATAATATGGAATAAGCAACTTTCCAAACTCCTAACAAAGTCTCCACTCTGATGTGCTGATCCAGAAACTGCGTATGTTGCAAACATGGATATCATTTGAAATTGAACCAAACTTTTAGTGTGGCAGCACCTACACTTTGAAACTCCCTGCTTCTTGATATCGGGCAGGTACCTTCACTATAATCTTTTGGCGCCTGCTAAAAACATTTTTGTTTAGACAAGCCTACCCAGATATGTAGAATGCTGTTGTGTGTTTAATTCTTAGTTTGTTTCTGATTTTTTTGAATATTTTAAATAGTTGCTTTTAACTATTTTTACTGACAAGTTTATTGTTTTATTCTCTTCGTAAACCGATATGAAGGTTTTTTCCTACAATCAAGTGGTGTATACATTTTATGAAAATAAATACATGCTGTATAGTGGCAAACTATATGGATCACGTGCATGGTCCCTCATACAAAACTTTCAAGCCAACTTACTTGCACGTTGCAAATTGGAGTCCAAGAACATCTGCGGGGGTGGGGGGCAAATGCGACCTCTCTCTGCTGTGAACTAATATGGATTACCTTTTCTATCTTCCCTTGACATTAGTCCCTGATGGAGTCGGGGCTGGGAACTAGGGGCTTTCCTTTTCTCAACCAGTTTTTGGATGTGGGGGCTTATTGCTTGGAAAATTCCCACCCTAATAGATTCGCCCCAAGGGAGGGGTGAAAGCCTACCCACTCTATACTACTCATCACAGTAAAAAAAAAAAATTAAAATTATTCCAGTAGAACCAGACTGTCCTTGAAATCTACTTGAATTTTTTAAATAAAATATTGTCAGAGGAGGGAAGACTGGGCTCAGTGGGCTTATTACTGACATTCGTCAAATCGAAATATGGCAAAATATTGCTAATTGTTGATGTGCGGGCGTGTTATTTAATATGACACAGATGGTGCATTTACTTCCTCTGTTGCGTTAGCCAAATGGAGCATGCTGTGATCAGATCTCTCTTTCAAAAACACATCCATCCGTTCATGCTGTTGCCAGCCGTCTTTTACTGTATGAACCACCAGAGAGCAGGTTCAAGTTTCACTTGAAAGGCTGGTAACTGAAGCTCATCCTGGAGGTACATCTGGCCTCAGCCTTGTTCTGCCAGCCTCCTTGTTCCAAAGGTCTCACAATGCTCCAGCATTGAGAAATAACACACTCCAGCGTTCACAACTCTCGGTGGACAAACAGGCATGGTGAAAGGGAAATGCTCCAGGATCATGCCCCCCTGAGCAGTACCAATGTCATGGACTGCTTAGACACAGAGGAATGGTGGGAGGAATCAGCTGGGGAACCCCTAAAGGATCAGACCCTCCAAATGTCCCTATTT
This sequence comes from Zootoca vivipara, assembly GCF_963506605.1. NCBI lineage: Eukaryota > Metazoa > Chordata > Lepidosauria > Squamata > Lacertidae > Zootoca > Zootoca vivipara. The sequence continues at coordinate 40,419,621 of NC_083286.1, forward strand.
TCCAGGGACATCCCTGATTTAGAGAAGCCATCCTGGTTTCTGATTTGATCCCAGAATGTCCCACTTTTCCTTAGGATGTCCCTATTTTCATGAAATGTTGGAAGGTACAGAATTATCCAAACCCTGAGCTGTCTGAAGGCAATCCTGTATAGGGAAGTTTTTTTATTGTTTAATGTTTATTATTATTATTATTATTATCATCATCATCATTATTTTTATGTGTTGGAAGCTGCCCAGAGTGGCTGGGGCAACCCAGTAAGATGTGTGAGGTATAAATAGAAAAAAAATATTGTTATGGAATGGGACTCCCTACTGTATTTTCATTGGGGAAATGTTGGAGGGTATGAAGGATGATGGCTCAGAGAGAGAAGACTTGGGAAGAGCAGGTGTCAGAAGCTGAAGGGCTTAGTGAGCTGGGAGAGTCTGTGGCAGAGAGAAGACCAGAATCAGAGGCAGAAGCTGAAGCAGGAGAGGCCAGATGCAAAGTGGCAGAGATGAGTCTGGCTGGTGAAGAAACCAGGGAGTCTTCCCCTCCTGCTGGAACAATCTCCCCACCCCATTGGTCTCCCAGAACCAGGAGAGGCATGAAGAGGGTGGAGGAGCAGTTAGCTCCACACAGGCGCAGTCTCAGATTGCTGGGGGGAAACCCTGGAGAGGAGACAGCTGTGGGGAGGTGGGTACCTTCAGTCTCAGCAACTGCTTCAAGAGGGCAAGTCCTGCCAGAGATGAGTGTTGCGCTCATTAGGCCTGGCACTCCTGTGCAGCTCCTGTTTTTGTTAATAAAGAGTTAACACCAACTGGCTTGGGGTGATTTACTGCTGACTTGCTCCTGACAACCAATGATGTCATCTGCTGAAGAGCCAGGATAACAGATGGATTATCTTTCCTCTGGCAAGTGAATCGGGTCATAATTAAGCTTTCGTGTTTGTGTCAGATTGACATGGAGCAGACTTTGCCAATCTGAAGGGTACCAGTTTGGCAAAAGGCTGGCACAGAAGCAGTCAGGTAATAAGGGAAATGATCAAGTAGGGGCTGGATCCTTTCTTCTTTTTTGGTGGAGTTCTTGCTTCACACCAGCAGCCTAACTGGCAATATTTCTGTGTGAGATAGTTTGCATTTCTAATAAAAAGCTAAATGTTGCAGTTAAGCTGGCTGAGGATCTTTTGTTAAAGTTCAGTGTGTTTTACAAGTTGAATTCATTCTATAAACATCTATTCCGTGACTGTTAATTGATCCTAATAAATAGGATATTACATTACGTGCAGCTGCTGCTGCTGAGTGTCTCCCGTATGTGTATGTATTGATCAACAGATTTCTTCCCTGCCTCCACCTGACAAAGGTCAGTCAGCATTCACTAAGCACCCTCAGTCCTCATAGGGCAGGCATCCCCAAACTTCGGCCCCCCAGATGTTTTGGACTACAATTCCCATCTTCCCCGACCACTGGTCCTGTTAGCTAGGGATCATGGGAGTTGTAGGCCAAAACATCTGGAGGGCCGCAGTTTGGGGAGGCCTGTCATAGGGCATCCTTCCTCTTTCTTTTCTTTTCTTTTTTCTTTTTGCAGAAGGAGGTACACCACACACACATTCTGTAAATCATGGCGCTCCCCTGAACCTGCTGAGACCACTCTTAGGACTATGTAAGAATCCTCTCAGCGAATGAGCTTCTTATTAGTATATGGGATTATTTTATATTTTTTAGCCTGCCCTTCCTCTAGCAAGCTCAAGGTGGAGCGCATGGTATGCAATTCTCAGCCCCCACCCCCTTGTTCTCACAACAAGCCAGGTTAAGATGAGAAACAGTGACTGCCCCAAGGTCATCCATTAAGCTTTGTGCCTTTGCAAATACTTGTACCTGCTTTATGTACTCAAAAGTATATGCTCTTCCCTTGAACTGTCACTCCCTCACCAATTGATTGGTGTTCTGCCTTTTTTAAAGTGTAAGAAGCATGTCCCTAGCACTGAGCTCCCTTTCCTGCAGCCTGGGTACCACTGAGGTCAGCCTCAGTTAATTGAATCATGTCTACCACACACATGTAACGCTCATACACACACAACTTTTTCACAAGATGCTGCAGGCAGTGGGGAAATAGTGGGTGCTGTGGAATTGGACCTCCTGACAGATTTCCTTGGTGCATTCTTGCAAGATTATCAGTTCTGAAATCCTCCCACAGAACTTCTGTGTAGACTGTTCCCACCTGCCTTTCTAAAACCCTCCATTCTCTGCTCCAGGAATTTGGAAAACTTACAGGGCTAGGGATCACAAGTCGTTCCTTGTTGAACTACAGTGGAACCTCGAGTTGCGGACGTTATCCGTCCTGGAGGCACGTCCACAACTCTCATCCAGAAATGCTGCGTCTGAGCACATGGCACGATTTAGTGCTTCTGCGCATGCGCGAGCGGTGAAACCCGGAAGTAACCGTTCCGATACTTCCGGGTTGCTGTGGAACGCAACTTGAAAAACATAACCTGAAGTGGACGCAACATGAGGTATGACTGTACTGCTCTTGTTCCCCTTGACCATTGGCCATACTGGAGCTGATGGGGATCCAGCAGTATCTGGAGGGACACAGCTAGGCTACCTGAATGATCGTATGTCCCTATACAAAACCTGACCAGGTGCTAAGGTCCTCAGGTGAGCACGTTCTTTCAGTCCCATCACATCAGGAGCACAGTTGTTGGTGACACGAAACAGAGCCTTTTCTGTGGCTGCTTTCATATTGTGGCATTCCCTCTAACGCGAGGTTAGATTGGCTACTCCTTTGTTTTCTTTCCACTGGCTGACTGAGACCTTCCTCTTCAGACAGACCTTTGAAAGCTAAGGTGCAGAGGATGCCGATCACTGGGCTGCTGCCAGGGAAAACTGGATTTTAATTGCTGGTTCTTAATGTGTCTTGATGTATTTTGGCTAGTTTGTTTTAAATACTTCGCATTCTATAATGATGTTTTCAAATGTTGGAAGCCAGTTTGAGTCCCAACTTGGGAAAAGGCGAGCTATAAATACATTTAATAATAATAATAATAAAATGATGACGATAGCGCTGGGTTAGGCACTTTCTCTAGGGCTCTGCAACTTTGGAGAACTGAGGTGTACAAACGGAGAATTCTCTTGCGTATCTTCTGACCTTACCTGTTCTAGGCAAAGTGAGGATGGCATTGCTTTGGCAGGCCCTTCCTTTTGCTGGTCATGGAGTCCTGGCAGTTGTCCAACCTTGCCAGTCTTGTGAGGTGCACTTCAAGGCTTTTCCCCCCCAGCCAGAACTCTCCAGAACTCAGTTCTGGTTCCTCTCGGGTGGTTGCCATTGCCATTGTAAGAGAACAAAGGTGAGTTCCAGCACTGTTTTTTCTAGTACAATAGCACTGGCATGCCTGATACCTTCCGTGTTTCAGGTTCCCCCAAGAGTGACCTCATCAACTTGAGCTAGCCTCCTGCTGGCTTCCCATAGCCCTGCTGCTCCAATTCCTCAGCCCCAATCTCAGTCTGGATGCCCAGAAAACCCACTGTGGGGTCATTCATCTGCAGTAGCTATTCTCAGAGGATGCCAAGGTTGACATCTTGCCACAGAAAACTCAACATGATATTCCAAAGTCTTTAAAAAAAAAGAGGTAATGGAAGAAAGATCTGGAGCACACTCTTTATACCCCCAAGATGAATGTTCTGCGTTACATCTGTCTTTCTTAATGCTTAATTCAAGCTGGCATAACCTCGGCCTGGCTCATTAGCATAGTTTGCAGTTGGCTACCCTCTCTGTCTGGCTTGGTCCCATTGCCAGGGTCAGGTTCTCAGGCAAGACTCACTTGCACTTCAGGAAGACTTCTTTGGCAAAGTGTGGAGGTCAGAAATATAGTCTGAACAACGCTCCAGATATAAATAACATACATACCAGTTGTGATGGGAAAAGAACATGGCTCCTCCTGTCAAGCTTAATTGAACACTCTGCAAATTCGCTGTTTGGGTTGTGGCTTGTACTTTTTTCACAGGAAAACAGTAGGCTCTGCCATTCCGGTTCAAGAAGCCTTAGTTTGGCCCTTCCAAAGCTGGTGCCCACCAGATGTGTTGTAGTTGGACTTGCATCATCCCAAAGGTCAATAAGTATGATGGGAGTTGCAGTTCAACAACATTTGAATGGCACCGCATTTAGGAAGGCAGTCTTAATTGTTTGATTGTATGGGCTTTAGTTAATTCATCAGTTAGTGAAAACAGTTGTTCTGAAACAGGAAGAACGGTTTCCTTATTTTTAGATGATCTACGTGCATCTGAGAAGATGGCAGGAAAGAGAGACTCCTTCTTAAGATGGTGCCTGCCATCTAGTTTTTATAAGAAAATTGTTAAAGAGTAAGGTGGGAATGGAACGTGGCAGTCATCTGAACCTCCTTGGTTACCTTCCTGCTCCTTAATTCCTCCTATGGGGTCCTGGTCAGCAAACCTCTGCCCATTGTTGATAGTATGAACAGGGATGCCTTTGTTATCTTCCTCTCCCTGAGTAATTTCATCCTGGGGCTGCCCCCCCCCCCACATATTTATGCATAATATTCTGCTGTTTAGCCCCTGAATGGGCTCAAATGACAACAACAACAACAACAAAGTTTTGATGAAATGAAATATTGCTTCATGTAGTTTTAGCAAGAAATTGGCAATTGGTCCCCTAGAGCAGGGGTAGGCAACCTAAGCCCAAGGGCCACAAGCTGCCCATGGGGGTTGTTTAACCAGCCCCCTAGCCATCCCCAAACTGAGCTGCCCGCTGCGACGCTAAACCATTGTGCTAAACCGACGCTCTGCGCAGATGCAGGTGCCATAAATCATGTCTGTGCAGACACCAAAAATCGTGGCTGCGCATGCACGACCCAGTCCACAGAGGGATCTCCGCTGGAGTGAACTGGCCCAGGTGAGGTAAACCTTGCCGACCCCTGTCCTAGAGCATATTCCAGGAAGCGGTTATAAGCTACATAAGGCCTATTGCAATGAGATTGAAGTGGTTATGGCTGCATTCCTTAACCCCCAGGTATCTACGGGGGACTCACTTCTGAGGAGACGTGTGTAGGATTTTAAGTCTCGATGACTTCAGTGGGATTTGTTTGTGACTAACATTTGCTGGATGCCATCTTTTGCCCTTAAACCCTTTGTGCCTCTTGAGCAGTGTGACTTAGCATTGGGAGGGGGCGGAAAGAATAGATCACGGCATTCTGATTGAATTCTTGATGCTTCTTGTGTTCCCCGGTATAAGGCAATCGTGGAAGGTTACCCATTAATTGCAGCTCATAAGCAAGCAATGGTTTACTCAACACCGGCATACCAACAGTCTTCTGCATTGATTTTTCAGGGGCCTTGAGTCTGGAATTCAAACATGTTTAGCTATGTCTCTTAGTCGCATCCTTTAAAAGGGAAGATGTTGCCCATTAAAGTGGGTTCCTATAGTAACAGCAAAGGGATGTCGTCACAGATGTTTGCTTACACTTTTCCCCACGTAAAGTCTCTGTCTTAGTCCATATTCTTCTGAAAGTTTCAAGCCTTTCACCAGGAAAGGTACAGTTAGATCAGGGGTCAGCAAACTTTTTAAGGAGTGGGCCGATGCACCGCCCCTCAGATCTTGTGGCAGGCCGGACTGCGCGCACACACTCACGCGGCGGAGGGGGGCTTTTCTCTCTCCCCCAGCCCCTCCCCCTACTTTCCTACCTCCGCCACTCTGCCTCTGGTTGAGAGCCAGCAGCAGCGGTGGCGCCTCTCCTTTCCGGGCCAGCTTTCCAGAGTGCCAGTAGATGCACCAAGCTCCAGCCAAAGCCCCGAAACACACCTGTCATGATGCCCACAGCGCATCCATAGACGGAGAGGCTGGCGGGCAGGTCGCGAGTCTGGGCTGTGCCTCAGCACGCGGGCGATGAGGCTTCGGATTGGCTGGCACCAATCAAAGCCTAGCTCCCTTCCTCCGCAGGGCGGGGAGAAGCCAGGAGGAGGGAGGAGACGCCGCTGCGGTGTGTGTGAGGGAGGGAGGAAAATGGCGCCCGAAAAATTGCAAAAAAAATGGTGCAGCCTGAACGATCACGCCGATCCAAGCGGCGATTCTAGGACCATCTGCAGGCCGGATCCAGAGTGCAATTGGGCCTGATCCGGCCCGCAGACCTTAGTTTGCTGACCCATGAGTTAGATGCTAAAGGTTCCTAAAATCTAACACACCCACACAAACACACCCACCAGGCCTGGTGAGCTATTCAGTGAATAGTTCAACAGCTAATTTCAGTCAGTGGGAAAGTAACATATAAAATGTGATAAATAAAGCAGTATCTCTAAGATACTACATTTTCAACTATTTTCAACTACATTTTCAACTATTTATACTTTGTATTGCCCTTCCTCTTCTTCGTGTTTATTATGAATCTTTATTAGGGATGTAAGAGACCTGCTGGATTAGGCCATAAGTGCATCTAGCCCAGCATTTTGTTCTCAGATTGGCCAACCAGATGCCTTTGGAAAACCCTTAAGCAGATCCTGAGTGAAATAGTACTCTCCCTCTTATTGCATTGATCTGCATCATTACCCTCTGAGGAATCATGGTGATATTGTTTGCTTGTTCATTCATTCATTCATGTACAACCTCTTGCACTGGATTCATAGATACGGTATGTTGAGGCAAAGAAAAGTCCCCCAGCATCAATCATGGGAATCTGTCAGGGGCAAATGACCAGGGAATGGCAGAATGAAAGGGAATGTCTTGGAAGATGTTTTGGCTGGCTGGAATCTTGAACAGGAGCATTCCACACAGTGAATTAATTTGCTTCTTGGTGAAATTACTCTTGGGCAAATGTATGCAGGATTAGTTAAAAGCAATCAACACTTAACTGTCCTAATCTTGTTGATGTCTTCATTAGAGTTTATGAATTTGTAGTTGTTTTATTCTGTATTTTCATTTCCTTTGCTTTTTGTATTTGGTTGCCTTTTGAAACTGAAAGGCAGGATACAAGCAGGAATGTGTACATTGAGCATTCCACCCAAATTACAGAAGGGCAAGGTCCAGTAGAAACTTTCCTGTGCAAAACAGGAATGAAATGTGTGCGATTTTCATTCATTTTCGTGGGAATGAAATGGCAGGCTCTCTTCCCCGTGGGTGCTCCATTCATATCTATGTGTTCTTCTGTGCCTGGGAACTTTTAGAATCTAGGAGTGATCCTTACTTAAAACAAAAAGTAAAATACTGTCGCAAACCGTACACAACATGTTTTCTCAAATTACTTTTCTAATTAGAGAAGGCCATTTGAAAAAAACAGCCTTTCACGGTTGATAGAATAATAATAGGAAAAGGTGAATTGGCTTTGCTGTTTGTTGTGCCTCCTGATCAGCAAGGTCAAAAGCGACTGCTGCTGATTCAAAAAGAAAGAAAGAAAGAAAGAAAGAAAGAAAGAAAGAAAGAAAGAAAGAAAGAAAGAAAGAAAGAAAATCTTCTGTCTGCTTTTTATTATTATTCATCTACAGGCTAGGCATGGGGGGAATCATTCACATATGCAGTTTTATATCAGGAGTCCAAGGTGGCCTAAGTCCCGGACGTTATTTCTGATCTGAACCAGTCCTGCTGGCTTTCTGAAAGGGAATCGCCTTACTCCCTATGTTGATTTGGACATATTGAGACTTCACCCACTTCTGGGTTAAAGGGAGCACCTCAGTTCTAGCCCAGCCAAGATGGTTCCTTAGAATTTTTGTGTGTGCCATCTATTAGCTATTAAGGAACAGCATTTGAGGCAGGGTCAGCACCAAGTTTGACTGGGCCTTGACACATCCCCACACTCCTAATTTGAACTCCTTGAGAGCAACATCTCCCCTTTGTGGCAGGTGAGTACAGCAGCAGCAGCAGCAAAAAAAAGTGGGACTAGCCAACAATTGGTTCCTTCACTTTAATCCCCACACAATGACTCAGGGCCTCCAATGTAACATTGTTCTGGCGAAACACTAAGTTGGGAGCTCTAGAGACATTTTGAAGATTTTTAAAGTGGTTGACACCAGTTACCCAGGCAAGAAAAACTCGAGCTGTTTGGATGCAGCCAACTTTTTGGGTGATAGCGCGGTTGGTGGAGGCCTCTTCTGAAGTCTTGAATGATCAACAACTATCCACTACCAAGCCCTGATCTGAGGACATCCCAGGCCACAGCAATTGCTACAACTGTGAGTCCAGCAGTTACAGGGGATTCCAGCATTACTCTCTCTGTTCCCCTTCTACTATAGGTAGGACTTTGCCCATATGTTTGTTTGGAGGCTGAGAAGGGACCATGAAGCGGGTCATCCTTCACCAACCTGGTACTTGCCAATGGCATTCTGACTGCGTCCGATGAGAGTTGTAGTCAAATAATATCTGGAGGGTACCAGGTTGGCAAAGGATGGTGCAGATGCTAATGATGGGGAGGGACTGAGGTCAGTGGTCAGTGAAGCACACAAACGATTCCACGTCCATCCCCTGCCATCACTAGTTATTAAAAGAATCAAATGGTACTTTACATTTAGTGGAATGTCCTGCCAAACATTTTTGGATGAGAAGTGCATGTTTCCTTGCCGGGCACCATCTTAGGAGAGGAATTCCCTCCAATGTGTGAAAGGCAGGGGAATCTTCATCTAAGATTATAGTATACTATTCACCATGGTTTAATTAAATGTGTTAATTTTGGGGTTTTTTTTAAAAAAAAAACCTGCTGCCTGATGAATCAAAACACATTTTTGATCAATCAGAGTATTTTAATGGATTAATCTAACCAAATAATCAACTAATAGTACAGTGGTACCTCTACTTATGAATTTAATGCGTTCCAAACGCACATTTGTAAGTAGAAAAAAATTGTAAGTCGAATCCCATAGGAATGCATTGGGAGAAAAAATTCGTAAGTAGAAAAAATCCTATCTAAAAATTCGTAAGTAGAAAAAATCCTATCTAAACCGCATCCAAGATGGCAGACAGAGCTCCATTCATAAGTAGAAACATTCGTAAGTAGAGTTATTTGTAGGTAGAGGTACCACTGTATAGTCCTGTACAAGCCACTTTGAAGACTTGTGGTGTTTATTGGGACTTACTCCCAAGTAAGTGTGGTTCCCTCAGTGGGAGAAGTGAGGTTTCAGAGAACTGGACAAAGGGCCTTCTCAGTAGTCACGCCCGCCATGTGGAATGTCCTCCCATCAGATGTCAAGGAAATAAACTAATATCTGACTTTTAGAAGGCATCTGAAGGCGGTCCCGTATAGGGACATTTTTTATGTTTGATATTTTACTGTGTTTGATGTTTTAAGTTGTTGGAAGTCTCCCAGACTGACTGGGACAACCAAATCAAATGGGTGGCATATAATTTATCATTATTATTATTATTTACTCGGTCCTATAATACAGACTTAATTGAGAGTGAGTCACATTTAACTTAGCGAGGCTGTTTTCTGTGTAAACATGTATACATTTGCTCGATAAATCTTGCAGTTCTCCCCATCGGCTCATGTCTGTACTCCAGAACTCATAATTGCCCAGGTTTCTCTGAACAGTGATTTATGCAAAGGGGGTTGTGGTGGCTGCAAACAATTCACAAATTATCTGAACATTAAACACTTACTTTTTCCTGACCTCTTTGCGTCAGGTAAATTTTAGACTCTTGATTTAATGGTGTCACAGACTCTACTAGATTGTGATGCTTATTACTTTGCTTGCTTCAAAATGTGGCAAACCAGGCCTTCTGCTTCTTTCGCTGAGTGGGACTGTTGACTTCTGCCCCCAAAGTCCTGACCTGGCAATACCACTGTGAGTTATTTTTTTAAAAAAAGTAGCTGCTGAGCAGAGACCATGCAAACTAGGTTACCACAAGGAGCAAATGGCTACTAATATGTTCCACAACCCTGGAAGAAAAGCTAACTATCTCAACAGGGGGTGGGAAATTGCTTGTTGGAAATAGTGATGGGACCTTTGGGCTTATTTCAATGATTATCACGCTGCATCAAAAACAAAAAATCCCACCAGCAAGAAACTGTATCTGTTTTCTTCTTCTACTACAAATTCTATTTTTAATGCATACTATTCTGTGTTTATTTTAAACACACTGGATTTTGGAAACTTTTATGAAACAAACCAGATTTTGCAAGTAGGTGTCCAAAGAACTGTCGTAAGCTCCAGAAATGTTTAAAGATAGGTTTTCGCAAGCTACAGTGAAAAATACTGCAAAGCTAGGAGTACAAGGGAGGGAGGAAGACCTTGAAAAAGTGTTGCTATGCTGCGAAAGGTCAAGGTTGGCATCAGTGTAAATAACAGAGTGAGAGGGGTAGTGGGAGAGAGAGAAACCTCTGCTAATTATCTGTAATTAATATGGTGGGTTTATAAATCTTTCAGACAAATTGTTTAAATGCATTTTTCAGTGCAAGCATGCCACATGTGTTCCAAAACTGTACTTTAGAGCTCGAGAGGCTTTGTTGCTCGCACCCTCCGTCATGCCAAATTCTCTCTTCTAGGGAAAACTTCAGTGTTTAGATATTCGGGGCCACACACAGCTGCGGCCAGGCTTCTCACTGGCATATTCCAATCCCTGATCTTCTCCTTTGGAAGGATCTGGTCCACATGCTTGTTGCAATGGACCTTGACTTGGGGCAGCTTAGTGACTAAAAGACTTGGGCCACCATGCAGGTGGCGCTGTGGTCTAAACCACTGATTCTCTTGGGCTTGCTGATCGGAAGGTTGGCGGTTCGAATCCCTGCGATGGAATGAGCTCCCGTTGCTCGGTCCCAGCTCCTGCCAACTTGCAGTTCAAAAGCATGCCAGTGCAAGTAGACAAATAGGTACCGCTGCAGCAGGAAGGTAAACGGTGTTTCCGTGCAGTAGGGTTTCTCTCACAGTGTTCCGTTGCGCAAGAAGCGATTTAGTCATGCTGGCTACATGACCTGGAAAGCTGTCTAACACTGGCTCGCCTTTAACTGGACTTAACTGTCCAGGGGTCCTTTACCTTTGTTGTTGTTGTTGTTGTTGTTGTTGTTGTTTAGTCGTGTCTGACTCTTCGTGCCCCCATGGACCAGGGCACGCCAGACACTCCTGTCTTCCACTGCCTCCCGCAGTTTGGTCAAACTCATGTTCGTAGCTTCGAGAACACTGTCCAACCATCTCGTCGTCTGTCGTCCCCTTCTTTTAGTGCCCTCAATCTTTCCCAACATCAGGGTCTTTTCCAGGGAGTCTTCTCTTCTCATGAGGTGGCCAAAGTATTGGAGCCTCAGCTTCAGGATCTGTCCTTCCAGTGAGCACTCAGGGCTGATTTCCTTAAGAATGGATAGGTTTGATCTTCTTGCAGTCCATGAGACTCTCAAGAGTCTCCTCCAGCACCATAATTCAAAAGCATCAATTCTTCAGCGATCAGCCTTCTTTATGGTCCAGCTCTCACTTCCATACATCACTACTGGGAAAACCATAGCTTTAACTATACGGACCTTTGTCGGCAAGGTGATGTCTCTGCTTTTTAAGATGCTGTCTAGGTTTGTCATTGCTTTTCTCCCAAGAAGCAGGCGTCTTTTAATTCGTGACTGCTGTCACCATCTGCAGTGATCATGGAACCTAAGAAAGTAAAATCTCTCATTGCCTCCATTTCTTCCCCTTCTATTTGCCAGGAGGTGATGGGACCAGTGGCCATGATCTTAGTTTTTTTGATGTTGAGCTTCGGACCATATTTTGCACTCTCCTCTTTCACCTTCATTAAAAGGTTCTTCAATTCCTCCTCACTTTCTGCCATCAAGGTTGTGTCATTTGCATATCTGAGGTTGTTGATATTTCTTCCGGCAATCTTAATTCCGGTTTGGGATTCATCCAGTCCAGCCTTTCGCATGATGAATTCTGCATATAAGTTAAAAAAGCAGGGAGACAACATACAGCCTTGTTGTACTCCTTTCCCAATTTTGAACCAACCAGTTGTTCCATACCCAGTTCTAACTGTAGCTTCTTGTCCCACATAGAGATTTCTCAGGAGACAGATGAGGTGATCAGGCACTCCCATTTCTTTAAGAACTTGCCATAGTTTGCTGTAGTCGACACAGTCAAATGCTTTTGTGTATTCAATGAAGCAGAAGTAGATGTTTTTCTGGAACTCTCTAGCTTTCTCCATAATCCAGCACATGTTTGCAATTTGGTCTCTGGTTCCTCTGCCCCTTCGAAATCCAGCTTGCACTTCTGGGAGTTCTCAGTCCACATACTGTTTAAGCATGCCTTGTAGAATTTTAAGTATAACCTTGCTAGCATGTGAAATGAGCGCAATTGTGCGGTAGTTGTAACATTCTTTGGCACTGCCCTTCTTTGGAATTGGGATGTATACTGATCTTCTCCAATCTTCTGGCCACTGCTGAGTTTCCCACAGGGGCCAGGGAAGCACCCCTGGCCAATCCCAGAGAAACCATTTGCCTGGGGCACTTGTAGCCAGGGCTGCTGCAACAAACAGCTGTTCAAGCCTTTGGGAGGCAGAGACGCAAAAGGGCATCAGATGAGGGAGGATGGAAAGAGGGACATTGCCCACGGCACCCCTGATCATCATTCAGTGCACCCCAGGGTGCCACAATACACTGGTTGAAAAACACTTCCCTACAGGAAGAAGACTCAGAGCCAGAGGACTGGTGGTGGGATGATGAGTGGTCAGAGGGAGAAGACTGGGAGGAGTAGGAGTAGGAAGCTGAAGAGGTAACAAGGCTTAGTGAGTGTGGGGGGGATTTGTGTCAGAGATTAGTCTGGCTGGTGAAGAGTCATGGGTGTCTCCCCTTCCTGCTATGATGAGCTCCCCTCCTCCCTGGGCTCGCAGAACCAGTTGAGGCATGAAGAGGGTAGAGAAAAAGTTAGCTTCATGCAGGTGTAGATTCCGATTGCTTGGGGAAAACCCTGGTGGGGGAGGGAATTAGGCAGCTGTGGGGAGGTAGAGATCTTCACTCTTAGCAACTGCTTCATGGCAGCAAGACCTGCCAGAGATGAGTCGCTGTGCTCATCAGGCCGGACACTCCTGTGCAGATCCTTTTTTCTTTTGCTAATAAAGAGTTAACTCCAGCGTGCTCAGTGTGATTGACTGCTGGCTTGTTCCTGTCACTGAGCATCCTGTGTCTATAGAGGTCAACTGGAGGCTTTTGGGAATGCTCACAAAAGAGACATGGGGCCAATAGCCCTCTCCCACTGTTCTTCCCCAGTTTCTGACTAGTAGCCACTGATAATCTTATCGTCTATCAATTAACCTCCCATTCCCCATCCAAACAAGCAAGGCAAACTATCACATACCAACACACTTGAGAAGCACATGGATATGGATCAGTGAAGGGTGTGTCCTGTGGAGGAGGCATGGCCAAGGCAAGGGCGTAGCCTAGGGAGAGTCCTGGGAGCAAGACTGAGATGCTTCATTTCTCCTAGGCCTTCATTTCCTTGCTTGTGGATTAAATAGCTATCTCCCAGCATTTTTAAAACCTTAATTAAAAAACAACAGCAAATCCTTTGGGAGAATGCTAACACATCTCCTATGTGTGGTCTAGTTGCACAGGTTCGGGTGTTTCCAAGGGCCCTTGACTATCCCTGTGTTTAACAGTCTATTGTTGGTCCTGCTCTCTTGGAGGCTCTTTGACTAAGAAACGAGGCTCCCCTTTGAAACTTCTAAGCATCGCCCACTAAACGTATTTGGGAGCTTGGGAGACCGATGAAGAGAGTGCTGAGCATGATGCCTCATTAAAATTCTTTCTGCTGTTATGGAACAATTTGCATACAGATGATTGGCATAAGCCCGGAGGGCAGACAGGATCATTCCTGTCAATGAATAGCATGTACTGACCGCGGTGCATGTTTTTTTGGAGCTCTTAAAATAGCAATCAATAACCCTCAGCTGATGCTAGCAGAGATTAATGGGCACCCTCCAGATACAGATGGAAATCTCATTGTCCACATGCTTTGTTTTTTAACATTTTCTTTAAAAAGTAAGGACGCAAGAAGATCATGACACGTCAGCTGAGTTTCGTTCCCAAAACTGCCAGGAGGTTACCCAACCCTTTGTAATACGTAAACTGCTACTCCTGCATAGAGGAACAGTTCCTCGGCATGTAATCACTTGCTGATGACATCGTTGTCTACATTTTGAAAGCAAATTCCAAAGCAGATTCACAACATGGCATTTTAAAATCTCTCCCTGCATGCATCTTCAAATCAGTATGTACATACCATGAACGTAACCCTGAAAACACATATCTTATCTCTTTCACAAAACTACACATGCCGACACTTTTAAAAAATTCAGCTGGAATTGCTTTTAGGCAGGGGGGTTCATGATTCATTGTTGGCTGGGCATGTTAGCTGCTTGCAAGGGAGAGCCTCTGGGCATCTTGAATGGAGCATCTCATGTACAGCTCTCACTCGTTTATGAAACAAGACCTTGGCAGCAATCCTATATGAGCTTTTACTTGGGAGTAAGTCACATTGAACTCTGGAATTCGCTTCCAAATAGCATAACTGAGGATTGAGGTGACAAGACAGAAGTACTATTTGTGGGGGACAGGAGGCGGACAGGTGTGGTGGACTCCCTGGTCCTGAATGGGGTAACTGTGCCCCTGAAGGACCAGGTGCGCAGCCTGGGAGTCATTTTGGACTCACAGCTGTCCATGGAGGCACAGGTTAATTCTGTGTCCAGGGCGGCTGTCTATCAGCTCCATCTGGTACGTAAGCTGAGACCCTACCTGCCCGCAGACTGCCTCACCAGAGTGGTGCATGCTCTAGTTATCTCCTGCTTGGACTACTGCAATGCGCTCTACGTGGGGCTACCTTTGAAGGTGACCCAGAAACTGCAATTAATCCAGAATGCGGCAGCTAGACTGGTGACTTGGAGTGGCTGCCGAGACCACATAACACCAGTCCTAAGAGACCTACATTGGCTCCCAGTACGTTTCTGAGCACAATTCAAAATGTTGGTGCTGACCTTTAAAGCCCTAAACGGCCTCAGTCCTGTATACCTGAAGAAGCATCTCCACCCCCCATTGTTCAGCCCGGACACTGAGATCCAGTGCCGAGGGCCTTCTGGCCATTCCCTCATTGCGAGAAGTGAGGTTACAGGGACATCTGAAGGCAGCCCTGTTTAGGGAAGTTTTTAATCTGTGATATTTTAATGTCTTTTGGTATTTGTTCGAAGCCGCCCAGAGTGGCAGGGAAAACCCAGGCAGATGGGCGGGGTATAAATAAAGAAATAATAATTAGGATTGTGCTGTGCATAGTATAAGACCTACACATACGGTATACAGTATGATAAGTGTGAGAGTGAGAAAGGGAGAGAGAGATTAAGATTTATCAGCCCCCAACCATTGTGCATGCATTCCTTTTAGTTTAACTTCCTGTTTAGCATCTCAAGGTGTTTTCTCAACCAGATGTCACTCAGCCCTCAAGCTTTTTGTGTGATTAAGCAGCTGGTTTCCCTTTCTGAAAGCAGTGGGGAAGGAGGGAGGAAGGGAGGGAGGGAGGAAGGCTGCAAGATATCAGGAGGAAAGAGAGTGAAGAATTATGTTCTCAGGCAGTCCTTGCACTGAAAAGGAAGGGGTCATAATGCTCTGTGCTCTTCCATTTACCCTCGCACCTCTGCAAGCGAAGCTTCCCTGGCTACTTACTGGTGCTCCAGTGGCTCATCTTCATATTTTCCTTCTGTCGCCCATCAACAGTTTTAGAATGTGGTTGACCTTTAAACCTGTTATTATAGGATTGCGAGAGAAAAGCGATCAAGAGGCTCTTTCAGCTGCCTTGCTTCCCATGTGACCTAGATGGAGAATAGATTCAAAATACGGTTCCTCCTCCCCCGGCAATGCAAGGCAGAAGAGAAAAGCACTGTCACTTCCAAACAGTGCTGGCACAAAGGCAGGGAGGAATAAAGCTGAGAAGAGCTCCAGTAGTTTAGGACTCCTCTCGAAGAGGCCGGATTTTTGTTGCAAGGAGTAATGCTTTTGAGAAAGCTCCCGTTCTTGAAGCATGCCTGCTCTGCAGATGGAATACGTGGGGCAGGAGGAGCGGTGTGAGGGCAACTGAAGTTTCACTGCTAGGAGCTCCTGGGATTTTACTTGCAAGATGAGTATTATTATGAAGCCAAGATCCCGATCTACCAGCTCATTAAGAACTGCAGACGCAACTTGGTAATGTGGCTGTTTTTACCCCCTCCTTTGCTGACACTGCCTGCCTGTCTACAAATGCTCTGTTATATTGTTTTGTGCTAATAAATTGTGTACATGCTGATTCCACAGATTGGGGTGCAAGTGTATGTCAAAACCAGAGATCTCCTTTGTTTCTGTTCTACCCTATTTAGCATGGGGGTGTATGGCAATTTAGCTTTCTTGAACAGAGTGAGAACTTCTGCTTTCCTTATTATGGGCAACTTTTCTGAGTTGGCCTTCTGAAGGGAGACTCAAGGTAGTAGCTTCTATTGCTTGTTGGGTTTCTGTTTTGCTTTTCTGGTGACAACTTTCCCCCTTATTTTTCTTGCATTTAATAAGTCAAGTGATGACAGATCATAGGAAGTATGGGAAAACACAGGCTAAGATCTTGTGATGAGAGATTTTATCATGCGTACTTTCCCTTAGAAAAAAAAATTAAAGGGAAAAATGCCAACATGTTTCTCTTCTCTCTTAACCCCCCTGTCGCACAAAGAGGCATGAACCAGGACGACAACCAGTGCATTTTTAAATATTGTTCTTAGAGCTGGTGTAGCAGAATGGCTAACACAATTGCCCTGTGCCTGTTTGCTCAGAGGTAAGTCCTATTGTCTTCAATGGGGGTTACTCCTAGGTATGCATTCATAGGATTGCAACCGGAGACTGAGCTATGGGTCAGGAAGTCTGCTGCTCATTTGAATCTCACCTATGCCATAGACTTCCTTGGTAGCCTTAAGGAAGTCACTCTCTCCTAGACTCGTTCTGCCCACTTCCTGCATGTGGAGATAATAATACTGAATTGCCTGTAAAGGTTGTTGTAAGGATTATAACTAGATAATGCACCAGCTGCACTTGAAAATGCTATTATTTTTTTGTAGTCAGTACTCTTTTTCTTAAACATTGCTATCCTAGCTTTATTTACTTGAGAACAAACCCCAGTGATCAAAAGTAGTGTTTTCCTCTGAATAAAACCTGCAGAGGATTGTGCTCTCCATTTCCTAAGCAGTTGTCAAAGTTGTAGCCTCTTCTATATGATGGATTTATAAATTATAAGGCTTTTCAAGATGTCTGGTCAGGAAAGGGCAGCTTTCACTGATACCTATGCCCTCTGGGCACATCCTAGAGGTTTATTTCTAGATTTCCTGACATTCTATCATTTTTGCTTATGTCATCTCTGGGCACATAGAGAAGCACTAAGGTATGTGATTTGTTCTACCTCCAATTTTGACATGACACTTCTTGCAAAATGTAGGTTTTTCCTGCAATCGTTGGACATTCATTATGGATACTATATTCCTGATTGTTGACTTAGCCTCCTTAGCAGAGTCTTCACACGTTTTACCTTGGGGGGGGGGGCATCAGCTATTTAATATCATCACAATAGCCCCAGCAACATTATTGCAAGTTATAATGAGATCTACAACAGTGTTTTGTTTAGTTTAATAAAAATATAGTAGTAGTAGGTTCATAGTAATTTTAATAAAACCAATAACAGTATGAGATTATGGTAAACCATTAATCAAACTCCATTCTTCTTCCATGATGTTGTGACGAAGTGTTGGATTTTCTCAAGCTATGTCAGCCACCTATTACATAGTGGGTAATTTCATGGAAACTGTTGCCAGCTTTCCAGCGTAAAAGCACAAAAGGCAGTGCTTTGAGAAACATAGACCAAACATTGCAGCCAGACCTTATTCAGGCAAAACCTCAGCTGACGTCACAGATACTTTCTGATGGGCGGACCAGCAGTCTGTAACTGTGAAGTTTCTGTCAGGTTTTATTTTTTAAAAAAACAAACCACTACACCACAGTTCTTCTCTCCTTTTTTAATGTTCAGTTTCTTTTCTATAGCCCTTTATTTATTGTTTTCCAGCAGCCAGATAATATTCCACAGTTCTTTTGTTTTGCTTATTTGCTCAGTTTAACTGTAACTGATAAGCCTGCAGCTATTTTGCAGAAAAGCTGAAAGTGTGGCACATCCGTCCAAAGTATTTCATCTAGCACCAAGTGGTAGATGGAAGTGAGAAAAAAATGTTGCCACCTGCGGCAAATAGTTCCCAGTTTCCCTCTAGTATAATCCTGCCCCTGTAATCGTAGAATTGTAGAGTTGGAAGGGACCCCAAGGGCTATCTAGTCCAACCCCCTGACAGCCACGCCTGGGTGGGCTCGAACCACAGACCTTCCAGTTAACAGCCAGATGCACTGACCCAATAGCACCCCAGAGAACATAGTGCAATGTGAAAAAAATGAATATTTTGTTAAGTGAGAATGTAGACAAATTTCTTTTCCTAATACAGTATTATTGCCATTTCCATTACTCACAAGCGTATCTCCCCCTGATTAGTGTAACCAATGTAAAAATTTCAGCTTGGCTTCCTTCCTCCCTTCCTCCTTCCCTCCCTCCCTCCTTCCTTCCACAACTTTTATCTTCTAGTCTCTTAAGATACCACGGCATCCATTTGCCTGTCTCTGTGGCCTTATTCTTTGCAGAACATTGCAATTATCCAGGCTGTTTGTCTTGAGTTGTGATTCGGGGGACCCAGAAAGCCAATAGTGAATGCTTGGTTGATGTGCACCAAGGTGTAAAATGCATGATCATCAGCCCTGTGTTTTTGGACCATGCCACCGAGACTGTGGCCATGATGCTTGAATACTCTCACGTGCGAAATAAACTTCTCCCCGTATTTAAAACTAGAAAGTCCAGAAGACATTGAGGCAGAACTTTCTCCCTAACATGGCAGCTTGATACAGTTTTCAGACCAGCGTTTGCACATTATCCGAAAGATCCTCATTCATAAAAAGAGGTGGCAAATGCAGAAGTCCTCTAGTAGGGGAAGGAATGTGTATCCGTGGTACAGTTTGTGCTTTGCATGAGAAGGGTCCAAACATCTACAGGTAGGGCTGGGAATGTCTTCTGAATCTCTAGATACCTGCTTCTGGTTAGAATAGACCAGGCACCCCCAAACTGCGGCCCTCCAGATGTTTTGGCCTACAACTCCCATGATCCCTAGCTAACAGGACCAGTGGTCAGGGATGATGGGAACTGTAGCCCAAAACATCTCGAGGGCCAAAGTTTGGGGATGCCTGGAATAGACAATACCAAGCTAGATGGACTTGAATCAGTATAAGGATACCCTGGAGAAGGGAAGAGCACAGACGCAAATATGTATTTTTAATTTTCCGTGACCCCTCACCCCATTTTGTGTAAATTCTTGTCTTAGGAAGAATTCTCGAGAACTCAAAAGCTTTCCAAAATTCTACGACATTTTGGGTTGCCCAAATTAAGGTGTGCAGTTTGAATGATTTTTCTTTTCTTTTTCTTATGGACCAGCACGGCTATCTTTTGCATTTTAAACGTTTTCATTTGCCCTGTTTTACTATGAAGGATGTGTAAGATCGAGCTAAAGTACAACTGATTGCAGCAGAAGAGACATTTAAGTGCATGCTTAAGTCACCCACTAAAATTGGTAGAGCTTAAAAATAAGCTCGATTGCATTCTAAATGGGTGTGGATTTTTGTTGTAAAAAGTCTGATTCAGAGGAAAAATGAGTTACCTATGATACCTCTTGATCAAGGTTGTGTTTATAATGATATAATATAGCTTCTGCTAGAGGAGGAATAATGTTTTCCGTTATTGCATAGCGTCAATCTGCAACTGTTTCCTGGCTTCCTTTGGGAGTCAGTTCATGGTGTTATATGAAGTCTTTTATTAGCAGCATTGTGCATTAGCCATTGCCCCTGGAAACATTTTGGTGTGTAGTTGCCATGGAAAGAACGGGGAATGGAACTATAGATATCTCTTAGTAACACCTTTAACTAGTGGAGTCAATGCGATACAGTGGACAGTGCTGGCCTTGGATCCATGTCAAATCTTGTCCTATCTCTGTAAGGCCCCTTGTATGGTAGTGGGCAAGGCATTATCTTCCCCCCTCCATCTTTTAAAAAGAGGAGGGAGCATAATAGTGACCCACATCACTATGGTGCTCAGGATAAATCACAGCAAAGTCTGAAAAGCACATTGTAAATTTAACTGCTTCCTAAATGCTAACACATGTTCAGTACCTGGAAAGCCACACTATCCATTTCACATTCCATAACTGCGATGGTGGCTATTGGATATATTTTGGATATACAGTGGTACCATGGTTTAAGAACAGTCCAGTTTAAGAATGATTCGGTTTACAAGCTCTGCAAAACCAGAAGTAGTGTCTTGGTTTGAGAACTTTACCTTGGTCTAAGAACGGAAGCTGAATGGTGGAAGGGCACCGGCGTTGGGAGGCCTCGTTAGGGAAAGTGCGCCTCGGTTTAAGAACGGTTTTAGTTTAAGAACGGACTTCCAGAACAGATTAAGTTCGTAAACCGAGGTACCACTGTAGTTGAAATCAGTCAGAATATTCACAGGCTTGTGAACTAGGCCCTATATTAGGCCTTCATAAGAGGGCCCACTAGAACCAGCTCAACTAGAAGAAGTCAATAAGCAGATTGACTCCAACTGTGTGTAAACCCATAGACCTTGGCAATTTCTCTTTCCCAGCTTTTCCTCTTTCCAACCAGGTTCATAGTCCCCACTATGAGTCACATCTCTCACCCTCTATCTCCGCACAACACCTCTGTGGCTACATCATTCCCAGAGGAGCCATCATCCTCTATCCAGCAAACATAGGTGCAATTCACCGACTGACTTTTCAGCAAATGCTGAGAGCTAATTCACCTGCTGGAAAGTGCAGTTCTTGCTTTGGAGCACATGCCATGTTAACCCCACTAACCACAAAATTCAACAGAGGAGGCATCATTTTATTTTCAACTTCAAAGTGAAAAACAGCACTGGGCTCTAATTTTGGCTGTGCAAATCATCCAAGACACAAATCTGCTGACGTCTTGAGCTGATTTGGATTCACTCCAAAGTGACACACATTGCCCTAGGAGGTGAAACTCTTTCTTTTAGGGTCTTGGAAATGGTGTTTCTATTGATGAAGCTTAGAACAGCATTGCCTCATTGATTCATAGCCTAGCCAGTTATCTGCCATTGAAACATCTGGTGCTTTGCTTAATAATGTGGTGCTTTCCCCAATTTATTACACTTTAATGTCACGTTGTTGGTGTCTGCCAATTTTCTCCATTGAGGTCATTTTGAACTTCTAGCCGGCCTCTGAGACATTTGCAGCACCTCCCAGCTTTAAATGGATCATTCACATCCTTAGTGAAGATACTGATTGGTATGCCTTTCCCAGAGTTGCCTTTCTTTTATTTTTAAAATGGGGCAATCTTTTCCCCAATCACCTGGAACGCAAGTAGGCTACTCCCTTGCATTAGCTTACAGGGGCGTAGCCAGGATCAAAACTAGGGGGGGGGCAAGCCATGGTCGTTCAGGGGCGGGGCAAGGCACAGAAGGGGAGGGGCCATGAAGTGGGCGGGGCTAAAGGGCCAGCGGGCCTGATGACATCGTGGCGGCGGCAGCAGCGGCCACTTTGTGCTTCTGGGGCTGGTAGCGTTGGCGGCTACCCTGCTTGGCTGGAGAGGACGGGAGGGTCATGCAGGCGAGAGGGGGTGGCAGGGCGGGCGAGGGCGAGGCAAGACACGGCCGCAGCCACGACGGCTCCGAGGCGTTGCTGCATATCAGCATAATATTTCAACCATGGTTCAAGCCCCACCATAGGAAAAAAATCCTGCATTGCAGGGGGTTGGACTACATGACCCTTGTGGTCCCTTCCGACTACAATTCTATGATTCTATTGATATATTAACATAGCATATGCATCATTCTGCTTTCTTGAATTGTCCTACTCCTAGGCATAGCATCCAACTCCTAGAGGCCTAGGTGCCCCCCCCCCCAATTACTGGTAAATACCGTATTTGAAAGAGTCATCCCCCCATGTTGATGGGCTTTCTATGTGGGGCTTATCTGCCCCCCCCGTATTTTATTAAGGATGGAAGAGGGAGGGAAGGAAGGAAGAAATAGAGAGAGATATAACTCATATTTGTGGGTGTCTCTGGATGACGCTGTGATGCTGGAACTCTGCAGCAAGAGGACAGGAGGGTCGGGCAGGCGAGAGGGGGTGGAAGGGCGGGCGAGGGCGGGGCAAGGCATGGCCGCAGCCACGACGGCTCCGAGGCATTGCTGCATATCAGCATAATATTTCAACCATGGTTCAAGCCCCACCTTAGGGAAAAAATCCTGCATTGCAGCAGGTTGGACTAGATGACCCTTGTGGTCCCTTCCGACTACAATTCTACGATTCTATTGATATATTACCATACCATATGCATCGTTCTGCTTTCTTGAATTGTCCTACTCCTAGGCATAGCAGCCAACTCCTAGAGGCCTAGGTGCCTCTCCCCCCCCCAATTACTGGTAAATACCGTATTTGAAAGAGTCATCCCCCCATGTTGATGGGCTTTCTATGTGGGGCTTATCTGCCCCCCCCGTATTTTATTAAGGATGGAAGAGGGAGGGAAGGAAGGAAGAAATAAATAGAGAGAGGGATAACTCATATTTGTGGGTGCCTCTGGGTGACGCTGTGATGCTGGAACTCTGCATGTACAGGAGCCTTGTAAGCAGCTTTCTCTCTGCTTGATTTACAGCAGGCACGTCCAACAGGTAGATTGTGATCTACCAGTAGATCACTGGATGTCTGTGGTAGATCACTGGTAGGTCACTGGCACCCCTAAAAAAAGCTCACCCAAAATTTTCCTCCTCCCTCAAAAAAGTTGAACTATGACCTGAAGCCCTAAACAAAAATGGGCCTCCCTCCCTCCTAAAAGAAGCTTCCCGTCCTTTTAAAAAAACTCAACAGCTTTGACCTGAACCCCCCAAAAGGGGGTAGATCACCCCCAGTTTTAAACTCTGAGTAGATCAGAGTCTCTTGGGAGGTGGCCACCCCTGATTTACAGTATACAGATGCAGGAGGAGGGGCAGACTGGAACACCAATGCTTTTTATAAACATCACTGTGTCTGTCAAAGCTACAGCCTCCCCCCTTTCTTATTCACTTCTTTTTAGCCTTGCAGAGCCACCTTAGTCAAATTGAATCCTCTGAGTCTGCACCCTCATTAAATCGCCAATAGAACTCTTAATGCTCCTGAATGCTCATTAACAACTCCCACTTAAGAACAATAGGGTGAAATGGTCAGCTATTGAATCTTGCCTGGGGATATATGCTCCATTGTCTTAACTGCTTAACTACTGGTAGCCACTTTGCTTTATTTATTTGATGTGTTTTTGTTACTGCTGTGCCCCCCCCCCAGCAAGCGGAGACTTAGCTGCTCTTGCTAAAGCAAAGCCCTTTCCACTTCAGTTTTTGTTTTTTCAAAAAAAAAATTTTTATTAATTTTTCCAATTAAAACCAATTATATCACATTCCTTATTTCAAATTATACACATATATATCAATCAAACCGAATGTTATACCAAATCATCTAAAAAATTTTTGGGGGTTCCCATGCTTCAAGAAATTGGGGATTCCTCGCAACCGTCTACTGCCGTCTTTTTTCTAAAATTCAAATCGTCTCTCCGGGTCCATAATAATCCAGATCTTTCCCTTACAGTCACATAGATTTTTTCCTCTTTCAACCGATTGTTTCCCAGCTGCTGAGATAAATATCAAACAAGGTTTCACAAATGTTCTTTCTCCTGTGTGAGTTAATCAGTCCAGCCTCCCCATAAATCTTCTTGGTCTGGAGCTCCCTGTTGCGTCGTCAACACGAAGCAGCGCCATCTTAAAAAACTCAAATCACTTTCGTTTTCTCTCATAACCATGTAGATTAACGATCTTTGTAAAATTTACAGCTTTTCCAGGCAGAAGATCCAGACATCACACCATGCATAGACTCTTGGTAAATTAATGGATCTCCTTGCCCTATAGCTGAACTTAGCTTCAGGTCGCTGCTCCAATTCAAAGTGCGTCACAGCTCATAAATCCTCCGAACGCGTCCAGGCACTCCTCCCGTCCAACTAGAGGGGGGCTTTTCTCATCGGCAACTCCACATCTTTAAAAAAATATGCTCAGTAACAACAGTTTATAAAGTTCAACTCACACAGTCTTTTGCTTCTCTTTCACTCCAAACAAGCCAAGACATCGCGTCTGGGAAGGTACGAAGTAACTCATATGAAGAAAAATAAAAAAAACTCACTTCCCTTATCGCTCCGTCCCCATCAATCCTTCTTCCAGATGAAATACAGCCTTTGACTCCTCACCCTCAGCAGCATAAATTTCTCAGCAGTAAACAGCGCTTCTTCCCCTCCTTCTGAAGTATGTCCATAGATTTAAGCCTAATTATCTTCTTTAACCATGGAAATCCCCGCCATGCAGATTAGCGTCCGGGAGTCCCGGCCCTCGTAAGTGCTTCAGCCCAAGCTCCCCCCACTCCAAAAACAGTCGGAGTGGGTCTGGGGGCATCGCGGGCCAGCGGCCCCTCTCCGTAACCCCCGGAGAGGGTAGGGGGTTGCCATTTACTCCCCTAGCAACCGCCAAATTCCTTACGAAGGTCGGAGGGATGGAAAACAGGTCCGCCATTCCTGCAGGCGGAAACCGGAACCCTTTCCACTTCAGTTTTTGGAGCGGAAAAGTGCTGGTTATGGTCTGTAAAATACATTAATTTTTTTGCTTCTAGGGGGGCAGCTGCCCCTTCCTGCCCCCCCTGCCTACGCCCATGTTAGCTTATGGTTCTGAGATGTGCCTGGCTAACTCCTGCAACACCCTTAACTGAATGTCGCCAGGCTTTGCTGACTTCAGTGCATTGTCCCTGTTATTTGGCATACTTTTTGATTATTTTGCCTTTCCTTCATCATTGTTGCCAGATCTCTCATCACAGTCTTCTTTCAGCCTCTAAGGAGGGAAGCCATGTCAGCTCCAGGTTTGGGGGTGGGGGGAGGCTTCTTGGCCAAGGTTTTTTGGGGGGCTGGTTGGGCCCTCCTCCTCCTTGCTGCTATTGCCATTCTCAGTTCACTCTCCCTTTAGGTCCAATCCAGACAGCTGCCCCCAGGGGGAGTGTACAAGGCAAGTGAAGGATGCAATCCTGCACCATCTCTTTACACGTGTCGCTGCTTGAGATTCTTGGTTTGCACCAATGAGTGAGGGTGTGGTGACCAAACAAAACCCAAGAAGCCACAATTCATATGGAAATAATTATTTTAAACATATCAGCAGAAGAGCAGGCAATAATTTCAGTTTACTAAGATTTAAGGATAATAATATTGAAGAGCAATCAACAGCACATGGGAGAGAGAGAGAGAGAGAGAGAGAGAGAGAGAGAGAGAGATGGGAAATGATAAATATGTGCAAGTAATGAGTAATTGGAGAACTAAATAGAATATGAATATGTAGTTTAACTTTTAAATTTAATTCAGAAGAGCAAGATGCGACTTGGCAATTAGAGGAAGGAGAGGAGGAGGAGGAGGAGGAGGAGGAGGAGGAGGAGGAGGAGGAGGAGTTTAGATTTGATATGCCGCTTTATCACTACCCTAAGGAGTCTCAAAGCTCCTAACATTCTCCTTTCCCTTCCTCCTCCACAACAAACACTCTGTGAGGTGAGTGGGGCTGAGAGACTTCAGAGAAGTGTGACTAGCCCAAGGTCACCCAGCAGCTGCATGTGGAGGAGCGGAGACGCGAACCCGGTTCCCCAGATTACGAGTCTACCGCTCTTAACCACTACACCACACTGGCTCTCATAAACATTACTTAGGGCATGAAAAATGTAACATTCCTTGTTATTCAATTCCCCTTTCATTTGCCCCCTAAAACTTCCACCAGTTTAACTTAGTTAAAAACTGTGCTGTGTTACAACACTATAGTAACTTCTAAATATTAGGAAAAGACAAAAGAAAATATATGATAGTTACCTATCCAAGCAGTAACTCGAAGGAACCAGTTTCTGTGGGCCTGGGGAAGAGCTGAGTGGTGAATGCAGGAATCTGTGGGTAGGATCCAGAAAAATCCAGGTGAAGGGGAAAGGGTAGAAAAATAGAATAACGAATTAGGAACTGTGCTTGGGAGTAAGCAAAAATTGACAGGACAGATTCAATGCAGGAAAGTCCTTCTCTTTAAAAAAAAAAGCAAGCAGAACAAGCAAAAGTATAAGAAAAATGTGGAGCTAAGCAAAACTTTAAACAAGCAAAGAAGTCAATTTTAACACAGAGTGCAGTCTCTCTCTTTTTTTATCCCCATTGCACATATAATTTTCTACATCCTGGTTTGTCCCATTTTGTTGCCCCACTTACCCCACTAAAAATTAGTTCTGTAATGTTAAATGGCAGTTCATGGGACAAACACCGGCAGAAAGAGTTGTCCATTGTTTTAGGAGTTGATGTGATCCCAAACTTACTGGGCACAGGGAGAGTCAGAAATGTCGCCCAGGGCTGTTAGCCATGTGGAATAACAAATCTTGTACCTTCTTCACAAGGCCTTGTCAGCATTTCTGGTTCTCGCTCTCCAGACAGAAAAGCACTTTCCCCCTCAAGACAAGA
Source organism: Zootoca vivipara (assembly GCF_963506605.1). Classification (NCBI taxonomy): domain Eukaryota; kingdom Metazoa; phylum Chordata; class Lepidosauria; order Squamata; family Lacertidae; genus Zootoca; species Zootoca vivipara. Next base: position 40,446,200 of record NC_083286.1, read on the forward strand.
CATTCCAGCCTACTTTTTTCACGAGCCAGAGCTTCTGGACCAAAGTTGTTTTCTTCCATTCTTGGGTAATCACCTTCACCGTTCATGCAGATTGGTCTCCAGAATTGAGCTCAGTAACACTTTTTGGACACTCAAGAGAGGACAGGCTGTGGCATCAAAGAGGAGCTGCATGGCCAAGACCCAAGGGGAATCAGGCTCACGCAAGGGGGTGGACCTGGGCAGGAGAGGGAAACTCTAAAGCAAATGGATTTCAACCTTCTATGTCATTTCTGTAAGTTTTGCAAAGACCACACCACTGTGCCACTAGCTATAAACAGGCAACTCTGTATTCACTTTTTGTGACAAGCTGAGTGATGTTTTTGTATCCGCCATCATGTGAATGGCAGAGAGTTTTATTTATTCGTTTGAAAAATTATATCCTATCTTTAAGTACACAAGCTCTCAGGGCAGCTGACAGTTAAAACAATCTGCAGTAAAACAGCCCAAAGTTATAAAGCAGGGGGGGGGGGGACTTCTGGAGGTTACACAGGATTAAGCAACCAATGCTGGGTTGGTTTTAGCTCAGTTTAAACAATGCAAAGGCACTGTTGGTGGGTGGTTCATCTGACATAGGAGGTAGCGGCCAGTCTGTTCTGGAGCGGGTGGCTCTCCTCCTAAAACATAGTTGTCTTGCAAGGAGGAGTGCAGAAATGCACACACAGAGAGTGAGACAGAGAGAGGGAGAGAGAGAGAGAGAGAGAGAGAGAGAGAGAGAGAGAGAGAGAGAGAGAGAGAGAGAGAGAGAGAGAGAGAGAGAATGTCCTCTTAAATGTGCACTCATGATTTGTATTTCTGTTTTCAGTGCTATTTGCAACTGCATAAAAAATGGGGGGGGGGCAGTCATAACACTTCATTTCCTTTCAGTGCATGCAAGTTACTTTCTATGATTTCGTACACTGCAAATGTTCTGGTTTGGTTTTGTCCTGCTTTTGTTGTGCTGTGGGCCCTCCAGGCAGCAGTAACGTGGCAACATTGGGGAATCGTTGCAGAACTTAATCATGCAGAATTATCCCACCACTGATGCACTACTGCTGTGTCAAGAACATACTGCAGAATACACCTGCCACAAAACACCAGTTTGTAGGAGGTTGTAGAAGGAGACAGAGGGGTAGAGAGAAGGGGGTGTCCCCAGCTGCAAGTGACTCCAGACACACCCATTGCTGGTATGCAGCCCCTACTCCTGCCCTAAAAGATCAAACCCTCAGCTTGGGGGATCAGCTGGTTGACTCAGCTGTGTCAACACAGGCCAAGTAGCTTTCGCAGCACATAACATCTAACTAACACCATGCGAGGCTGGTCTGCCAGATCCTGCTACTTCTAGGTAGAATACCTTAGTCACAGTTATCTATGCCCTGATGACATCCCAGACTTGGATTACTTCAATGTGTGAAATGTGGGACTGCTCATTGGGACTATGTTTAGTTCCTGCTGCTGATGTTAGATTGCTAAGTGAGACCTGCTTTTGACTTAATTCTTACTCGTACATCTGATTCTTTAACATCCGATGTTTGTTTTATTACAGGGTTTAGGGGGTGGGGAAGTGCATTACTTGCACAAAGGCAACACAGCCTATAAAATTTCTAATGAGTTAATTTGGGGGAAGGCTGTTGTGAAAGTAGCTTTGTCCTGTGTTTGTTGCAGAAAAGCTATAAGGAAGCAATCTAGGCTGAACCTGGTGAAGAGAGTATGGGAGGGGAAGGATGAGTGACTAATTTTTATTTGCCCCTGCTGCCTGCAATGGTGTTTGAGGTGCAACAATGTGGAAAAACGTAGCTCCCCTCTTCCTGTTCTATATCTGTCTACTGCTCAGTTTTACAGCTGTTTCCCTGGGTTCTATTTATTTAGTGGGGGGTTACAAACCACTTAAGCAGTTCCTAGGTGGTGTACATAAAACAGTATAAAACAATTGTTGATAAAACCAACAAAATTTAAAAGCAAGTCCAGCAAACTGCATTATATGTCCAGATAGGTAAAGGTAAAGGGACCCCTGACCATTAGGTCCAGTCGTGACCGACTCTGGGGTCGCGCTCATCTCGCATTATTGGCCGAGGGAGCTGGCGTACAGCTTCCAGGTCATGTGGCCAGCATGACAAAGCCACTTCTAGCGAACCAGAGCAGCACACGGAAACACCGTTTACCTTCCCGCTGTAGCGGTACCTATTTATCTACTTGCACTTTGACGTGCTTTTGAACTGCTAGGTTGGCAGGAGCTGGGACCAAGCAACAGGAGCTCACCCCGTCACAGGGATTCGAACCACCGACCTTCTGATCAGCAAGCCCTAGGCTCAGTGGTTTAACCCACAGCGCCACCTGGGTCCCCATATGTCCAGATAGGCATGCTGAATTTTTAAAAAGGTTTTTAGCAAGCATCTGAAACAGTATAATGACAATAAAAAAATTCCTTCAGTAGCACCTTAAAGACCAACTAAGTTTATATTTTGGTATGAGCTTTCGTGTGCATGCACACTTCTTCAGATACCTGAAGACGTGTGCATGCACACGAAAGCTCATACCAAAATATAAACTTAGTTGGACTTTAAGGTGCTACTGAAGGAATTTTTTTATTTTGCTTCGACTCAGACCAACACGGCTACCTACCTGTAAGTATAATGACAGTTGAAGCATAAAAGTCCCCCCCTTCTCCTTTATTTCATTTGTTTAAACAGCAGTTAATTACAGTAAAGTAGTAGAGGAAGAAATTTGTTTGTTTGTTTAGTGACAGGATTTGTAGACCGCATTTATGCCCTTGTGCATCTCCTGCTTATTTCAGTGGAGCTTATGCAACGAGGATGTTCCAATGGGTTGTTCTTAATAAGCTCTCATAATGCACCACTGGAGGTGGCTGCCTTGTGACTTTTGCAAAAGAATGGCTTCTTCCTCCTCCTAACATTGGGAAATGCTGGATTTTTACAGTCTTTTTAATTGGATGGTGCATTTTGTATAGTCTCTGCTGTGCTTGAATGTTAAATGAGCAAAAAGATAGGAAGATGCCTCTTCAATCTTGCAAAGTACTCCAGTACCAACTGCATGCCTCCAGTCTCTTGTGCGTTCATAGATTTATTGAGCTTGACACTACTGTGTCTGCTGCGTTCTGAATTATTTGTGAGAAGGAGCAACAGTATTTTACAGACAATGACCTTCTGAATTAAATATGAACATTAAGAAGTCAAAAGGGCTGCAATCACAGTAACAGTGTAAGGGGGGGGGAAGCTGTTTGCCCTATTATTCGAGAACGGGGTAATTCTGCAAATCAAATGCCTGTTATATTCAGGGAGTCAAACCATTAATGTTGTTCTTCTATAGCTAGGGGTTATAGTTCAGATTCAGCTATGAAACTGTTCTGGTTTAGTTCTGGTTGAAAGCCAATAAAGGCACTGTAATTGATTCAGCACACTTTCAGAACTGGATCCTTTTCAGCTCATGGGAGGCAGAAAGTTAAAGGGTCTAATTTGTTACATATGTCAGCTGTCACCCGTAAGTACTATGAAAGATACAAAATAACAACAACAACTAAAGCACTTAATAGTAAAATGGTAACAAATGTTAATTAAAGTGTATGGCAGCCTTAACCCTCAAAGTCACATGCCTTTGAGATGTCAAGGTATAGAGTAGGCCCATTGAAACCAGTGAGCATGACTAACATAAGCCCATTAATTTCAACGGATCTATTCTATGCCTAGTTTGATAGATTGGCTTTGCATTCTGAGGATAACATTTGGTTGGGATCACTAAGTGTGTCACTAAATCAAGTTGTTTTTTTGACTCCTTATTTTGTATTAACAACTTGCTCAGGGACATTTATGTTTTGGGGAGAAAATAAGGATTTGGTTTTATTCTTGGTATGTTCTCTCGTTTTGTTACTGGTTTGTTCTGCATATGCTGCTGAATGAGATTGGTTAAATAATTATTTTTATTTAATTGCTTGAATTCTCAGGTAGTAGAGTGGATTGTACCACTTCACACAGTGGAAGAATGCCATTTTTAAAATTACTTCCCATATATATAAACAAGAAAAATCTCCCTGCAAGTAAAGCATCTAGCATAGAAGGAAGAAAGCTTCTCATCCAGCCCAGTCCCTTCTGTGCTGCTTTTCTACCCGCAGAGTAATTTTGCATAGAAGAGGATTACTGGCTGGAAGTATTATTTTAAATGTCTGAGTAAGCCACCCTAAAGGTATTTTGTGAAGAAGGGCAGCCTTCACATATAACCCGTATATTCCGGCATATAAAACGACTGGGTGTATAAGATGACAACCCCCCCCCCCTTTTCCAGTTAAAATATAGAGTTTGGGATATACTCGCTGTATAAGAAATATGACCCGGCGTATAAGACAACCCCCGACTTTTGAGAAGATTTCCCTGGGTTAAAAAGTAGTCTTATATGCAGGAATATACAGTACATAAATAAATTCATCAGTGTTGTTATTGTCTTGCAGTCAGAAATAATGGCACAGTCCACTCTGCTACCTCAGGATTCTTATCACCTCAGGCTTTTGTGTCAAAAGCTCAAGAACCTGACAAAATTACATTAACCCGTGTGCTCAATGCATCCTTGATTGGTAAAATTTGAAAATAGGGATTGGGGAGAAATTCCATTCAGATTGTATTTAAACCCAACCCTACCTAATTCATACTTCTAAACCAACATGTGAACCGAAACAAAGCCAATAATTTGAGACTTGTGCTTCCCATAATATATATTATTTTATGGGGGATTGTTTGCAGAAATGTGTATATTAGACAAAAATGCATATAAACCTATGAATATTTTATATATATATATCAGGGGGAATTCTCACTAAATCACTGATAAATTTTCAGGAAGACTTTTTTAAAAAAACAACAACAACCCACAACCTAGTGTTGAAATATGGAGAACTGAACTTTTAAGAATAGAAGACTGAGAAAATGAAATTGTCAGCTTCTCCCATATCTATATTTGCATCATATGTTGTTGTTGTTGTTTTTTAAAGCAGAGGACTGTATTAGTCACTTCACTTTCCCACATGTGTTCATTTTTGAAATACCAAGAATGAAGCAGAATAAAATAGGACCCAAGAAGGTCACTCAGTAAAGAAATGGAAGAGGACAGGAAGGGGGGAGGGGTTGCATTATTTCCATAAACTAAATGAAAATAAAGCCCTTAAGTGATCTTCCTTTGTGTAACCAAGTATGCGATGGTTCCTACCCTGCGCTCCCCACCCCCCTTTTCATTCAGTGATGTAAAAAGCAATGATGAGAATACAAAAGGAACACTCCATGTTAAAACGATATGAGAAACCATCACATGTGCAAAGCCATTCAGCATGATCTCTGATTAACCACGAGTGCTAGTGAGATAGCATTTCATAAGCTGGAGATGACAGCTTCTAGATTTTTATTCCGTTTCGAATATTTCCTTTGTGCCAAGATGAGATCAATGTGACTGCTGAATTATTAATCTGATGCAATTTTCGTTCTGAAATGATCTATTTCTTTGCCCTATATATTTTCAAACATTGTAATTACAAGGAGGGGGGGTGATCCAGCCCACATATACATAGCCTGCAAATCTGAATTATTAACACCCATGGGGGGATTTTCCATGCCAGATGTGTAGGAAAGTGTTCCATAGTCCTTACCACCCCCATCATTCTGCCCGGACACTGAGGTCCAGCGCCGAGGGCCTTCTGGCGGTTCCCTCGCTACGAGAAGCCAGGTTACAAGGAACCAGGCAGAGGGCCTTCTCGGTAGTGGCACCCACCCTGTGGAATGCCCTCCCACCAGAGGTCAAAGAGAACAGCAATTACCAGACCTTTAGAAGGCATCTCAAGGCAGCCCTGTTTAGGGAAGCTTTTAATGTATTTTAATATTTTCTTGGAAGCCGCCCAGAGTGGCTGGGGGAGCCCGGCCAGATGGGCGGGGCATAAATGATAAGTTGTTGTTGTTGTTGTTGTTGTTGTTGTTGTTGTTGTTACCAGAAGTCTTGGATTTACCTGTCTTAACTCCAGTGGCTAGGGCCATAAGAACACATGAAGAGCCGGCTGGATTTTTAATTCAATTTGTATACCTGTAGATCTCAGGGCAGCTCACAACATAAAATAACATTATGAAAAAAACAGGAAATTAAAACATAATAAAAATGAAACAAAGACAACCCAATAACCCCCCCTTCCACAACACATTTTAAAAGGGCATCGTATGTCAATCAGCCAAACGCCTGGTTGAAGGGCAACATTTTCGCCTAGCGCCTAAAGGTGTACAATGAAGGTGCCAGTCGAACTTCCCTGGATCAGGTCAGTGGCCCATTTAGTTCAGCATCCTGCTCTCACAGCCCCCAACCAGATGCCTGTGGGAAACTTGCAAGCAGGATCTGAGCACAAGAGCACTCTCCCCTTCGGCAGTTTTCAACAACTGGTATTGATAACCATGCTGCTGCTTCTGATTGTGGAGGCAGAGTATAACCCTCGTGGCTAGTAGGCATTGTCCTCCATGCAATTGTCCGATTCCCTTTTAAAGTCCTCCCAAGTTCATGGCCCTCACTGCCTCTTGTGGGAACAAGTTGCAGAGTTTAACTGTGCGCTGTGTGGAGAAGTGCATTCTTTTATTTGTCTTGAATCTTCCAACATTCAGCTCTGTTGGATGTCCAAGATTTCTATTGTTACGAGAGACGGAGAGGAAAGGGCACTGAGTTTCCACAAGGAGGCACCAGATTGAGGAAGGCGTTCCTAAACTGACCCTCGTGAAATAATAGAATAGAATAGAATAGAATAATAATTTATTGGCCAAGTACCAACATACTTGGAATTTTGCTTCGGCTACATCGCAATGTAACGTACCTTATACAAACACTGTTGCACAACACAATAACACAACAAAGGAACCCCACCCATAACTGGCCTCTACAGTACTTCCGCTACACAATTATGAATTTAACAGTTTGATGGCACAAGGGGAAAAACTGTTCCTGTACCTAGCCGTTTTTGTGTATAGAGACCTGTAGCGACGTTCAGATGGAAGTAAATCAAACAGATGATGACCGGGATGCAAAGGGTCCACAACAATTCCCTCTGCTCTCTTCCTAGCTCGGATAGCATAAAGTGTCTCTATTGAAGGCAAACTAGCACCAATTACCTTTTCTGCAATTCTTACTGCTCGTTGGAGCCTTTTCTTTTCCTTCTTGGAGGCTGTGCCATACCAGGCAATAATAGAATTACAGAGAACTAAGGCTAAGCTCCGTCCTTCATCCTGAGTTTCTTTTGAGTCCATGCAATTATTTGGCCACTCAGTAGTGGGGTCACTGGCATTTTTCCTTCAAGCAACAGGTTCCAGCATTGAAATGTGAAAACAGATGCCCCCAACTGAGTGCGGTGAAAGTGCTCTAGGGAAACATTTGCTGCCATGAAAACCCATTCCAGACTTCGGCAATACTTAGAAAACATTTGTATTGCTTCCACATTGTTACGTCTGTCTTCACACTCAAATCACTTCTACAACTCTGCTCTGTTTCAAAAAGTTGTCCGCCATGTGCTGTGTAAGAAAGAGGGCGTAGAGCCCAAAACTGTGTTGGAGCTATCCAGGTGTCTGGAACACAGTCAAGATATACAAACATAACCCACCCATATGCACATTCTGAAGAGTAAATTCTGGTACTGCAGGTTTTGCTCAGGTATGGCTCAATATCATATGTTCCTCTTAGCCTCAGGGGTTGGTTTCCTGTTAATTAGCTAAGCTCCTAAATACTAATGATAAATGTAGTAGCAACTTTATGATCCCTTCTTCTGATATGTTATTCTCTTTCAAGTATCACTTCCCGCCATACTTAGACATTAAAAAAAAATGTATTGCACAACTTAACCAAGCATAGTTGTCTGCTGGATCATCTCTTCCCAGAAGAGGACGCAACTGCTGCAACTTGCAAAGCCATGAATCAGGGTCCAGAGCCAGGGTATCTAGCTGCTGCCACACAGCAAAACTGCCCATCAGTTAAAATCCTTACCTAAGGCCTTTCTCAGAATGCAGCTGAAGTGTCAAGATTGTGCAGTTCCCTCTCTTGAAATGTTTGCCTAGAGCAGGGCCCCCCCAAACTAAGGCCCGGGGGCCGGATGCGGCCCAATCGCCTTCTAAATCCGGCCCATGGACGGTCCGGGAATCAGCATGTTTTTACATGAGTAGAATGTGTGCTTTTATTTAAAATGCATCTCTGGGTTATTTGTGGGGCATAGGAATTCATTCATATATTTTTTCAAAATACAGTCCGGCCCCCCACAAGGTCTGAGGCCCCCTGCTGAAAAAGTTTGCTGACCCCTGGCCTAGAGTCATCTCCACTGCATTTTAGATGCCAGGCTAAATCCAACCTGTTTGCCCATGCAATTTTGATTGTTAATTAGGTGTTTGCTGCTGCTTTTGCTTTGTTTTCAATGTCCGTTGATTTCAGTGGATCTACTCTGAGTATGAGAACATTGGGTGCAGCTCATCAGTTTGTATTCAATATTAGTTATAATCAGTGTAGACGCATTGAAATTAACGGGCATGACTAATTGAGGTTTGTTCATTTCAATGGGCCTACTCTAAGTAGAAATGATTTAGAGTCAGCCCATTGGGTTGTTTTGTATTTTATGGTTTCTAAGTTATTCCTCTGTTTTGATAGGAAGCCAGTATAGAGGCATTTAAAGTTGGCGAATCGAATCTCAAAATTAAGGGCTACCACTTGTTTCCACAGTGTGGGGCCAAGGTGTAAATGGGCAGACCCTTTCCAATTCAGTGTTTTCAAACAGCCTTTGCCAACCTGATGCCCTCCAGATGTTTGGATTACAGCTCCCATCAGCTCTAGCCAGCATGTTCTGGCTCAGTTGGTAGAGCATGAGACTCTTAATCATGGATTTGAGCCCAGCATTGGGTGAAAGATTTCTGTTTGACTCTCCTGGCCCCTCTATGATTCTTTGATCTGGAGGACTCCAGGTTGGTGAAGACTATTTTACAGGTTTAAGAAACTTCATTTTCCGCCGTTACGAATTGTGTTAGAGCACAAAGAGAACCAGCAGTGGAGTAGAGGCCGCAGGGGAAATGTCTTTCAAGGATAGTCAATTGGTTCTCTGAAAATCTTGACTGGATGATTAATTTTTTATGGTTTTACGTAATAGCAGATGGTTGTAGTTTGTAAGCATGGCCTGAAACATTTTATGATCTAAAATCCATATTCAGTAAAGTCCGGGTCCTTTCATAGCATTTGATCTTTCAAGGCAGGGTTTGTTTAAGTTTATTTCTTATGAAGGATTGTTTAATCTTCTTTAATTGGTGGTAACCATTTTGATGGGGTCGTCAGTGTTTTAAACATTTCTTGACAACTTTGTTTCTCTCCAGCATTTGCACAAACGTCTCGGGGTGGTGGAGGGGAAAGACTTGCTGAACAAAGTTCCAGGGTTCAAGAGGCTTCCCATCTTTGGGCAGGTTTCTGTTGAGCGGCTGGAGACTTGGAGCTTTGGTCAGAGCTGCATGGAGTCATCTTCATGGGCCCATGTTATTAGCATTCTGTGCTGTGGGTGTGGTCCTCAGACCACCGTTGTGGCGCTCACCAAATAACTATGCCTAAGCAACTAGGCAGTATTTTGCACCATACTGAGAACTTCTTAATCATAATACCATTTTATTATTCTTAGTTACTGCATTTATGTCCTACCTTTTCCCCCAAAGAGCTCAAGGGGATGTACATGGTTCTCCCCCCTCCTCATTTAATTCCCACAACAACCCTGTGAGGTAGGTTAGGCTGAGAGGCAGAAACTGGCTCATGGCCACCCAGTGAGCTTCATGGCTTAGTGGGGACTTTAAACCTCATCTCTCAGGCCCTAGTCTTGCGCTCTAACCACTACACCACACTGGCTCTCCTTATAAAGTACAGGAAACCCCCATTTTAGGCACGGCCGATATGTGCATGATTGCACACACATGGAGTGTGCACAATTGTGCACACATGGCATGTGCTCTGCTATTCTACCTCTTTTACTGCTGCAGTCCAGTGGAATGAGTGCTAACTGGTGACTTGGCTTGTTGATATAAGATGGAATGGCTGCTAATAGACTCCTTGGCAGAACTGTCTTCCTGGAGACTGAATCCTAGAAGGAAAGGGTTAAGCCTCCCCTCCCCCACCAGCTGCTGTCACCTGGAAAATTACCTCCATCCAGCAATTGAAGAACACTCCTTTGGGCAAGGAGTGTACATGCATGTGTTTGTGCACGTCTGAATACACATGGGAATACAGCCACAACCTTCATTGGCATACAGCCAATGCTCACATAAAAATGTGGCCCTCTGGCCATAAGAAAGGTTCTCTATCCCTGCTTTATGAGAAAGAAGGCATAAGAAATGGAAGGTGTTCTAGGAGAGTAATTGAAAGTGCCTGGCTTGATAAACCACGTAAACCCCCAATAAAGATAAAAGTAGGCCTTTAAGAGTGTGAAGATAATAGGCTAAATAGAATAGCTTGCTGTGGAAAATCAGTATGATCATGGGCATGTCTAATTTAAAGCCATTGATTTCAATGGGTATACTCTGAGAAGCACTTAGATGCAACCCATTGCTTTGTGTTTTATTGTGTTTTATTATGATATGGTATTGCTGTTTTTTATGTTCACATTCTGTTGTAGCGCTTGGGGGGGGGGACTTGTCTCAGAAAGGCGACTTGCAGGCATTTTAAAAATGCATTTTGGGTTCGCATAAAGCCTGGTCTGTGCATATCACTAGGGCAGCCCATGACTAATTGCAAATGTGTGGGGTCCCAGAGAGGAGATTGCTGCTGCTTTGCTCCTTAGTTGCTGAGCAATGCCATGGTTTGACTGAGCATGTTGTCTGAACCCAGGTTCATGTTTTAGCTCTCTCTAGACAAACCATGAGCTGTAACTAAGGTTTGTCATATGGTTTACAGCCCTTGATTTGTCTGAGACACCAAAGCTTGCAAACCAAGGTTCAGATGACGCATGAAGCCAAACCATGGCCCAGCACAGCATGACACAGCTGTAGAATGACCAGAAGAGGAAAGCTGTCATGATCTCTTCTCCTGGACTCTGCACATTTGCATGTTCATGCTAAGCCACAGTTTGGCTTAGTGCTGCATGCAAATGAGGTCAGAGACATTGTGATTTAAAGACTGGAAAATTGGGAGGATTCCAACACTTGGTCCTATTTGGATTTTCATTAAGTTTCAAAGCTGGTGCCAACAAATTCAGGGGGAAACAGAGGTGTTTCCCCAAATGGTGTCAGTGGTTTTGCTGTAGCCCTTGTTTTAGGGACCCAGGTGGCACTGTGGGTTAAATCACAGAGTCTAGGGCTTGCTGATCAGAAGGTTGGCAGTTTGAATCCCTGCAACGGGGTGAGCTCCTATTGCTCGGTCCCAGCTCCTGCCCACCTAGCAGTTCGAAAGCACATCAAAGTGCAAGTAGATAAATAGGTACCGCTCCGGCGGGAAGGTAAACGGCGTTTCCGTGCGCTGCTCTGGTTCGCCAGAAGCAGCTTTGTCATGCTGGCCACATGACCCGGAAGCTGTCTGTGGACAAACACTGGCTCCCTCCGCCTATAGAGCGAGATGAGCGCCACAACCCCAGAGTTGGACACGACTGTACCTGATGGTCAGGGGCCCCTTTACCTTGTAAAAATAGCAGTTAGCATGGAAGACATGGTGACTTTTCATCCTAATTCTTAAGTATTTGTAGTTTGAACTGGAAAAAATTCTGAAGAACCATTAAAGGCCGTGGCAGTGGTGACTGATGGTAGGGAAGCCAATACAAATATTGCAGACTTCCAGTAAAATGACTTGATATTGCCATACTACATTCCAAACTGTCTTTGGGAAAAGGTTCCAATGATCATTACGGACCATAAATCCTCCATCTTCTGTGCCCTAAGAGGGAGGGGGTCCTCTTGCCATTACTCACAGGTCAAACTTTCTCTAGAGTTACTGCTAGGATTTGCTGGTCATGCCATCATTCTTGTTTTATTGTTATTTGTGGACAATAAATATTGTAATTCTTTTTGTCCAGCCAGAGTTTTACATCTGTGTAGAAATATATTCTGGAAAAAAACGTCAGGGATGACTAACATGGAAATGATGTACAGTACTGTACGATTCTTCCCCAAACTATGCCTTCCAGATATTCTAGACCATATGCTAGCTGGGGCCGATGGGAGTTGTGGTCTGAAATATTTGGAGGGCACCAGGCTGGTGCCTTGTGATGTGGGAGATCTATGATCGACGCTGCCTTTTTCAAAAAGAAATAATGGCTTAATATCACCTGTGGGATCCTTTGATTTTGATCAGAGTATCAGAGCTAGTGTTAAACCCCCTGCTTGCCTATGCCACTATCTCTGCCAAATCTGTGATGTCCAGTGGAGGAAAAGGGTGTTAGTAGTATCTGTTGTTGCTTTGTCAGCAGAGCAAATAGCTGGACAGGGGGAGTGATTTATATGTGGGGAAGGCATGGAGTGAAAGTTCATTCACATCACTTCCATTTTGTACCACCCAGAACTCCCAACAACCCAGACATCACATTTTGTGCCTTAACTTTGGGGAGTGCTGACAGTGTTGTAAGGCAGAGCTGACGTTAAGAGTCTCAGAGGGGAATGTGCTATTTTCAGAATTTTCTTGCAATTGTGATGTATTGGAATGCATGTGAACCGTACTTCTGCTTTCTGTGGCTTGCTGAAGTACTATAGCACATTTTGCTATCCTCACCAGTATGTGCTTCAGTGAAGCCTGAGCACCCGTACTTATAAATGAGTCTGTCCATTCGCTAAGGTCATTGCCCCCTAGTCTGATGGGTGGTGTCTACCTGCACAAGACAGGGTCTTCTTAGTGGTGGCGTCTATTATTAGGATTCAGGTGGCAAGTCAAAACAGGGCTGTTTCAGAGAGCTTTTGGTTAAAAACGAATGATTATTTACTTTGCTTCTTACTGCTTTGTTCTGTCATTTTCATTTCGTTTTAATTGTCTCTAACCAACCACCTTAGCATCCTTGGGTGTCTGTGGGATAGAAATGTTTTAAAACAAACAAACATAGATAATGATTTTCATGTTATTTGAGGCAAATGCTTCATATTGTGCTGCAGATTTTTCTCATCAAGCCCTCATCAAGTAGATTAAACAAGTTGATAAGCGTGCTAAATCTCTTTGGCTAGGGTGCATTAAAATTACCCACTGCTCAGAACACAATGTCTGTTTCCTATTACTGTGGGAGCATTGTCCAGGAAGATTTCCCCACACCCCAGCATAAAATGAGTAAGGCTGCTGTTTAAACTCCAGTACATTTTAAGTGGTGAATTAGCAAATGTCCTCCCCCTCTCAAAGCTACACCCCTATCCAGACAGGGATAGTCTGACTTCTATGGCCTACCCTCTGGTAACCTCTAAGTTGGATTACTGCAATGCATTATACATGGGGCTGCCTCTGAGGACGTTTCGAAAACTACAGCTGGTGAGAAATATAATGGCCAGATTGCTCACAGAATAATAATAATAATAATAATAATAATAATAATAATAATAATAATTTATTATTTGTACCCCGCCCATCTGGTTGAGTCTCCCCAGCCACTCTGGGCAGCTTCCAATCGAATATTAAAACAATACAGCATTAAATATTAAAAGCTTCCCTAAACAGGGCTGCCTTCAGATGTCTTTTAAAAATAGGATAGCTGCTTATTTCCTTGACATCTGTTGGAAGGGCGTTCCACAGGGCGGGTGCCACTACCGAGAAGGCCCTCTGCCTGGTTCCCTGTAACCTCACTTCTCACAATGAGGGAACTGCCAGAAGACAGTTTAAGCATATAACACCAGTCCTGGCCCAACTGCACTGGCTGGCAATTAGTTTCCAGGTCCAATTAAAGTGCTGCTGTCGACCTATAAAGCCTTTTATAGCTCAGCACCTCAATACTTTAAGGACCGCCTCTCACCATACAAACCCACCCGAGGCACTTCTTTATGTTTCCCATCCCAGAGAGGTTCGGAGGGTGGCAACATGAGAACAGGACTTTTCTGTGGTGGCTCCCCATTTGTTGAATGTGCCATCATTGCATGTCTTTAGGTGACAGGCAAAAACATTCTTCTTTACCCAATCCCTTTGGCCGTTAAATAATCTATGGCTCGTTAAATCGGGTGTGTATGTATGTGTGTGTGTGTTATTATGATTATTTAATGTTGTCTTGCTTCTATAATGTTTTCATTATTGATGATCTGTAAAATGTGTTGTTAATGTTGTACACTACCCTTGGGTCTTTTGATAAAGGGCAGTATATAAATTGAATAAATATTAAATGAATGATAATTAAGTACCCGAGACTGGCCAAGTTATTTTGGCACCTAAGGCAGAAAATCCTACAATCATCTCTGGGAGTAAAAATGCAATAAAACAAAACTTATAATTAATAGTTTATTATCCTTCCATGATTGCCCATTCCATGGGCACCTGAGGTTTTCAGGGAAAGCAAGTAGCATTTGGCAAGGTCAGGTCAAGGTAGGCAAGAACAAATCAAGGTAGAGCGGGTCTGGTTGGAAGCTCTTTCTTACAGAGGGCACAGAACAACAGGACTCTGGCAAGGTTCCAAGGTTGGGAGTCATAGCACATGACACCAAGACCCAGTTGCCTAAGGCAGCTGCCTCACTCTGCCCAACTGCAGAGTGCTGTTGCACTCAGGCTGCACTCATGTGAAGCTTGCAGGCTTCTCGCAGGCCTTTGGTCAGCTACCGTGAGAGCAGGATGCTGAACTAGATGGGCCATGGCCCTGATCCATCAGGCTTGCCTTGCTTTCTTATGTTGTTAAAGATAAGATTATAGGAGGAGAAGAAAAGGCAATGTTTCTGTAGATCAGTGGTGGCCAGACTTGGCCCTCCAGCTGTTAAAGGACTACAACTCCCATCATCCCTAAGTAACAGGACCTATCAGGTTTGATGGGAATTGTAGTCCCAAAACAGCTGGAGGGCCAAGTTTGGCCATCACTGCTTTAGATGAAAACAAAGTTTGGAAACTATTTTTTGATACAATGAGTTCCATTGGTTAAGTGTTTTTTGTTTTGTTTTTTGTAAAGCCTTCTGTTGTAACATTGTGTATGTTTTGTGTAATAACCCATTTTAAAGTTATAATTCATGGGTAGGCAAACTAAAGCCCGGGGGCTGGATCCGGCCCAATCCCCTTCGAAATCCGGCCTGCGGACGATCCGGGATTCAGCCTGTTTTTACATGAGTAGAATGTGTCCTTTTATTTAAAATGCATCACTGGGTTATTTGTGGGGCATAGGAATTCATTCATTTCCCCCCCCCCTTTCAAAATATAGTCCGGCCTTCCACAAGGTCGGAGGGACAGTGGACCAGCCCCCTGCTGAAAAAGTTTGCAGACCCCTATTATAAATTGCAGTAATAGATGCAGTGGTTTTTATCTTTTTGAATCATAGTGCTAAAGAGAAAAATGCATCAAAAATAAAGTCAAATGTATACTTGGATCCTGCTGAGAATGGACTGTAATATCCTCATCTAATGTTAGGGGATTTTACTGTGCATTTGGTGTATTTATAGTAAGCAATATTTTTGTGCTAGAATGCTTGTTTTTCTTTTAAAGGCACTCAAGGGTTTAAAGAATTTGCACGAGAGAAAAATGTTATTGTTTTAAATTCACACATGGGCAGCATTATTTGATTAAATGAGAGGCAGGCTTTTATTTGAGTCGCTTTTCTACTTAAGAAAATCGATCTGAAGTTACATTAAGTAGAGGTGGATAGGATAAAATCTCGAAGGTATTCTTTTGTGCATGAAATATTTTGACGTGTGTCTTGTGATTTGCTAGCTTTATCTAGGACAGCCTAGCATTTGCCATTTGCGAGGCAACACATTATTAAATTATGGTATTCACTGCTACAACATGTAGTTATGGTCACAAGTTTAGACAAATGTGTGGAGGTATTATGACTGTGAAATGCCCGTTGTTGGGGGGCAGATGACAGAAGGGAGGGCTGTTAGTTTTGTGGCTTTCTGGTAGCGCCTAGAAGTAGGATGTTGAACTGTATGCAGCTGGTCTAGGGGTAGCCAGTGTTGGACCCTCCAGATTCTGTTGAACTACAACACCCATCACGCCTGATCATTGGTCATGCTAAGGCACTCCTTCTGTTCTTGTTCCAACAGAGATTTATTTCTGTGCTTCATACACTCAGTGGGCTGGCTCCTGACTTGTGGACTTGTCTCCTGCAGAAGCTTTCCTCTGGTGGAAAGGGCGGCGATTTTCACCATGGTCTAATTCAGGCACCCCCAAACTCGGCCCTCCAGATGTTTTGGGACTACAACTCCCATCACCCCTAGCTAACAGGACCAGTGGTCAGGGGTGATGGGAGTAGTAGTCCAAAAACATCTGGAGGGCCGAGTTTGGGGGTGCCTGGTCTAATTTCTGCTGCAGCTCCTCCCATGATGTTCCCAAGGGTTCTGAAACTGTTTTTTTAGGAGGCAGAGGAGGTTGCCAGGGGTGGGGTGGGGGGTTGCCCACTCTCTGCAACTCCGAAACTAACCCAGTGAAACCAGCTCCTGTGAATTTGCAGAATTATTATGAAGAGTTTTCTCTATTCAAAGTGTTTAATTCAAAGCCCAAGTGCAGTTTAAAGATATAGAGACCTAAAAAGGGAGAGCAGGAAAGAGCCTGGGAGGTGCCCATCAACATTTAGCAGCACCTGGGCAGCCACAAAACACACCTGGTCAGAGGCTTCCACACTATAGTGTACTGCATTTCTGTTTAAATATCTGTACATATTAATTGACACATGCAAATTTTGTATATATCTGCATCCTTTCTTGTGCTCTTTTTTTCTGGTTGTAAATAAGTGGCTATCCTTGCATATTCATGTAAAAAAATAAAGAAGCAAACAGTTCACTCTGGCCCATGGGCCAGAGCAGGCATCCCCAAACTTCATACCTCCAGATGTTTTGGACTACTATTTCCATCTTCCCTGACCACTGATCCTGTTAGCTAAGGATCATGGGAGTTGTAGGCCAAAACATCTGGAGGGCCGCAGTTTGGGGATGCCTGGGCCAGAGCAATAAGGAGTTATTCATACTGGTATTACTCAGATCAGGATTACAGTCCAGCTGATCAGAACTTTGTGTACATCCATCACTTTTGATAGGGAAGGGCAAGCTCACTGTGTCAGAGCGCAGGTACCCTCTGAGAGCTGCTGTCATGGAAGGAGGGAATGCTTTATCTTGGCCTTTTCCTTGGACTTGCCACAAGTCCCCAACTCTGTGCCTGGACCTCTGTACATATGTCTCTGGACTGCAACCCAATATAATTCTCTCTCTCCCTCTCTCTCTCTCTCTCTCATCTCCTGGGTGAGTTCTAGGTCCTTTGAATTCCAAGAAAACTTCAAAGCTTATTTTCTAATTTGTCTTTAGACTTGGCAAACAACTCTAATTTCACTTTTTATTCACTGTTAACTACAGTTAAGCTGGGTCTCATAAAACCTTTTGGTGAAGGAAACCAGAAGTTGTCATTTCTCATGGGACTTGGCCCGAGGAGTGGTTAATTTTTAATTTATTTATTTTTAAGAGCAGCACTTGGTCAGACGAAAACCTGCTTGTGCCTTAAACACAATGTTCTTTATCTTTGCTCTTGATCAAAACTAAAGTGAATCCGGCACAAGAACATTCAGTGCTGGGGTTTTTTGCATGTACAAATAGCCACAAGCGTCACATTGGAACATAATATTTGAAAGTTCAGTATTGGGTTTTTTGTTTTTTCCCAAAAAATGAAAATAAAACCCTGAACTAATTTGTTGATCAACATGCAGTGAATATGTGGATTTAAGTAAACGAAGTAGAAATGAATAATCTGTTTCACTGGAACGTACTTCATGAAGGAATCTTAATTAACTGTCCCCAGAAAAAGCAGCATATCTTAATGCATACTTGGAATCCTTTTCAGTTGTTCAACTGCACAAGGACTGAGCAAATCTAGATCTATTCCTTTGTATTTCAGTAATATGTTCCGCTATGTTAGCCTTTTAACAACCATTTGTCATTCAAACTACTCTGAAATATTATATTTGTTAGTTTCTGCATGAGTAGCTGCAGCACACAAATAGACCAGAGAAAAACAGGAAGGCATAATAATAATAATAATAATAATAATAATAATAATAATAATAATAGAAAGCACTGCTAATAATAATATTAGAAAGCACTGCTAATAACAAGGCCAGTGGAAGTGATGGTATTCCAGCTGAACTATTTACAATTCTAAAAGATGATGCTGTTAAGGTGCTACAATATGCTTCAATATGCCAGCAAGTTTGGGAAACTCAAGAGTGGCC
This sequence comes from Zootoca vivipara, assembly GCF_963506605.1. Taxonomy (NCBI): domain Eukaryota; kingdom Metazoa; phylum Chordata; class Lepidosauria; order Squamata; family Lacertidae; genus Zootoca; species Zootoca vivipara. Next base: position 40,464,546 of record NC_083286.1, read on the forward strand.
AGAGGATTCGAGAAGATCAGTCTGCATCCCAATCCCAAAGAAGGGCAGTGCCAAAGAATGCTCCAACTACCACACAATTGCGCTCATTTCACACGGTAGCAAGGTGATGCTTAAGATTTTACAAGGCAGGCTTAAGCAGTATGTGGACCGAGAACTCCCAGAAGTGCAAACTGGATTTCAAAGAGGCAGAGGAACCAGAGACCAAATTGCAAACATGCACTGGATTATATAGAAAGCTAGAGAGTTCCAGAAAAACATCTACGTCTGCTTCATTGACTACGCAAAAGCATTTGACTGTGTCGACCACAGCAAACTATGGCATTTCTTTAAGAACTGGGAGTGCCTGATCACCTCATCTGTCTCCTGAGAAATCTCTATGTGGGACAAAAAGCTACGGTTAGAACTGGATATGGAACAACTGATTGGTTCAAAATTGGGAAAGGAGTACAACAAGGCTGTATATTGTCTCCCTGCTTTTTTAACTTATATGCAGAATTCATCATGTGAAAGGCTGGACTGGATGAATCCCAAACCAGAATTAAGATTGCCGGAAGAAATCTCAACAACCTCAGATAGGCTGATGACACAACCTTGATGGCAGAAAGTGAGGAGGAATTAAAGAACTTTTTAATGAGGGTGAAAGAGGAGAGCGCAAAATATGGTCTGAATCTCAACATCAAAAAAACAAAGATCATGGCCACTGGTCCCATCACCTCCTGGCAAATAGAAGGGGAAGAAATGGAGGCAGTGAGAGATTTTACTTTCTTGGGTTCCATGATCACTGCAGATGATGACAGCAGTCGTCACGAATTAAAAGACGCCTGCTTCTTGGGAGAAAAGCAATGACAAACCTAGACAGCATCTTAAAAAGCAGAGACATCACCTTGCCGACAAAGGTCCGTATAGTTAAAGCTATGGTTTTCCCAGTAGTGATGTATGGAAGTGAGAGCTGGACCATAAAGAAGGCTGATCGCTGAAGAATTGATGCTTTTGAATTATGGTGCTGGAGGAGACTCTTGAGAGTCCCATGGACTGCAAGAAGATCAAACCTATCCATTCTGAAGGAAATCAGCTCTGAGTGCTCACTGGAAGGACAGATCCTGAAGCTGAGGCTCCAATACTTTGGCCACCTCATGAGAAGAGAAGACTCACTGGAAAAGACCCTGATGTTGGGAAAGATTGAGGGCACAGGGAGAAGGGGACGGCAGAGGATGAGATGGTTGGACAGTGTTCTCGAAGCTACCAACATGAGTCTGACCAAACTGTGGGAGGTAGCGGAAGACAGGAGTGCCTGGCGTGCTCTGGTCCATGGGGTCATGAAGAGTCGGACACAACTAAATGACTAAACAACAAAAATAATAATTTATTATTTATACCCTGCCCATCTGGCTGGGTTTCCCCAACCACTCTGGGGGGCTTTCAACAAAAGATTTAAAATACACAGGGTCAACACAAGCAGAAGGTGGGTTAGGATCTCTTAATGATTTGAAGTAGCTCACCAGGTACTGTATTTCTGCTGGATTAGCATTGGCAACAACAAAATGGACCCCTCCCCCAGTACCCAGATTATCACTTTGAAATCAAGAAGGTGGAAGCAGAAATAACCAGGAGTGGGTTTTTCCAGGGAAGGGCTATGAACTCAGTTCATTTCTGGTACTCAGAACAACTCGCTGGGCTCAGAATGGTATTCAGAAGCATTGCTGCCTTGGGCTGTGGAGACAGAGCAGAGCCACTATGGCGGCTGGCCAGTAGCCATTGATGGCCTTCTCCTTCATAAATCTCCTCCATAAAGTCTAATCCTCTTTTACAACCATCCAAGTTGGCAGCCATCTCTGCCACCTGGAGGAGCCAGTTCCATGATTTGACTGTGTACAGTGTGAAGAAGTGCTTAAAAGAAATCTGTCCTGAATCTCCCAACATTCAGCTTCCTTAAAGTAAAGGTAAAGGGACCCCTGACCATTAGGTCCAGTCGTGACCGACTCTGGGGTTGCGCACTCATCTCGCATTATTAGCCGAGGGAGCCGGCGTATAGCTTCCAGGTCACGTGGCCAGCATGACAAAGCCGCTTCTGGCAAACCAGAGCAGCACATGGAAACACCGTTTACCTTCCCGCTATAGTGGTTCCTATTTATCTACTTGCATTTTGATGTGCTTTCGAACTGCTAGGTTGGCAGGAGCTGGGACCAAACAACGGGAGCTCACCCCATCACAGGGATTCGAACCGCCGACCTTCTGATCAGCAAGCCCTAGGCTCAGTGGTTTAGCCCACAGTGCCACCTGGGTCCTTAGATGTCTACAAATTCTAGAGTTGTAAGAGAGGGAGAAAAACTTTTCTCTGTCTACTTTCTCCATGCCATGGATATTTTTTAAAATATATATATACTTCTGCCACATCACCTCTTCCTCACCTTTTCTCCAAGCTGCAGCCTTTCTCACCAGGGAGTCGCTCCAACCCCTTGACCATTTTGGTTGCCTTTTTCGGATCCCACAGACATGAAAGCTGGTCAGGTCTGCTGTAGAAGAAACAGGGAGCCCCAGGTTCTGAAAATTTGCTAGTGGGGAGGGGGGGTGAATAAAGAGAGAATTCAAAATAAGCTTGTGTGATAGTCATGCTCTTCCACACCCTTAAATGTGTGTTTTATTTTGATTGGTTGTCTTTATCAAAGTTTTGTCGACTGTCGTGCTTTGTTTTCATTTATTTTAAAGAAACAGGTTTTTAAAATCAGCAGTAATACAGCCTGAGAACCAGAACTTAGGAAATAACTGTTGTAGCACATGTCTCCAGGCACTTTAAAGAGAGCCATACCCTTGAAAATGCACCTCAAGAAACTGTCAGGGACGGTCACTGGGCACCAATCTATAAACTAACAGTCAGAGGCAAGAGGGAGGGAGGGAGAGAGAGAGACGGCAACCCCAGCATTTGGTAGGCAAGAATAGTCCTGCTACATCAGACCAAAGTAGGGGGACTAGTTATACATTGCCAAAAAAGAGAATACCAATCTGCATATGGTGATGCCATTTAAAAATAAAATAAAGTATGCTGTGATTTAAATACAAATGCAGCATCCCTCACCATAGTGGGGAGACAACAGGCAACTTGTTTTCTTCCTCAGTCCGCTGGCCAGGTGCTGCTAACTGTAGACGGGCAATTTCAAGGTTCCTGCTGCTCTCTCTCTCTCATGGTTTCTTATCTTTCAAAACAGACTTGGACTAGGCAACCTTCAAATAGAGGACATCTTCAAATAGCAGACAGCCCTTGAAAGTAGAGGGTGATTCTCTGCAGAGTTGGATACGTTGCCACCTTAGAACAAAGGCCTATCTGCTCCCACATGCTGTTCTCCTAGTATCGAACTAGATGCCAATGTGAAACCCACAAGTCACAAGTCACAGCAATTGCTGGAGTTTGCTGCTTTGACTCTTTCCTTTGCTGGTGGCCTCATTAAAAGGCCACTTTCAGAAGCATCATGCAGTGTTCTCTTAGGAATCTTTCTGGCATGTGTAAGGAATCTAAAATCACAATTTTGTGTCTCTGTTGCTCAATGGCTCTTAAGCCATTTATTTTGGCAAGATGGGGAATTAAGAGAATTGCAGCACTAAGCTCTGCTTTATCTCATCTTCCGTTCTTTGGGGAATGGCTCTTGGAATGCTGCAGCGCTCGCTACTTAGATGTAGCTCAGCAAATTGAAAGCTTGTTGTTAATTTGCTTTGGTGATGAGTCTTTCGTTTTGGTAATAGGCTTTTGGCGTTCGTGCCTCGCAGCTGACGGCATCGTATGCATAGGTTGCTTGTGCAAATTGCAGTCATTTTATTAAGTTTTAAGTTCTGCACATGCTTACAAATCATGGTACCATAGGAAGCTATCTTATACCGAGCTGGCGCAATGGTCCATCTAGCTCAATGTTCATTATGCTGAGTCATGGCATCAATTCTCCAGGGTTTCGGATGGGGTATCCTATACATGGCTACTAGGGGATAAGCCCTGCTGAACACAGTGAGACTTAGTTTCAGGTAGATATGCATCAGATTATTTCTAAAGCACGTCAAAATGCAAGTAGATAAATAGGAACCACTACAGCAGGAAGGTAAACGGCATTTCCGTGTGCTGCTCTGGCTCGCCAGAAGTGGCTTTGTCATGCTGGCCACATGACCTGGAAGCTGTACGCCGGCTCCCTCGGCCATTAATGCGAGATGTGCGCGCAACCCCAGAGTCGGTCACGACTGGACCTAATGGTCAGGGGTCCCTTTACCTTTACCTTTTTATAATGGGAAAGAGGTGGTTTTCCCTCTACCCTTGCTCCTGATTTTTGTGCCTTGAGAGGAAAGAGGAAACAGGCTCAGTACATATGATGGGCCTGTGCATGTGATTGAGAACACTAGTTGAGCCAGGATTTCCAGTCAAATATGCAGAGACCCTTTTTGCATCTAGAGCTGTATGCGAATAGACTCCACTTTCATATACCAATCAGTGTGTGAAAGTAGACAGGCAGCACAAGAAGACACATGCAGGATGAAGGTGGGGCTAAGATCTAGCATCCCTTTACCTGTTCATTGAAGATAGGGATGATGTCATGGGAAGTAGGCTAAAGTGGGGCAAGAGAAGGGGTTTTTCTCATCTCCTGCAGTTGCCTTGACCCTAGTCCATACTGCTTCTCTCAACAGCCAACAAAGGAAAAGATAATCAAACTAAATTGTGGGTTAAAGTGGAACTTCTAAAGTTGAGAGTACAGTGATACCTTGGTAGTCAAACAGCTTAGTTGTCAAACAAATTGCCTCCTGAACGTTGCAAACTCGGAAGTGAGTGTTCCGGTTTGCGAATGTTCCTTGGAAGCCAATCGTCCTCCACGGCTTCTGATTGGCTGCAGGAAGCTCCTGCAGCCAATCAGAAGCCGTGCCTTGGTTTTTCAACCATTCTGGGCGTCGAACTGATTCAATTCGAGAACCAAGGTACCACTGTAATATTCTTCTCGGATCAGAAACATCTAGTTTTAAATTGGAGCCACACAGGATGTTGCAAATTCCAAGAAACACCTTGTGGTGGTTCCTACATCCGTTGATAAGTGAGCCCCACCACCTTAGTAAAAGTGAAAGTAAGAATGTACAGGAATTGTCTGGCTGTTCCATCCAGTTCCATCACGAGTCCGCCACATGCCCCTGCTAACAAGCAAGAAGTGACCATCCTTTAACTGCTGTTGCTCCCATTAAAAATAATTAGGAAAAAATCTTGAATGGCAGGTCTGTTAAAAGCTGTTCATCACGATGGTTAAATAGAAACTTTGTATTTAGAGGCAACTGCTTAATGGCATATACTACATAGGTGGGTAACCTTTTCACTGTTGAGGGCTACATTTCCTCATAATCGGTGGTGAAGTTACACATACTGGCACTTTCTTCCACCCCCTTTTCTTGTCGCCCCCTTATACTGCTCATTGTCCTCAGTGATTGGTATCATAGAATCATAGAGTTGGAGGAGACCACAAGGGCCATCCAGTCCAACCCCCTGCCAAGCAGGAAACACCATCAAAGCATGACATATGCCTGTCAAGCCTCTGCTTAAAGACCTCCAAAGAAGGAGAGTCCACCAAGGAAGGAGAATCCTGGTAGAGGCTCTCCAGGATTTCAGACTGGGAACATTCCCAGCCATACCTGGAGATGCCAGGGATTGAACCAGGAACCTTCTGCACTCAAAGCAGATGCTCTGTCAGTGAGCTACACCCCTTTCCTTAACCAAAGCCTAATGATAACCTGTATATTTAGTTTGAAATGAAACAGATATAACTTAAAACCCCAAACCTATCTAAGCTAGAGGTCGTCACTTTATGTTGTATGGAAAAGGGATTCATTTGTTAATTGGATTTCTTCTAACATTGATGGGAGCAGGGGGTAGTGGGGGGGCACCTCTACTTGCATTGTCAGTCATCATTTCATAAACCATTGTCATTATGTTGGAGCAGGAAAAAAGCACACAGTCAAATTGGTACCCAGTTCATTGGAAGTAGGTTCAGGACTGACAAAGGAAATGCTTCTTCACAAAGGGAAATACAATGGAGAGAATTGTGGAGGATGTGGTATTAACACAGGGAAATGTCGTATTCACCACAAGATATGGTGATAACCACTATCCTTGCTCTAGCTCTGAAAAAGCTGCGGAAGGGCAGTCAAAATGATCAAGAGATTAGCACTCCTTCCTTTGAAGAAAGGTTAGAGCATTTAAGGCTTTTTTTCTTTTTGCAAAAATAAATAACATGACATTGTCATATCCCCAATTAGTAATTCCCATCAGTGTAGCTAAACACCTTAACCTTTTCTTCTTTTGAAAGGTGTGAAATTAGTCACAACTGTACACTCTATATCAGGAATGAGGAACATTTTTGACCCAGCAGGCCAGTTCTTTTATCACCCCACAACACCCCACCCCACCCCTGCAGGCTAGCTTTGATTGATGGGTGAATCTTCCGATGCCACAATGATATCAAATGAATGATTGACATCTGTTCTCCCAAATGCCTTACAACCAGCTGTATGCTGGGCATTTGAGAAGTGCTCCTCAAAGCACCTTGCAAGCCCTGGGCTTGGCAATCATGGAACACAGGGCTTGCAAAGCACTTTAGGCAGCATTTTCAAAACACCCAATAGACAGCTGGGTGTCAGGTGCTTCAGAAGCCCTGTGCAAGGGATCGGCAATGCCTGCAAAGCCCCTTTGGGCCAAGCCAGAACATAGGTGATGGAGGTCAGGTGGGTGTGACTTGGCTGAAATCCAAGTCACAGGACAAATGGGGATGCCTGGCAGGCTGAATATATGTCACCATTCCAGAGACTTGAAATTTTATTTCTTGTTCTTTGCAGAGGGGAGACCGACAAGCACAACTCTCACTCCCTGAAATGAGCTCAAAATTATGTTTTCTTTGCTGTGAAAATATTATGAGGGACTGAAATTGTTTCTGTCTTTTCAGTGGGCAAATTTGATTGAGGGATCTCTGGGGGAAGCAATATTTGTGCATGCAAATGCCATATGGAAAAACAAAAACAAAACTTTTTTCAACTTATATATTTATAGTTGTATTCCTGTTATAGAAATTGCATTGCTATTCTAAATGTTTGTGACAGTAATCTAGATAAACTGTTTATGAATCCAAACCAGTTTTCAAACTTACTAGCCTTGTTCATATGCAGGGCAAAATCATGGCTTAGCAAGACATAAGCAGAAAGGAGCCACCATGAGCTTTGAATTTGTGTGCTCCATCATATCCTCTCCTCCTCTCACATGGCCAAGAGGAAGACTTTAGCTACTTCTCTTCCTGTTTCCTTGGATCTCAGTTTGTTGTGTCATCAGGGCCAGTTTATCGCAAACTATGGTCAGTTTCTAAACAAGGCAACTTCAAACCATGGGATGCAGACCTGGCCTTTAAACTCGCCAGAGTGAGTGTGCAAAACTATGGTTTCTGCTCACTGGACCAGAAAGGATTTTTATCCTCTAGGACAGGCACCCCCAAACTTTGGCCCTCCGGATGTTTTGGACTGCAATTCCCATTTGGGGATGCCTGCTCTAGGATAATAACATCTCTAGGATAAGGCTTCTTTGCAAGTTTATGACCATGCAGGGAGAATAACTGATTTATGTTCAGCTGATGCCTTTTAGGAATTGACAGAGGATGTTCAAAATCATCCAGCGTTTTTCGTTTGCTTAGGAGAGGTGCAAGCTTGAATTAATTAATCCATGCAATTAATCAATTAAAGCATTGCTAGGCGATTAAAATCCCCTGCAATCAGTGGAATAATGCACACTCAACTCTGCGGTTGGAGACATGATGAACTGCCCTAGTTTTTAATGTATGGGAAGGCCTTGACTCAGCAGTAGAGCAAAAGGTCTAAGGTTCAATAGTTTTTCATTTCCAGGGAGATCCCTTGCTTGAGATTTGGAGAGCTACTGCCAAACAGTATGTAGTTAGATGGAGCAATGGTCTTATTCGGTATAAGGCAGTTTCCTATTGTAATCCTACAATATCAAAGAGCATATTAGGAACAAATGAAAATTAAGAATAATCAAGAACAGCATTTTACTCATTCAGGAAGGATTAACTTGTAGCCAGACAATGAGTTCAGAATGTGTGTGTGTGTGTGTGTGTGCGTGCGTGCGCTTAAATACAAACATTGGTGGGTGGGTGTTTATTGTTGCTGATATGGTAAAGAAAGAAAAATAATAATTAATGGAGCAACTACAGGGTATGCTGCCTGCTTTTGAATTCTCCCTTGTTTTCTAAATTGGATCCTGGTTTGATTATTCACCATACCAAAGACCTGCCTTATTAACAAATGTGATATGTGAATATGAAAAGTAAAGGATCAATACAGTTGTGTAAAAGTCTATCCTTGAATGCTGGTAGCCATGGGAGGTTATTCCTACTCCTGAAAACCTGATTGGTTAACGGGGGGGAAACAGGGTTAACCTATCCCTATGGATGTCAACAAGTTCACAAATAAATGTGAGTGTTACTTGTTGCTATCTAACCTTTTACCTGGTCTCACGAAAACTCATTTCTCCCTGAAGCGTTTTTTTAAAAGTCCCTTTTGGTTTGAATTTTCATTAGCTTTAATTCAATTCTGCTGGAAGCCTGAGAAAGTTAAGGGCAGGGCATGCCTCCGTGTCATGGAAATGTTGCAGCCTTTGCATAAACAAACGAAGATGGTTTGGAAGCTAGTGAAGGTTTGTCCCATTCTGAAACCAAACAAAAGATGACTTGCAAGACAAGGCATCGGACTTCCCATGCCCCAACCCATATAAAACTGGGTTTGGGGTAAAAACAGGCCACAACTTTATTGAATACAGATGAAAGAGATTTGGCTTGGCTGTGGGGCAATTGAAATACTTCCGGCCCACCCACTGAAAGTGACGTGTGGTCAATCCAGGCGGGGGTTCCTAATACGTACATCAAATAGGGTGCCCCTGCAGGGACTGCCATCTGGGTGAGTGCCTTTGGCCCTCTCCCCACCCTGGGCATGCGGACATGGCCACTCCCCCCGGATTCCTTTAATGGGATACCCCAGCATTTGGAGGGGCAGGTGGGGACTACAACCTCCCCTCTGTCCAAAATTGCCCCAATGCCCAACCAGTTGTGACAAATTGCTATGAGGTAGGCAAAACCACCAGGTAAGAGCCAATTATCCTGGTGGGCAAATTCCTACCTGACCCCGTAAGAACAGCAACCACCATAGCCACAACAAAGTCATTGAGTTATCAATGTAAACCATGGGTGGGTGGGATGGGGAAACCCAACACAGGAACAAACAGGCTGTGCCCCAGGTGTGGGCTGCTTAAATGGGCAAGGGGTGGATCCGAGGGAAGCCCACCATCGGCTCCATCAGCTTCGCCCCCTGGCATAGCCCGCATCCCAGCCTGCATCCCTATTCACCAATGCAAGGTGCAGGCTAGGATCCGGCTCCTGATAGGCGATGGGGGCTTATGCCCCCTCTGCGTAGCAGGAAGGGCACTGAAATTTGAATTCCACCATCGGGGCCCCAGTGAAGCCTCTTCCGTCCAGAAATGCTGCCACACCAAGAGAGGTGAGCAGACTTCTGTCACCCAATAAACCGACCATTTAACCAACCATTTGGCCGGACTCACCAGTCATTTTATGGATTCTCCAAGGCACCAGCCAATCTTCCACAAATATGGCTTTCCTAATATCCTCTGAATTGGTGAAATTTGTACAGAATACAGCTATTCACTAGTCAGAGAAAACATCTTGGTTGGAAGTACGCTGGAATATAAGAAGATGCTTTGTACTGCATCATATCATTAGGCTACCTAGCTCTGTATTGCCTACACTGACTGGCAGTGGATTTTCAGGGTTTCAGATTGGGGGTGTTCCCAGCCCCACCTGGAGGCACCAGGGATTGAACCTTCTTCCTACAAACCAGTTATTCTACCACTGAGCTGGAGCTGCCACATGTGAATACAGTTTCTCACATATTATGGTAACAAGCAGTCCAATATCTTACCAGCCCAGTCCTTATTCAGCAACTGACAAATGGGGTCAGGCATTTAAATCACAATAAATTGAGAAGTTCTATAGAAATGCTCGTTACCTGGCAGGATTTCTTGACCGCATTTGCCCTCCTTGTCACTCTTCGGTATTGCTTTGTGCATAGGTCCTAGGAAACAGTGTTTTACAAGATGTACTCGCCGGGGCTCTGTATCAATGGGTGCTTCTAAATGAGTGTTTATTGTCAATTGGGTGCTTCTCATGTGTGCATTTGTTTTATCGCAGCATCGACATGACGGTGCCAGCGTCAAAATACTAGCCTGTATCCCTGCTCCCCTTTTAATCCAGATTTATTCCTTCTGAAGAGTTTAAAAGTAGTCCCAGTTGCCAACAACCTGTTGCAATATCTGAATGACCCTTTTTACAGTATTAAGCCCCTGTCTGGAAGCAAACCGTATTAAATCAAAATCTGAATGTATCTGCCAGAAGCTAGTTTTCTTGTTTTAGACCCCCATCTAGTGTCCATGGTTTTGTACTGCAACAGAAACACCTGGATGACTGGCAAATTGCAGGTGTTCCATGTTGTAGCTTTGTGGAACAAGTGTGTTCATGTCTCAGATTATATATTGACAACTTAGCAGGTTTTCCTCCAAGAGGGTTTACTTTTTCCATGAAAAAAATCATAAGGTAAAAAACAACAACCCCAAATCAATTGCCAGTGACCCATTTGCAATATTAAGCCCTCATGAATAGCAGTTCCCCTTCTATTTGGTTTTTAACCTTATCAATAAGGTTGGGAGACATGCAATTTTAGTTCTGCATTACTTTTAAGCCTAAGCAAAAAATATTATTTGGTGAAATTCGGGGGGGGGGAGCTGTAGCTCAGCCCTCAAGAATGCTTGCATCTTTTAATGCATTACTGTAACAACAACAACAACAATTTATTATTTGTACCCTGCCCATCTGGCTGAGTCTCCCCAGCCACTCTGGGCGGCTCCCAATCAAGTGTTAAAACAATACAGCATTAAATATTAAAAACTTCTCTAAACAGGGCTGCCTTCAGATGTCTTTTAAAAATAGGATAGCTGCTTATTTCCTTGACATCTGATGGAAGGGCGTTCCACAGGGCGGGTGTCACTACCGAGAAGGCCCTCTGTCTGGTTCCCTGTAACCTCACTTCTCGCAATGAGGGAACTGCCAGAAGGCCCTCGGCACTGGATCTCCATGTCCAGGCTGAACGATGGGGGTGGAGACGTTCCTTCAGGTATACAGGACCGAGGCTGTTTAGGGATTTAATGGTCAGCACCAACACTTTGAATTGGAAACGTACTGGGAGCCAATGTAGATCTCTCAGGACTGGTGTTATGTGGTCCTGGTGGCCACTCCCAGTCACCAGTCTAGCTGCCGTATTAATTGCAGTTTCTGGGTCACCTTCAAAGATAGCCCCACGTGGAGCGCATTGCAGTAGTACAAGCGAGAGATAACTAGAGCATGCACCACTCCGGAAAGACAGTCTGCGGGCAGGTAGGGTAGCAATGCAGGTGTGGGGAGCTATTTCTCTGGAGTGGTTTCTCTTGTGATTTGATTGATGCAAAAAGTGTGATTGCAACACTCTGAAGAGGGATGGGCGGAGGAAGCTGAGGCCACCTAGCTGGATGTCATTTTGCATGGATTGGGCCTTAGCTGAAAACAAATTATCTACAGACATGGAAGTGTATTTGCTGCAATTGTCTTGTTTCAAAATCCTGTTTCGGTTTTGAGTAGCACATAGTATGGATAAGTTTAACATGTGCTTAGATTGCTCTCCTGTTTCAGTAGCATAGTAAACTTCCAAGGCTCGCTGAAATGAATGGAGCTGTACTGTAGCAGCGCTGAGTCAAGCATCTAGTGACCTCTTGTGAGCACAAGGATTGCAACGCCCACTTGCATTTTCTACTTGCAATAAGTTCCTTGCTCCTTTCTGTGGATGGGGGCAGCTCTGTGCGTGCCTTACTTTCCACAAGAGTAAGAGACCACAGCTCAGCAGTCTCAACTTTGTTGTAGAAAGTTGCAGGTCCAACTTCCTGGGATGAAGATTTTGCATCTTCCATAAAAGGGATTATGGGGCAGATGACAGGAGTACAGTAAAAGCACTTGTCAGGAGGCTGAAGAAGAAAACTTACTGCCATCAGTATTGACCCTGACGCTTCCCATTTACTGCTGCCTGAGTCCATGGCAGAAGAGTTGAGGGAGCCAGCTGTGAAACCTCTGGCCTGAGGAGGAGACCCGGCTCCCCCTGAACTTTGCTTAAGTCACGCAGCAGTGGCTTCTTGAAGTGCCAGCAAGACTAGAACAAATACTGCCGTGCTTTAGGAAATATGGTTCATTCACCTATGTACACCTTTGGTCTGCATGGAGGGAGTCCAGATCTTACGGCATACACATTTGCAGAGGCAACCTTCAGGCTCCTTCCCTCAAAGATGGACCTCAGCTCTTTCTCCCCTTCTTCTTCCTCCCAGAAAACCCCTTTCTCCCCCTCCAGCAGTTATCTGGCAACCTCCCAAATCCACAGTCTCTGTTCACACCTGGGAGCAAGTTCCCTTGTATTGTTAATGGCCTCTGTTGTACTTTTTAGGTTGGTTTGCATAAGCCAGCCCAGGAATTTCCTAAATGTCATTGGCTGGATTCCTGCATTGCAGAGGGTTGGACTAGATGACCCTCCAGGTCCCTTCCAACTCTACAGTTCTATGATTCTATGCTAGTTTTCTATGCTAGTTTAGAACATCCTTCTTGGGGTGGCATAGCATGCCATCCTGGGAGCCCCCACTTGCAGTCTAGAGTGGTAACAGTCCCGTCACTGTCTTCCCCCATCACCAACAGTTGGGGGAAAACTTGAGTCTCAGTTTCTGCACTGCTGTGATTTGAGCATATTTGTCTGCAGGAAGTACAACTGACAATAAGGGACACTTTATCTAATAAAAGGTTTCCAGTGCTGCCATGGCATCTTGCTGAGCTTAAGTAAATAAAAATGCTTTATTTTTATTTGCAAGTTGCACAGAAGGAAGTGGATGTTATAGCGAGGGATGACCACCTGTGGTTTGGTCCAGGAGTAAGAGATTTCCAAGTGGCGGAAGAGTTCCTTGGTAGTGGCTTTTTTTCATGTGTGTGGCTTGCAGATCTGTTAGCTCTGTGGTATTGAACTTCTCTTCCTTTCTTGCAGTTTCGACGTCGACAATGGCACCTCATCGGGACGGAGTCCCTTGGATCCCATGACAAGCCCTGGATCGGGGCTCATTCTCCAGGCTAACTTTGTTCACAGTCAGCGGAGGGAATCCTTCCTCTACCGGTCCGATAGCGACTATGACCTCTCTCCAAAGTCTATGTCCAGAAACTCCTCCATTGCCAGTGATATGTAAGTATTTGACGCAGTGTCTGAAAGGACTTTCAAATTCACATGGCATCAGCTTCCGTGGTCTAGAATCTGCTTCATCAGGTGCAAGAAATGCCATCCTTCATTACCAGGCTGATAACAGTGGAAAGGCTGAAAGGCTGAAAACAGTGGAATCAGGTCAACACGGCGTGCAACAAGGTGTAGGATGTGAAAATACAATTTATTGGTGAAATGTATGCAAAATGAGCAGCGACAGGACAATCGGCCTAGCATAGCTAAGCTGATTGACACCTGTAGTGGATTAGGAAGACATTGTCTTTACACAATACTGAATAAAATGAAAAGGGGTTTAGACTAAACATTAGGAAGAGCTTCCTGGATGTACCAGCTGCTTTTCAGGGGAACAGACAGATTTTGAAGATGATGGGCTCTCCTTCATTAGAGGTTTTTAAGCAGATGCCATATGGCCACCTTATCCTATAAAGGGATGCTGGGAAGGGGGGTGTCCCTTGCATTGGCAAGGGGTTAGATGACATACAAAGTACCTTCCAATTCTGTTATTCTACCCTAAGGACGTGCAAAGTGTGTAGCTTCTGTATGTGAAATCTGGGATGCTGCTTATTCATTGGAACACGCAAAACTGAAGCATAAACTATATTGACTGTCAGCGGCTCCTGCCAATTTCAGACAGGTTGTTTACTAGCCTTCTCTAGTGGATTAAACCTCATAGAGGGGGTTAACTCATAAGAATCATAGGGTTGGGAGGGTCCTTGAGGATTATCTAGTCCAACCCCCTGCAATGCAGGAATATGCAACTTTCCCTTTCGGGGATTGAACTTGCAACCTTGGCATTGTCAGCATCATGCTCGTAAGCAAATGAGCTATCCACCTTCTGCATTCAAGGCAGGTGCTTTGCCACCACAGGGTCCAAATTCAAGGGAATCTCCTTGCTTGTGCAAAGCCTGTGCACACACATGTCATATGCCAATGGGCTTCTTTGCAGATCATGCCAAACACACGAAGCCAAGGGCTAGTGGGTATGATCCCACATCATGTTTACGTGTGTTCAGGGGAAAACAATGCAGCTGTGTTGATTATTATTTGTTAACTTTGTATAGCATCCTTCTCCCATAGATCTCAGGGTGCTTCACAGCATTCAAAGACAAGATAAAAGCACAAAATACATAATAAAAAGCTCCCAACCACCCCCTCCCATAAAAAACACTATATATATATATATATATATATATATATATATATATATATATATATATATAATATAAATGTTAGTGGGTACACTTTTTAATCTGACCTTTTGAAAACAAGCAAATGAATATTTGTGATATGTATGTGTGGTATGTATATCTATCCATCTTTTTAGAGCAGATATTAAATGGGCATCTGTCATGGATGCTTTAGTTGTGATTCCTGCATTGCAGGGGGTTGGACTAGATGACCCTTCCAACCCTACAGATTTAACCCCAACCTCCCACCCATCAGTGGACGTCACAAGGGACCATTGGTTTGGGGGAACTGACCTGGCAGGCCAAACTGAATCCCCTGGCAGACCAAGATTGTCTTGCAGGCTAGAGATTCCCCATCACTGGCGTAGCTGCTTCCTTTTTTTAAAATAAAGAAAATTATTGGGAGATTTGATGGTGGATCTAGTCCAACCACAGTGTGCACTTGACAGCAGTGACTCCCCGCAGGAGTCTGACGAGTGCTGCCTGGTTATCAAGATCAGAGGCAGGCAGGGAGTAGATTGGAATCTGCCAGAAGATGGCTGGATGATCTGCAGGGCAACAGCAAGGGTATCTCTTTACCTATGAGTGTCACTACACTTGGCATTTGCACTTCCCATATAGCTAATTCAGTAGAGCATGAGACTCCCAATCTCAAGGTCATGGGTTCAAGCCCTACATTGGGCAAAAGATTCCTGCATTGCAGGGAGATGGGATGGTTCTCATGGCCCTTTCCAACTCTACAATTCTATGACTGGTGACTGTTCCCTAACCAGTGGGCTGGATTGGTCCTATGGACTGATAGTTGCTGCCCTCTCAAATTGAGAGCAGTTAACATGGATTTAATGGACTCTTGGGTTTAATAGCACTTAACTGTCAGCTGATTTGCCAGGTCTCTAATAGCCAGTTTGAATGTATGTTTCATAAGACCATTTAAATATTGTGTTGCTTCTTCATTGGTGCCAGGCTTCCTCCACCTTGTTGTGGTGATTATAGTATTAGGCCAAATCATGTGAACATGTTTGCGCCTGCTTAAAAGACAGTGAGGCAGTTCTATTTATTTCTGTTCTGCTTTTTTTGTCTTTCTCAGAGGTTTTGATTTTGTTTAGATGTTAAGAGTCTGCCATGTCGGGTCATGAGCAATGCATTTTCCCATTTCAGCCCACCCTAGGATCTCACTTGAATTTACAGAGTCTGGTTTTACATCCTCCTCTTTTGAGCACAGAATTATTATGTGGCTTCAAGAAGTCTGTAAAATGGAAAGGAGGTTGACCTATCTCACAGTCTTGCTGTGAGCAGAAACAAGAAGAAAGGTCTGATTTGCTTGTTAAAAGAGCTATTTACATGTCTGCCTCGTTCTCGTGATAGAACCAGAGTTTAGTTGTTGCTCTACTGATCCTCTATAGCTGTGAATCTTCTGTGGGTGTCTGCAGAGGTTTGCAGAGCATATAACAAGGGGGGGGGGGACAGGACATCAATGTAAACCACAACAACACAATCCTAGGATTGCATATTAAAAGTTAAGTAGAATCATGTCTTTCATCCTAGATAGCACAAGCAACAGTTTAATTTGCGTTCCTTTACGAGGGTTCCTCCCCCCTCGCAGTCAGAGATGGAGCCATAGGCTGCAATCTTGCAGTTGGTTACGTCTGGAATTAGCTCTTCACAGAATTGCCACCTTTATCTCTGTTTGGAATCTACCCAAGGCATGTTTTGGCAGGTCTTATTCGTATTCAATTATGGGTTGCTGGAGTTTGTGAGAATGTGTTGCAAAGCTTGGCCTGACTGTTTCCCTCTTCGAGAGCATTTCAATTTTCTTTAAAAAATAATAACGAGTGACTTTATATATCATGTAATCTCTCCAGTTGATGTCCTTCTTAGGTTGGCCAATGACCCTAGTAACTTAAGAGGAAAAGAATCACCCATGTGCTAACTTTTGTGTTACTCTGCAGTTTTATTTATATGAGAGTGATAAGTACTTTGGGCTTGACGAAAGGTATTTTCCCCCTGCAAGTGTGAGTGACCTCCTTGCTTCCTGCCCCCTCTCCCGCTAAGAGACGTCATCCTGATAACTTTACTCCTACGTCACATTGTGATGTGGGTACGGTTGCTCCAGCAACAGCACACTCTCCGTAACGCTGAGGACATGTGAGTCAGTTGAGAAGTTTTACTGGGTTTTTATTAGCCTATGAAACACTTCCCTGTCATCTGCAGTTACTAGCTTGTCCGAACCTCACAAATGGTTATCCGTTCGTTAATACTTGATGCGAATCACTTTTGGTGTTCCAGTGGGCTGGCCTCGCCAATGAAAAGTAATTGTGGGCGCTACCAACTGCCGGGGCATGCCTGGTTTGTTTTTTGGGATGAAAGATTTCCCTGAGTTTAAAGGAGCATAACCCTGAGCACTCAATCTGTTCTATACAGCTGTGTGCAAGTCTAAAAAAAAAAAGCCACACTGGAGTCATAGGTGCTTGTTCACCCCAAAGTTACTAGGCTACAGCTGTCTTGCTTCTTAGCCTCCAGATAGCACAGCTGGAATGAATGCACGGTGAGAAAGTAGTTGAGGACAAGATGAATAAAGAATAATGTATCATTTTGAACCTGATGGAGGGGAGCAAAGCCATCCGATACTGATTACTCTGCTGTTTGTTTGTTTTTTCAGACATGGAGATGACTTGATTGTGACACCGTTTGCTCAGGTAGGCTCCACATGCAATGATGTAGCCATATAGGAAAGGATCAAAGGAGGGGGGGGCTGTTTTTGGGTTGAGCCATATATTTGAATGAGCTACAGTTTTTGTTGTTATTACTATTATGTTCCAAAAATAACATTCTGAAATGGAACCACTTCCATGGTTAACTTGTATTGCTTAGAGGTGCTTAGAAAGAAATCTGATGATTTCTAAATTTTATTTACAGTGGTACCTTGGTTTACGAACTTAATCCGTTCCGGAAATCCGTTCTTAAACCAAAGCCATTCTTAACACAAGGCACGCTTTCCCTAATGAGGCCTCCCACTGCCGGTGCCCTTCCACCGTTCGGATTCTGATCGTAGACCGAGGTAAAGTTCGCTTCCCAGAACACTACTTCCAGTTTTGCGGAGTTCTTATACCGGATAGTTGCAAACAGGGCTGTTCTTAAACCGAGGTACCACTGTATTTGTTTGCTACATTTCTATCCAACCTTTCCCCTATGGAGCTCAAAGTGGTATACATGATTCTGCCTCCCAATTTTATCCTCACAGTAACACTAAACTGAGGCTGCGTACACACTATACATTTGAAGCACACACCCCTCCCCAAAAAGGGGTCCTGGGAATTGTGATTTGTTAAGGGTTCTGGGAACTGTGGCTCTGTGAGGTGCAAAGTACAGTTCCCACGATCCTTTGGAGGGGGGTACGCTTTAAGCGCATGGTGTGTCCCCAGCCTGAGAGTCTGGAACCGGCCCAAGATCACTCAGTGAGTTCATGGCTGTGTGGGGATTTGAAGCCAGCTCTCCCTAGTCCTCGTCTGACATGCTAGTTGTTATACCAAACCAGCGCTCTAAGGAGCTGCATAGGTTCACACAAAGAACATGCAATAACCCAGTGGAAGGGTGGGTAGGGGGAGTTTTCTTTAAAAAGAAACTTCTTTTCTTTGAACATCAGACTGCCATGCCATTCAGTGAACTGATTTTGAAGCATGGTGAGCCCTGATGGTGCAAAGCACCTCTTAATGCGGGTCGGAAGCAAGGGCACACTGTTTGCCATCTCTGCCCCAACACAGGTGATGAGCAGTCCCACACCAGCAGTTTGTGAATGTGCAAAGTACTAGTGCATTTGAGATTCTATGCCCCAAACTGTTGCCATTTTGGATCACTAGGAGTACTATTCCGGTCCAGGTACTTTAAGGTGTGCTTCCAATGTTTGTATATAAATAATAAATTATTATTTATACGCAAAAATATTATTATTATTATTATTATTATTATTATTATTATTATTATTATTGCACACACGCGCACACCTATTTGGTGCCAGCAAATCAGGGTGACATGGATTTATTTCATAATAACTTTATATGAATTTCAAATGTGAGAGGATCTCATTGTGCAGTTGTTAACTGCTGGGATAATTCTGGTGCAAATGGCACTGGACATCAGTAGACCATTCTTTTCAAAGCTCTGTAATTTCAGAGAAACAAAGAGTGTTTTATACGTAATTTTTGTCTTATTTGAACAAGGCTGCTTTTTAAACAAATAATGGCTTCTTTTGTGAGAAGGAAAGCGGCGAAATGATTGTTCTTGCATTTCAAAAGCTTCTTTGTGAAGTAACGGTCAAAGGCTTCAGACACCAAAATAATCCTGGAAAGTTTTAAGAGATTGTTTAGAAAGCTTTTGGCTTGTTGACCAATGGAGCAGAGAGAGATGGGTAGCACACCTGGTGAAACTGAGATTGAAGCATCCACTTTATTTGCTACAGGTGCTGGCCAGCTTACGTTCTGTACGGAATAATTTTGCTGCATTAACCAACCTGCCGGATCGAGCACCTAGCAAGTAAGTGTGGCCTTTTCCTCCTTCCTAACATTTTGAGTTAATGCTCCCTTCATTTTTGCTTTGTCACTTTTTCCACATATAATAAACCTAATACAAAATACAATAAGCAACAACGATAGCAACTAGTCTGTCATTTCTTGGGGGGAAAGCATAACAGCAGCTTGAAGTTAGAACCACTACATAGAACAAGTTTATAATGCACATTTAAGTCTAGTCCAGTAAGTCCCTGCAGATGTTTCTGGAGGTCTGAGGAGGTGATCTCAATTGATCACCCTGTCTCATGTGGAAGATGAATGGATGTTGGGTGTTGTAATAGGATAAAGGACTCCTCTTGCTGTTGGTTGCGCTGACTTGACAGGTCAATTTGTGGGCCAGAGCAACGGACCACAACCTGAGCATATTGTGAATCTGCTGACAGGCCTGCTGCGGAATGCCACCATTTAGCAATTTCTGAATGAGCAGCTACCAGCAGAAAATGTCAACATCTCCCTTCGTTTTGTGTCATTCCTCCGTTCTACCACGTACACTAGCCTTCCTCCACCTGATGTCCTTCAGATATTCAGACTACAACTCCCATGAGTCTCAACCACCATGGCTGTACACTGATAGAGCATAGAGAAAGGTCACTGGGCTGTACACACGATGAGCCAGCTGCTAGTTCTAGGTTTGGAATGGCTTCTGGCCACTGCATGTGACCACCGAGTCCAAAGTTGCAAGTGGTATCAAATGCATGGCCACAGATGAAATAGCAACCATATGTTCAATTCCCCCATTCCCTTCTGATGCCCGTGACAGCTTAATTCTGTGCTGATGTCATGATCCCTACACCCCTACCCCCCAAATCACCAGTGACACTGATAAGAATGGTTTTATGCTGAGGACTTACATTTCCCCCCCTCTTTTCTATCAGACGGTCACCCATGTGTAACCAACCATCCATCAACAAAGCGACCATAACAGGTAAGACAACTTAATGTGTCTTGATTTGGTCACACCTTTTCGATGAGATTGTATTCTTTTATAATTAAAATTTCACACAATGCCTTGAAGTAGTGTTACATTGAGGCATTGTGGGAAATTTGCATGGTGGGCAATTCACAGCTGTCATTCCCAGTATGCCTGCTGGTCGGGGCAATAATTTCAATGGGATTAAACATGACAGGGAGCCCACCTTGCTGAAACTAAGCCAGAGTTGGGCCTGTTTAGTGCCTGGATGGGACACCACCTAGAAAATCCTTTGTTCTCTGCCTGTATTTTCACTGAGAAATAAAAACTGGGGTATAAATATTGCATACAAGGAATGCAGAGCTCCAGGCCTGCTAACATATAGCTGGGCCTGCTACCCACAAACATGATGTAAAAGGCCATGGAATGTTTATCAGCCAAATGCCTGGTTGCAGAAATGTTTTCTGGCTCCTAAATACATGTAATGAAGGTGGCAGAGAGGCCTCCCTGGGGAGAGCATTCCACAAACAGGGAGCCACCGCAGAAAAGGCCCATTCCATGCGGCCACCCTCTGGACCTCTCATGGGGGAGGCAGCTGAAGAAGGATAATGACCAAGCCTGGGGAGGGAGGGGGTGCCAGCTACTTAATCGCAAGAAGCGTGTATGTGCAAGTTCTGTGCACTTTTGGAACTGCTGTAAGCACATGCTTAGTCCATAAAGAAATAGAAACTACCAGCCATTTGCCCTCCTTGGTCTGGGTGTGCTTGGGAGACCGCTTTTGAAAATGGCATCGGTTGCATGAAGTCATGATGATGGTGATCACCCTCCAACATTTGTGGCAGATTGTTGACCCCATTGTTTTCAACCTCTGTTTCAATATGTTAGCTTTGCCTCATTTCACATTCCATGGAATTGAATAGCAATGTTTGTGTGAGAGAGGGGTTACCCCTTTACACGCACCTGGGAGCAAATTGTTTGCCAGTCTGATGCCCAAGGGATGGCCTGAGTGAAGGGTAAGGCTGACTGGATATGCTCCACACCCACGGGCAGAGGCAATATGCTTCTGAGCACCAGTTGCTGGAAAACAACCGGTGGGGAGACAACTCTTGTGTTCAGGTTCTGCAGGCAGGCTTCCCATAGGTTTTTGGTTGGCCACTATGTGAAGAGGATGCTGGACTGTATGGGCCAACAACCTGATCCAACAGGGTCTCCTTATGTGGCTTTAAAAAGTAAATTCTCATTGTGTGTGATTGTACCAGTTCGAATCAGGACCTGGTGAGAGAGGTTGGATGCCTTAACCCTTTGCCACACACCCCCATGCTCTTTCTGTGATTGAGGCATCAATTTCTGCAATTTACTTTTTAAAAGCCCTTTGTTGCCCTTTGCGTGAACAGCATCTCATCTAGCTTGGCCCTCAGTTACTAGAAAAGCCCATCTTTGAAAATGCTATTGTTGCTAAATCAGTGTAGAAAATGCCTTGGTACTTGTCACAGACAGGAACTCTCAGGTTTATGGTTGTGATTAACTTTTTAAAGGATGCCCTCGTCTGCACTTACCGCTTTATATTATGCAAGATTAAAATTCCGGTCTAGATGAGTCCACAAAGGCGGGTTAATACAGGTAAAGCTACATTTTAGCTTCTTGTCAAACCCCTGAGTTAAAAGATAATGCAGCACCTTCATAATTTACAAAGCGGTGTGAACTGGTGGATGGGGCTGCACCCAGCTCACATCATCACGCTTGCCTCAAGAAGATTATTGCAGAGCTGGGAAGGGTTCAGAGAAGGGCAACCCCAATGATTAAGTGGATGGGGCAACTCTCTTATGAGGGAAGATTTCAACATTTGGGGCTTTTGAGTTTAGAGGAAAGGAGTGTAAGAGAAGACATGATAGAGGGGTACAGTGATGTCTCGCAAGACGAAATTAATTCGTTCTGTGAGTCGCTTCGTCTTGCGATAATTTCGTCTTGCGAAGCGCGGTTTGCCGCAGCAAAAAAAAAAACCGCAAAAAAGGCTTGCGAAGCACGGCCATAGAAAACTTCGTCTTGCAAGTCACCAAAAACATCGCAAAACGCTTTCGTCTTGCGAGTTTTTCGTTTCGCGAGGCATTCGTCTTGTGAAGTACCACTGTATACGCATAGAGTGAGAAAGCTCTACCTGGAGATGCCAGGGGTTGAACCAGGACCCCTCTGCATGCAAGGCGAGTTCTCCACTACTGTGCTGTGGCCACTAGTGTGGTGGAATGGTTAGAATGTTGGACCAGGACTTTGGAGAGCAGGGTTCGAATGCCGCTCCGCCATGGAGCTCCATGGGTGACTTTGGGCCAGTCGCCATCACTTAGCCTGACCTACCTCAAAGGGTTCTTATGAAGATTAAATGGGGAGGACCACCTTGAGATTCACCACCTTGAGATCCTTGGAAAGATAAAGGTGGTATAGAAATGTAAGCAGCAACAACAACAACAACAATAGTAAAGCCAAATGTTCGAAGATTCAGGACAAACCAATGAAAGTACTTCTTCACACCATCAAATATGCTGCCGGGAGAAGTAGTGATGGACACCAACTTACAGTACATGGTTTTTAAAGAGGATAAGGCAAATTCACAGAGGAGGGAGCTCTCGGTAGCTACTGATCACAGTGGCTATGCTCTGCCTGCACAGTCAGAGGCAGCAATGCTTCTGAAGACCAAATGCTGGGAATCACAGGTGGGCAGACTGCTGCTGTGCTCATGTCCAGCTTGCAGGCTTTTCTTAGGCATCTGGCCGGTGACTGTGAGAATAGGATGTTGGCCTGGATGGGCTGTTGGCCTGATCCAGAAGGCTTGTCTAACATTCTCAGCTTTTGTGCCATCCCTTAACAGCTGTACGCAGCAAAAACCACATACCCCATGCAGTTATTTTGCTATGCATTTATTGCTTGTATCAGTATGAACTGACCTTATGCTTGGCTGGCCTGGAACCACTCATAGTTTATAGTATGGTTGGTATTAATACCTTTCCCACAGCTGTAGCCAGTGCTTTTTTTCTGGAGGGACGCATACCCCTAAACATTTTGTGAATCTTTGTCCATTTACTGTATTTATTTTCCCCCATCCGCACTATAAAATGGTGATTTTCTTGAGTCAAAATGAGAGTACCCCTAAAAAATTTTTAGAGGAAAAAGCACTGGCTGTAGCTAAGGGTAAGAACCAAAACAGCCCCTGAAGGTTTATTGTGGTCCTTTAAATTAGATACCAGGAACCCAGGTAGCGCTGTGGTTAAACCACTGAGCCTAGGGCTTGCTGACCAGAAGGTCGGCGGTTCGAATCCCTGTGACGGGGTGAGCTCCCGTTGCTTGGTCCCAGCTCCTGCCAACCTAGCAGTTCGAAAGCACATCAAAATGCAAGTAGATAAATAGGAACCGCTATAGCGGGAAGGTAAACGGTGTTTCCATGTGCTGCTCTGGTTCGCCAGAAGCAACTTTGTCATGCTGGCCACATGACCTGGAAGCTATACGTCGGCTCCCTCAGCCAATAATGTGAGATGAGCGCGCAACCCCAGAGTCAGTCACGACTGGACCTAATGGTCAGGGGTCCCTTTACCTTTAAATTAGATACCAGCCTGACATTTTCTCTTTGTTTTAATTCCTTGGAGTCCCCGGCAACTTAAAAGATTTGTGTCCATAAGCAATAAGTGGTTTTACTGCTGCATTGCAACTGCATTGCAAACTAGAAAGTCCTTTAAGAGACTTTAAAAAAACTCTTTAAAAAGGTAGGCAGTATGGGACTTAGTACCAATTTTCCTCTGGAAGAATCACACAGGCCTCTGTAATGCCTTCCTTCACTTCCGTCAGAAAACCTACCAGTTTTACCAGGCCTAGACTTCAAATTAACGGGTGTGCTTTGGTGTCTGAACAGTTTGGCTCCAGCATGCTTAAAGGAAATGCGAAGCAAGCTCAAAGCTGTGAGATGTACTAGAGGTTTGGCTCAGGTGGCCCTTTGCCTGAACTAGTCATAATGCTGCATTTGATGTTATAGGTGTTCCCATAACAACAGACTGAGTGGCACAAGCATAGAATCTCTCCTCAGGGCACATAAAACCCTGGTAGTTGTGGCAATGCATGTTATATGAAGGCAGAGCGCCAAGGAAGGCAGAAAGGATGGCATTGGCGCAGCTTTCCTCCCCTTCCCACACCAATTTAGAAATTTGGCGCCAGCTTTCCTCCTCACAGATTATTGCCCAGAGGTGTTTGAAGTGCCGTCTTTTGCTGCTAGTAACTTTCCCTGCTGCTGCTCTGCCTCTGCAGGCCGAGGAACCAGGACAGAGAAACAGCTGTACGGGCGAGGTCTCCGTTTGTCTGAGGCCAGAAGGGCAAAAGTTAAGAGCAACACCGGCCGGGGCCAGGAAAGACAAGAGGGAATGCTGGGGATAAAGAAAGTCTGGAGCCCTTCATTAGGGAGCCCAGAATAGTGAAACACCTCATGGAACCTCCAGCTAGTATCTGAATTTTGCCTGAGTATTTTCCATTGGATCTGCGTGCAAAATTGCTACAGAAAAGCTGTAGCCTAAACAAGGCAAAATATTGGGAGATCCATGACTGATTTGTTTATTTTTAATTTAAATCGGCTGTGGTGGGAGAGGGATTTAGCACAGGGGAGCTGTACTTAACCCTTTCCCCTAAGGGCTTCTCCCTGAAGCTACTATTTCCACCACAGTCTACCCCGCTGGTGTGCCCAATGGCATTCTCAATCAGGGGGGGGGGGGTATCCCGTTCCTTCCGATCCATGACCATCCCCACTTGCTGACCCCATTTCCCTCTTGTGTTGTTTTCACTGGTGGTAACTGCAGGCAGTGAATAAGCACCTGCCTATTCCGCCACGCACAGCATGCCCCGGCTGTGTATCTTCTTTAAAATCTTACTGACTTGTCTTCTTTGCTCTCCAGCCCAAAAGGTGTTTTCCCCTTCCAGTGAGTCATAGTTTAGGTTCACCGAAGCATGCTTATTAAATAAAGCCTTCGGTGGATAATACACGTTGGGCACAGTCCAGCCAGAGTTAAGCACTTTTAAGCCTCATTTGTTCTCAATGGTAGAAATTTAAACACTTGGTTTAACTCTCCCTCCAGACCAATGGGATTCTGATGCTTGACTTTCACTAGATCGTGCCCATGATTTGCACTGAAGCAAAAAAAAACACACAAAAAAACAAAATGCTAAGGCTTAAGGAGGTTTCATTAAAGTTTCTTTTTTGTTGGCATTTTCCCAACTGCACTGGTGACTTTTTTGGCATTTTCTGTGCTCAGTTCAAAGTGCTGATTTTGGGGGCTAAGGACCCCACTATCTCAATAATAATAATAATAGCAATAATGACCATTTCCGCTCACATGGACCAGCTCAGACTCTGTGATCTTCATCAGATGCCCTTCTCTATGTGCCTCACCTGAGGGAGGTGCTTGGGGGTGGGTTCAGTTTGTCTCTAATAATTATTATTATTAGTCCACTATTTTTATTATTTTGAGGCTGTGTAGGCTATGTTCTTTGCCATCAGGATGGTGCCTAAATGTGGTGTATATCCAGGGGAAAAAGCCATCCAAATAACTTTTAAAAAATTAAAAAAGCACCCAAACAAAATGCAGCTTGCTTAAAACCTAGCCAAAGAAAAGATGGAAAAAAAAACATGTGCAGCAGCCAGAAAACAAGCACAAAACAACTTTGTGGAAAAGTTGCACTTTGACTAAGCACCTAAAATCCAGCAGACGAATAGCCAGGCATGCTCCTCTTGGCGGAGTATTGCACTGTGTAACCCTGTGCTCTTACAAGACTGACCTCCGTACAAAACAGGGCATGGGGCATTACTCCCCACATAGATCTAATGAAGCAGGAAGGAGGGGTCCCTAAGGTACACAGACCCCAGTCAGTATTGATTAATTTAAGCCCCAAGCCACGGCATTGAGCTTGACAGTACCAAGCAACTGATGCCATCACTTGTGAGTTAAATTCAAGACAAATGATTCCTCCCCCCCCCCCACACACATACATTTTAATGTGTTTATCAGCTTACCAATACCTGGATATCTGGGCTATCAAGACGGTTTCTTGTGAAGGGTTCCCTGATCCACTAATTCATGCTGTTGCTCTCCACCGTGATCTCTGAGCAGTGCGAGATTCCAGGGGTTGCAGGTGCTTGCCTAGGGTTTGTGTTTCCTTTGGAATGAGGGAGAGCAGAGATATTTGGTTTATTTACACATACATGCAACCTGAGCCTGCGATGGAGGGGCTCACAGCATTAGCACCCCAAGAGGGTCTTGCTTTTCCCATAGGCACAGCTTTGGATTCAAACAGAAATCAAGCATCACTCTTGCTCACTCTGGCTTGTGAGCCTGCTGCTTCCAGCTTCTAGCCCCAAAACTCGTAACAATACTATCTTCTTGGCAATGCTGTAAAAGGTGTGTCTTTTTTAAAAAACATGCCTTTAAGCTCTAATGGGATGTGGGTGGCGCTGTGGGTTAAACCACTGAGCCTAGGGCTTGCCGATCAGAGGGTCGGCGGTTCAAATCCATGCCACGGGGTAAGCTCCCGTTGCTCAGTCCTAGCTCCTGCCAACCTAGCAGTTCAAAAGCACGTCAAAGTGCAAGTAGATAAATAGGTAAGGTAAACGGTGTTTCCGTGTGCTGCTCTGGTTCACCAGAAGCGGCTTTGTCGTGCTGGCCACATGACCTGGAAGCTGTACGCCGGCTCCCTCGGCCAATAAAGTGAGAAGAGCGCCGCAACCCCAGAGTCGGTCACAACTGGACCTAATGGTCAGGGGTCCCTTTACCTTTACCTTTAAGGTCTAATGATCAGTGGCTATCATATCTGTATCTGATTCAATTCCCACCTTATAATTTTGTATGCACACTAAGATTTCACCCCTTGCCATCTGATGACATGGGCTCAAGTCCACGAAAGCTTCCTATGCCATAATACAATTGTTAGTCTTTAAGGTTCCATTGTCTCCCAAGGCTGATGGATGCCAAGCAACCTTTAAGGTGCCTCAATACTCTTTTTTTGTGATTAAAGGCAAAAATGGACTGCAGCCCGCAGGATTCTCCAAAGTTAATATGCAGTCACTGTGTGCTCTTCCATGGCCATACCGTAGAGCAGGCATCCCCAAACTGTGGCCCTCCAGATGTTTTGGCCTACAACTCCCATGATCCCTAGCTAAGAGGACCAATGGTGAGGGATGATGGGAATTGTAGTCCAAAACATCTGGAGGGCCGAAGTTTGGGGATGCCTGCCGTAGAGTATCAGTTTAAAGGCTAGGGGAGTAAAATTGCACCACCATTTTCATTTCGGGCCCTCCCAATGAAACCAGCTTCTCCCAGTTGAAAGCAGCTGTGTGGTGTTCTCTTCTTGCTGGGATACTTCCACCACCTCAGACCTCAGTTCAGCAGAAGTAGGAAGAGAGGTTGCAGTTGTGCAAAGTACTGCCCAGAATAATTGGGAAGGGTGAACGCTGAAAATGGCAAGAACTGCCCTTCCTGCCTCTCCTTTGTCTCCTGTCTTTTTATAAAAATACATTTTTTTAATCTTTGTGGTTATGCCAAAAGTCTTGAAAATATGTGCCTGTGCTCAGACCGCAGAGGGCAAACAAAAGTAATGAACAGTTTATTATTATGTCGGAACCTCAGAGGTCTAAGTCATTCTTATGGTTCAGCTTTTCAGCAACTGACACAAGCCAGTTTGTTCACAGTCATCTCTTCCTCTTTCTGCCCTCTCTTTATTCTCTCTTTTTTCAAATTATTTTTTTATTAATTTTCCAGATTATTATAAATCAAACCAAATTACTTTAATACTATTTCTAAAAATCAGGTTTCCCGTTCCTGTTGCAAACATATGCCCTCTCTTTATTCTCTTCCCAGTTGTTAAAACTTCTAGGACTTTAAGCTCTTCAGGACTGCCACTGTCCTGTTCTTTATTTCTCTGGCAAATGTGATGATGATGAATAATAATAATAATAATGGGCGGCTTCCAACAGAATATTAAAAACATGATAAAACGTAAAACGCCAGACATTAACAACTTCCTTAAAGAGGGTTGCCTTCAGATGTCTTCTAAAAGTCAAATAGTTGTTTATTTACTTGACATGTGGTGGGAGGGCGTTCCACAGGGCGGGCACCACCACCAAGAAGGCCCTCTGCCTTTTTCTCTGCAACCTCACTTCTCACAGTGAGGGAACCGCCAGAAGGCCCTCAGAGCTGGAGCTGCTAATGTAGATGTTTGATTACAGTACTTGAGTAAAGGAAGGGCACTTTCTTTTTGCCTTCTCCACTTACATGGCAAATAGTAAAATACACTTAAAATCCATGAGAGGGCAGCAGAGAGTAGATGATGCCTTCTTGTAGCACTTACAGCTGCTAATTCTGAATTTCTGCAGTTTACTGTGCCTTGAGAAAAGAAAACTGGAGAGGTTTAGTGGCCCAACCAGTGGCGAACGGTGCCCCGCTTGGCTGCCTGAGGCGGCACCTCCTGGGGGCAGGGCGTCGCAACCTGCTCCGTAGTGCGCTCTGGTTCTTTCTGCTCTGGCGGAGGAGGCGAGGGCGGCCCGCCCCCTTCACCCCTCCCTTGCTACGCGCCTGGGCCCAACATGGTTTTAAACAAAGCAGTGCTTGTAGGTACTCCCTCCTCAGTGCCCATTTCCATATACCGTTTTTTAAATACAGAAAATAAAACTGCTTTGCAAAATGCATAGGAGCTATCCCACAACCTAAGAATCCTAGGCCCCACTGGAAATTTACTCTCTAATCAGGGGTCCCCAGACTACAGCCAAGGGGCCACATACGGCCCCCGAGGCTCTTTTATGCGGCCCCCAGGGACCCCTGCCACCTGCTCTTACCGGCGCGGTGCGGCGCAGCTGCTGACTTCCGACCCAGAAAAGTGACTGAAATAGCTTGTGCGCATGCGCATGCGTCATTTCCAGTGTACTTCCGGGTTGGAGGAGGCTTCTGCACATGCGCGCAAGCTATTTCCAGCTCTTTCCAGGTCAGGAGTGTGCCAGAAATAGCATTTGCACATGCGTGTGCACAGCTACGCGCTCTTGCGCCCCCACCCTCCGGCCCACCATGCAATCTGCGCGGCGGGCATCCGGCCCAAAGCCGGGTAAGTTTGGGGACCCCTGCTCTAAATATCCACACCATCTCTTTGCTGCTGGATAGGCGACTTTTGTGAAATCCAGTTCTGGAGAGGAGCAGGAGGTTGACTTTTCACATACCATCACAGGTGTAGCAGTTATCATGCTTTGAGACCAAGCCATGCATATGTTATTGCTGATTTAAGTTCCAAAGTGCTGTCATTTATTTTATTTATTATTTCACAAGGATTATATTCTGCTTAACTGTAAGAAAACCTCAGAGCAGTTTACAAAAAGAATAAAGAACAAAACAGTCTGTTTAAAACAGTCAAAAGGTAATTAAAGTTAACAATAAGCTAAACACCAAAATAAAAACACAGGACAGCTCCTATGATTAAAACATTTTTATTAGTACAGTGAAGGCATCGGCCTGATGTCTGTCTTGAGAATCACAACTAAAAGGTAAAGGTAAAGGGACCCCTGACCATTAGGTCCAGTCGTGACCGACTCTGGGGTTGCGCGCTCATCTCGCATTATTGGCCGAGGGAGCCGGCGTATAGCTTCCAGGTCATGTGGCCAGCATGACAAAGCCGCTTCTGGCAAACCAGAGCAGCACATGGAAACGCCGTTTACCTTCCCGCTGTAGCGGTTCCTATTTATCTACTTGCATTTTGACGTGCTTTCGAACTGCTAGGTTGGCAGGAGCTGGGACCAAGCAACGGGAGCTCACCCCGTCACAGGGATTCGAACCGCTGACCTTCTGATCAGCAAGCCCTAGGCTCAGTGGTTTAACCACAGCACCACCTGGGCCCAGAGAGAATCACAACTATCAATTCATTTATTTCTCTTTCTCCTCAAACAAACTTTGTTAAAGTGTGTCAGATTCAAAGCTACAGGAGGTTATTTGCTTCTTAGTTTCTTAAAAGGCAAGCGGGCACGAAAAGGTATGAAATATGTAGGGATTTCTTGCTCAAAGGTAGGGGGAAAATAGGGGTAAGTGATATTTAGTAGAAATAAGAACGCTGCTGGATCAGAGCAATAAACTATTGAGTCCAGCATCCCGTTTTTCATAGTGAACGGCCAGGTTCATGTAGGAATCCCAGAATTTAGGGGAATTTAGAGAGTTCTGGACACTCCCTGAGGTTGTTATCACCACTTATAGACCTGACCCCCATAAATTTGTCTAACCGCACTTTAAATCTATCTAAGCTAGCGGTCACCACTGCATTGTTTGAAGAAGTACTTCTTTTGTCTGCCCTGATGAATGTTAAAGGATTACAGCTGCGTGGGTTTTGTTTCTGTTTTTTGTGTGGGGTTTTTTGGTGAACTTCTCACTGTATTTGGGAAACAGGAAATAACTCAGAGGTCAAATTGTGCAAGGGACTACTAGCTTAGCCTGGCTTGTTAAAATTCCCCTTCACACTAAGCCCTTTTACCAGGAGCCTTTACTGAGTAAATTACTTCTCTGAAGGTCCGCAAAAAAAAACTTGACAGGGGGAAAGGGTGGCATGGAGGGGAAGCCTAGCGTAGTTTGTGCCAAAACAAATGACCGGGAAATTCTCCCGAAAACAGTTTGACATAAACCAAGTTGCACAGCCTGACCAAACATTATTCACGGGGTGTGGAAAGGTCTGACACACAGAGGAGAGAGATCCAGCTGGGACAGGATCCAACCGCAGAGCTGGGAATGCATTGCAATAGGCAAGAGGTGGTGCCTTTTTGTATTAAAGGGAATGACTGCCGTGAAAGCAAGCGGGTCAGAGGAAAGGGAAATTGCCAAAGACATAGGAAGCAGAGAAAATTGTGACTTCTTTTGTTGAGCAAAAAAGAAATATAAAGCACGACTTCTCCCTCTTGTGTAGCAGAGGTTCAGAGAGAAGGTTGTCTGAGGACACCGCAGAGCGGGCAGTCCCCTTGGTCAGACTCCGTTTTGCATCTATCATGTTACTGAGCAGGGCTTTTGATGATGGAACTGTGTGTAATATCCCAGGCCTTTCACTTTGATGGGTAAAATGTTCCAGATGTTGATCCTCATCTGTTGCATGAGGACATTCTCTCTCTCTCTCTCTCCCTCCGTCCCCTCCCTGCTGTTTTCCATAGCGCTGGTTTCTCTGCCACAGTTCTGGCTTTGCATTTGCAAGAAAGAAACAGCAGTAAAAGTTTTCGTTTGCTAATTATTTCTATTTGCTTAAATAGCAATGATTGCTCTTTGTTTGCTCATTGTTTCCTGCCATCTGTACAAGCTAGTTTTCCGCGTGAAAATCGGTTTGTTTGTTTAAACTGTATTTGTTTTGTAGGAAAAGAATTGAAGTAAACTGCATACCGCTCTCCGTAGGATAACATGCTAGAGGTTCTGCTCCTGCAAACCCTTCCCAGAACTTTGATATTACTTTTGCGTGTTGTTTCCAGCTTTTGCCAGGGTTCTCTCCTCCATGCCCTGGCCTGACCCTGTTTAAACTGGAACACCTAACAGCTTACAATTGATTGGCTGCAATACTCTAGATAAAACTGCTGAGCCACAATATTTTATTTTGCTAGTAAAATGTCATGTGATTTCAAACTTAACGACTCCCATCTGTAGAGCTTGGGTGGCCGGCTGAAAAAGTGGATAGGCCTCCTGCAGCACCTTCATTAAGAGGGGCATTTCAGCAGGGCAGGAGCGGCTTGTCATACGGCCCACCCAGAGAGTGGCTGGCGATGGGAGCAGTAGCAAGCAGATGCCCATGTCAGCAGCATGGTCCAGTATGCCCACCAGAGCTGGTGCTGGTTGCTGCAAGATTATTTCGTCTTTTTAGAAGCATTTTGTGGTCAGGGAGTGGCCAGCTGGCTACTTCAGGGGTGAATATTTGTTTGGGGGGGGCTAAGGGCCAGTGTAACCCATGGGCAATCTTCGGGGGGGTGGGGGGCTGCATGTCTCATGAATGTGGCCAAAGGGGGCGTAGCAAGGAATGCTGCTTGCAAGGCTGCCTTTCAGAAGGCTGTCCCAGCAGCTATTTTACACTCTTTTACAGAATTGTTGTTGTTGTTGTTGAGTTGTTGATGTTGCTGCTGTTATTTCTTAGTTGCTTGTTACCCCAAGGTCTCAAAACAATTTACAACACATTTACACACACACACACACACACACACACACACGAACACACAGAGCATGGCTTTTTTTTAAAAAAAACTATTAATATAGATGCATGAAAACATGAAAAAAATCCCCATAACAGCCACAGGAAGCAGCCCCCTAATACAAAGAATATAATCTCGGTCTATCAAAAAACTGAATTATTATTTTCAGGGGTTTTTTTTTAAATTAAAAATTGCAAACTTTAAAAAAACAAACAAACCACCATCAGTTTTTTGGAATTCAATTCCCAACCATCCATGGCCACTGACAAGGGCATCCCAGTGAGGAACCTTTGGGAAAAAAATAACGGGGGAACCCTTCAGAAATATTTTTAAAATGAAAAAGGAGGTATTTTGGAGACCGACAATATTTTGGTATCACAGAAGGGACCTGTAGGAGCAGATGATGATGATAATGATGATGATGATGATGATGATGATGATGATGATGATGATAATAATAGGGACAAATGCAGGTGGAGGAGTTGGGCCCCCACAAAATATTATTCCGGGGGAGGCAAACGTGGTTTGGCTTGGCATGAATAAAGACAAGCGCCTGCAAATCCTCCCATATATATAACGTTGCCCCTGGGCCATCCCATATGCCCTGCTGCCACAAAACGGTGTTGCTGGAGCAGTATTTGATGTTTTGGTTCAGGCCTGCACCACCTGTGACTCACCAAGGCAAATGCAGCCCTCCAGCCATGCATGGCAGCTGCTAAAGGGCTGGGAACCTCCTGATTTTGCTACCTGTTGGGGCACACCAAAGAACAACAACAACAAATCCAGGGGAAACTGTATGTGAAGCACCTGGCAAGCCACAGGTCACGCAATGGGGGTGTGTGTGCATGTGCAAGTGTGCATTGAAACTCACAGCTCGGATATATCTGATTGCCCTTGGCGGGAAAATGCAGCCATATATCACAGTAACTTAAATCTGCCCTGTGTAGCTTGTGTACCACAGCTGGAAACAATACATGCAGGATCAGTTTGGTTTGTTGCATTTATTCTTTAATCCTTTCGTCACCACACCATAGTGGTGAATACTTCAGATTTTTTTTAATTTGCTCATAAACATAAGCAGCCGAGCTTTCACCAGCTCTTCTCTGCAACCGAGAGCCAAATATTGGTTGCAAAGGAATGCCTTGAGAAGTGTGAGAACACGTGTCCACATCAATGCTTGTGCCTAGATTTCAATGTAGAGCTTTCAACTCGAGGAGGAACTTCATCAACCTAATGGCACATGCATAGAACTGAGCAGGGCCATAGCTCAGGGAGAGAGCACGTGCTTGGCATGCAGAAGGTCTCAGGTTCACTTCCTGGGAGCCCCAGATCTTTTCTTAAAAAGGAGGACAGTGGAGACCTCCAGCTGAGATCTTGGAGAGCTGCTGCCAGAGTCCTACCCCACTCTTCCCATTTTTTTGGTGGTGTCCAACTAGTCCAACCTCTTGCCATGGAATATGCAGCTGTCACATACAGGGGTCAAACCTGTAATATTGATGCTATGAGCACCATGCTCCAAGCAGCTGAGCTATCCAGGCTGTCTCTCTGTGTGTTTACCTGTGCAAAGTTGTTGCTCCACCCACTTTTGCCTCTGGCTCCACCCACCACTGTCCGCTGGGAGGTTATCCAGAAGGGAATGCAGCCCTTCAGCTGAGCAAGGTCTCCCCACCCCTGCCTTACATGATCTAGCATTCAACTGTTGGGCTTCTGGAACATGCAAGTGGCCACCTTTGGAGATACCTGCAGATCTCTTCCTCCAGACTGATGCTCCATTGAACATTCCTGGAGAGCAGCATTTCCCAAACTTGGGTCTCCAGCTGTTTTTGGACTACAATTCCCAACCATCTTTGACCACTGGTCCTGCTAGGCAGGGATGATAGGAGTTGTAGGCAAAAAACAGCTGGAGACCCAAGTTTGGGAAACACTGCTGTAGAGCAAGGGTGGGGGGCCTGCGGCCCTCCAGATGTGATAGGACTCCCAACTCCCATCAGAACCAGCCACCATGGTCAATGATTGGGGTGGAGGATGCTGGAGAACAATCCACCCATCTTTGGGAGGGAAGGCATAGGGGAAGGGGAAAACAAACGACCCATTGCACTGTGCCTCCCCTGCCCGGGTTTGTCATTGGGGTTACCATCTTCCATCCAGGTCTCCATACTTAGGAAGGTTTGCTTCCAGAGAGCAGATAGACGGTACGGTAGTTCTTTTGAATCTAAGAAAAGGGTGCTCTCCTTGCTTTTATCACAATGAAAGAAGTTGAGAGTTGACATAGACCAAGAGGAAAATCCAGCTCAGTTACTGAGCCTGAGCTTCATCACTTCTGGGGTTCCGGTCTGCCGGTCTGGCCTCGTCACTTGACATCTCCTGTCTGTCCCCTTTGCTCATGGAATAATGAGCCGCCGGCAGTAATGAGTCAGCAAAAACAAGTTAAGATTTTCCAGATGGAGCCTTTTTTTGCGAACATGTGGTGTTTTCAGACAAATACTGCCAGCCTGTTATAATTTGTTTAGCCCTTTTTGGTTTTCCTTGCTTTATGAACTTTTAGAATTAAGTGCCAGCTAATTACAGAGGTTGGGCAATCGCAGAACGTTGCCGAGGAAAGGCGACAGCTTTCCTGTACAAAATGGTACATCATGGACTGTGGCAGATGGGGGAAAGATCCCCAAGGTGGCATGCAGGCTTCTTTAGGTCTAATGGATCCTAACATGCATTTTCCACTAGGGCTGTGATCCTGCCATGCAGGTGTGGGGAATCTCAAGCCTGATGTGGGAGTATGGGTTGAATGCAACTCTTCAGGCCTCTTTGCCTGGCTCTCCTCAAGTCACTGCCTCCCCAGAGGCACCCGGAGTCCTTTGCCTGACTCCTGATAATGCCCTCTACTTGCCTGGACAGAGGATGCAGAGGGATGTGTGAGTGTGCGCAGAAACTAACCTGCAGTTCAAAGGAAGTATTTACATGGATTGCTCTGCCCACTTTTGCCCCTTGCCCCACCCACCATTGGCACATACTCCTTGGAAAGTTGCCCAAAGTGACGCTTGGTCTGAGAAAGGTTTCCCCTTCCAGTTGTAATACTTGGGAGGCAATCCCTTGGAATTCAGTAGAGTTTACTTTTCTGTGCAGATAGGTTTGCAAAGTGAGTAGGCGATGTTTAGAAGTATGTCTTTGTCCCCTTTGTTCCCCATACAACGCACATGCTTATCCTGTTCTGTCCTCAAAAGCACCTGGTGAGGTATCTCGGACAGGGTAGCTGGTCCACGGGAGGTCTTTTGTTGAGGAGGAACTCGAACCCAGATCTCTCCAGCCCAAAGCTAAGCAATCTGTCTGCCATTCCACACTTCTTCCCACAATTATTAACACACGTTCAGATTCTTTAACACAAGGTTTTCCAATCTGGGTTGACAGTCTTCCTTAGAGAAATCAAGTGTTTTTACAGCGCAGACTTGTTTTCTCAGAAGCAACTCCAACAAAGTGCATGGGGACTTAATTCCAAATAGATGCATCTGGTAAAAGGTAAAGGGACCCCTGACCACCAGGTCCAGTCGTGTCCAACTCTGGGGTTGCGGCGCTCATCTCGCTCTATAGGCTGAGGGAGCCAGCGTTTGTCCGCAGACAGCTTCCGGGTCATGTGGCCAGCATGACAAAGCTGCTTCTGGCGAACCAGAGCAGCGCACGGAAACGCTGTTTACCTTCCCGCCAGAGCGGTCCCTATTTATCTACTTGCACTTCGATGTGCTTTCAAACTGCTAAGTGGACAGGAGCTGGGACCGAGCAACGGGAGCTCACCCCATTGCAGGGATTCGAACTGCCGACCTTCTGATCAGCAAGCCCTAGACTCTGTGGTTTAACCCACAGCGGCAGTAGCAATAGTAGTAATTTATTATTTATACCCTGCCCTGGGTGGCTCCCAACAGAATATTAAAAACACGATAGAACATCAGTCATTAAAAACTTCCCTAAACAGGGCTTCCTTCAGATGTCCTCTAAAAGTCAGATAGTTGTTTATTTCCTTAACATCTGATGGAAGGGTTTTCCACAGGGTGGGTGCCACTACCGTGAAGGCCCTCTGTCTGGTTCCCTGTAACCTCACTTCTCTCAGTGAGGGAACCACCAGAAGGCCCTTGGAACTGGACCTCAGTATACGGGCAGAACAATGTGGGTGGAGACGTTCCTTCAGGTATATTGGGCAGAGGCCATTTAGGGCTTTAAAGGTCAGTACCAACACTTTGGGGACGCGGGTGGCGCTGTGGGTTAAACCACAGAGCCAAGTGCTTGCCGATCAGAAGGTTGGCGGTTTGAATCCCCGCGCCGGAGTGAGCTCCCATTGTTCGGTCCCAGCTCCTGCCA
This sequence comes from Zootoca vivipara, assembly GCF_963506605.1. Lineage (NCBI taxonomy): Eukaryota > Metazoa > Chordata > Lepidosauria > Squamata > Lacertidae > Zootoca > Zootoca vivipara. The sequence goes on from NC_083286.1 coordinate 40,501,161, forward strand.
ACCTAGCAGTTCGAAAGCACGTCAAAAAGTGCAAGTAGATAAATAGGTACTGCTACAGCGGGAAGGTAAACGGCGTTTCCATGTGCTGCTCTGGTTTGCCAGAAGCGGCTTCGTCATACTGGCCACATGACCTGGAAGCTGTACGCCGGCTCCCTCTGCCAATAATGCAAGATGAGCGCCGTAACCCCAGAGTTGGTCACGACTGGACCTAATATTCAGGGGTCCCTTTACCTTTACCTTTACCTTTACCTTTAACACTTTGAATTACAGCAGGAATGGGGAACCTCTGACCCCCTGGGCCCCTCCTTCCACCCGTTAGGATTCCCTTCTGGCCCTTCTCCCTCCCCTCATGACACACTTGCCCTGCTCCAGGATGGAGAGATTTAGAGGGAGATGTAGAAAACTCTATTTTTATGTAGCTGGAATATAGCCTTCCATATAAAGCAAAGAGCTGCTTCCATTGTTCAAGCAACATTTGCATCTGGCACCACCCACCACCAGCATGTTGCCCCCCCCCGGCACCTCAAAAGGTTAACCAGAAATGAATGTGAGCCACAAGCTGAAAAAAGGCTTCCCAATCCTAGTGTCTATATAGGATTGCCGCCTTAGATGTTAACAATGCTTTGGAAACAATTGTGGAGAGTGAATGTCACCTTTCCCAGCAGAGTGGAAATATTAATACAGCAACAGAACATCAATTTCTAGTCCATCATCACAGAGAACAGAAATAGAACTCTATTTCCAAGCCAATGTTTTAGCATGGAAATTTGCCTTCAGATGTCTTTGGGATTTAGAACACTCTTTGAGAAAAATGATGTTTGAGATAGACATTATTTTCTTATTCGGTTTTTTTTAATCCTGTATTTCAGTGAAATATATTCAAAGAGGTTTGTAACTCCCCTGTCCCCGAATGTACAGTACACAACAACAACACCCATTCAAAAAATATAAATGCAATCACAAACATAAAAAACAATTGGTGGTAGTCAATCAAGTTTTCTCAGAGTTGAATCACTGAAATTAATGAGCATGTCTGTTACTTTCAATGGGTCTATGCTGAGTAAAATTTAGCTGAGGGCCACCCAATAGACCCAATTCCAAATGTGTGCCTTGTATAGGAGGCAGCAGATCACTCAAACATTAAAAGCTGGCTTGAATAAATAGGCTCTCAACCTGTAGCTAATGAATGTCCCACAAGTGTTTCCCACGGTTTTGGTACCACCACCAAACAGTCCTCTACCCAATGGTAGAGAAGGCTCCCTGCTTCGGACTTCACCCTCCAATTCATGGAGAGTGACAGGCATAGAAATGCAGGGGATGGAGCTTGGCACACCAGGGCCGGACCATCCATGAGGCAGACTGAGGCAGCTGCCTCAGGCAGCAACATACAAGGGGTGCCTCTCCACTGCCACTGGAAAAGTGAAGATAAGTGGCTGTGGTGGCTTCTGGGTTCCAACCAGATATTTTGACAGCCCTGCGAGATCATACCGAGAGCGCCTTGCTTACTAGGGTCTCAGGAAGGTTGTGTGAGGCCTCCTCATAATCTCATGGGGCTCTTTTGAGATCTCACTGGAAGCTGCAGCCACGTGACCTTGGTAAGCAAGTCTTTAGTGGGGCAGGTGGGCGGCACCTTCCCATTTTGCCTCAGGCGGTAAAACAGGATGAGCTGCCTTTGCCATGCACCCTACGCACGTGTCAGCGTCACAGCTGAATAGGGCTTGGGTCTTTGTTGTGTATAAACTTTGCTGTTTGAAGACGTACATATCCCACCTTTCCTCAGAAAGAATTCAAGGCTGCTAAGAACAAAATCGCACCATAATGAAGCCATTTGAAATAGCAATGGCACAGCTTTAACTACACCAGTTATTAAGGCACAAAAACAGTTTTAGTAAAGAAATGAACAGTACGCCAGCAGCAGGTATAAGTTATTCCAAATCAGCAGATAAAAACCAATACAACAAAACAGCTGCCTAAAAAACCCAAAGCTGCCTTGAAAAGGAAGAATGGTTTCATTAGCTTCTGGAAAGCCATGAAAGAAGGCCTAGGACATGCCTCCCTCTGGACAGAGTCCCAGAGTCTAGGCACAGCCACAGAGCAGGCTTTCTCGCTGCTCCCATCCAAGTGCATATCAGGGGATGTTGGATCAGGACATGAAACGTCATCGCCAGTACCGGATTGTGCCCAGAAGCAAATCACAAGCCAGTAGGACTGTTTGAGCGAGGGATTCACATGCTCCCTATATCCTGCCTCTGTTAACAATCTGGCTGAATTCTCGACCAACTGTGGTTTCTAAGTACTCTTCAAAGACGGCTCTGCATAGGCTGCATTGCAATAATTCAGGCATCGTATAACGAAGGCATGCGTCGCCATGGCTGGATCTGCACTCTCCAGACCAGGCATAGTTTGCGCGCCAGTCTGCCTTTCACCAATTACGCCTGATCTCTGTGTGCATTTGACCTCTTTGCAAGAAGACTTATTGTAGTAGAGTCTATAAGCGTCACCTCTGGGATAGATCAAAGGGGCTGTTATTACATCAGAACCTGCATAAATTGGGGGTATATAGACCAGCTTCCAGCTGTCCCTCCTTTTCACGTGGGATTCAATCACATAGCAGCAAATCCAGGTTGTGTAATTACAGCTGATTGAGAGGTCTTGTGCAACAAACCCGCTTCCCCAGAAATTGGAATTTTTGTGATAAGTGACAAGAAAACGAAGCTGAAACTTGGCACAACACTTGCTGTGATGCAACTGTCACCCAACCTGCCCGCAAACAAATGAGAATGGATGTTCTTTAAATAGCCAACACCATCCAATTTCCCTGCAAACACATCAGGATGACTGCTTTATAAGCAGGTCTTCTGGATGTGCTCAGAGGTCTTTCATGCATGCATAGCCCTTGCAGAGAAAACTTGAGATTCTCCTGCTGTTTTGCTTTCTGCTTTTTCAAACCCCTTGACATTTTGTCACATTCCCGCTTCAAGCTGGAGCCACACAATAGGGATTTAATTGTGCTAAAGCCTCATGCTGGCTTTGTCCTTTCTGGTCTTACGTGCTGCAGACACTGCAGTTCCACGTCATATCTCCATCTATGTATATAAACGGCCTTGACCTTTCTCACTGCGCTGCTAATTCTGAATATGTACTCCCACTTTGAGATAGTTACCACCACCACCACCACCCCCTACTTTGCCAAGCATTCAGCGGTGCTGCTGTCACACTTGCACAAAACCTGAATGCTGCCAGGCCAGGAATTTTCACAAAACAGCAGTCTCCATATGAACACTGAAGTTAAGTACAGGGGTGGGCATCTAGAACTGGACCCCTATCTCACTGAAGGTTCTTCAAATCAGCCAACCTAAATCTCATTTTGCAGGCAAGTGTGTAGGTTTGCATCTAACCATGAGATAAAGTTCCCTATTTTAAAATCAATAGCTCTGGGCTCAGTTCGCTTTGTGTTAGTTGTTAATTGCGTATGGCTGATACAGCTTGCCCAACGTGCTTCTCATATCTGCGTTCAAAGAATGCTATCGTGTATATGTTTGGAGAGGCGACTGTGTTTCGGCTGGCATTTAATGAGTAAATCACATGGGGATAAAGGCATGGCAGTGTCAGACCCTCTGTTTAACAACCCCATGGAAAGCACAAATGCATTCCACTGCCTGTTCTCTGTTATTTGTTTGCTTAGTTCTAAATGGCATGTATAAATAATAAATCCTCCCATTGACCATGATATTATACAGTTCTGGTGTAAGTCTGAGTGCAAGAGAGATTGCTGGGATCTTCACAAACCAATGTTTTAAATTAAATGCATCTTTGTGAAGCCACATTCTGAAAAAAAAACATCTATAACAACAACCCAGAACAGCAAACGCTCCACGTGCCGAACGGAGGAAGTTGTTTCAACTTCTAAAACTGGGTTGGGGAGTGAGGTTGACTTTTAAAAGAACACCAAATTAGCGAAAAGAGATAATGAAACTCAACAGAGAGTAGAAATGGATCTCTTTCAGTGGAACTTGAAAGCAAAATCCAGCATTGCCAGGCCAGCATCCAGGCAGGAATTCCTTTTCACTCATCTGAGAGGCCTGAGACCTTGAATGAGCTGTAAGAGAAGCTCTATCACCTGAGAGACAGGCCTGCTGATGCCAAGGAGCTTTAGGAAGGGGAAAGGAAGGCATTATATAAGAGAGAGGGGCTAATTCTCTGGCTAAGGTTATCCCTTTAATTGGGCAGGTTTCTGCACACACCCATATCCTAAACTCTGAGGTCACAGAAATCTAAGCTAACCTGAATGTGCCAATTATGTGTCTACCAGCGTTTGATAAAGTGAGCATTTGCAAATAAGGGCATTTGTTGTCCAGGTGTGGTCATGCCACATTTATGGGGTTTTCAGGACTTATATAAAATAGTTCTATATGCCCAATAGAAAGCATTCTGATCCATTTGCCACCACTGCGTACAGTACATTTTAAGCTTCCCCCAAACCTGGAGATTTCAGAACACCACGAGTTCAAAACTCACTAGCCCAACTTTCCGAAGCCGGGTTTTTTTTTAAAGAAAAACAAATAATATTGTGCCAGGAACGTTCGAGCTCCAAATTTAGCTCCTCCGTGTTTGCAGAATCCTATATATTAGCGACAAGGGCTTTGGGGGGGGGAGGACATTCGTGTTGTTAAGTAGCTTATTTCGCTCTTCTTTTTCAGCCACGCATAAACTGCAGCGGTGTTGCTAATTACAATGATTTCAACAGCGGCTTTTTTTAAAAAAAAAAGGAAAAGAAAAAAGAAAAGTTGATTCTCTGTAACCCTTTAAAAAAAAAGAAAGAAAGCGAGCGCCCCTCCCTCCGCTGCCTGCTTCTTTAGTCTCTAGCAGCCTGGCCGACCCCTTCCACTGGAAGGATCCAGTCCGGAGATTAGCAGAAGCACGAGCCCTCTGAACAAGAGTAGCCTCTGAGGGTTTGGTTTCTGATGTCGCGCTAAGCATGATAAGAATGCCATTGACGTCAGCAGAGGCATCAGCAGGGAGAATAGCACCCCTGCTCTTCAAACCACACCAGGCAATTGCAGCGCTTTTGAAAATTAAAAGCCGCTGCTCGCAGGAGGGGAGGGGCGCTCCGGCTCCAGCTGAACTCTCCAGTTGCTTCTGCATTTCCTGTAAATAAAGCGAGGGGGGGCGAGTTGCAGTGTATTGATGAAGGCACTTAAAATCCATCCAAGTCCGGGGGATAGGCGGTGAAGCAAAGGGGGAGAAAGATAATTTGATATTTTTTTGCTGAGCCCTTTTTTTTGTTTTCTAGGAAAAACGCAAGCTGTGCCACCCATGTGGGTTGTTGGCTGGAGCTGCTTGGCCACCAAACAAAACAAATTTCAAATTCCCCTGAATAGTAAATGGGTTGGGGGCTGAGGCAGAAAGATGTCAACGGCAGGCATAGGCTGGAAGCTATCTGGAGTCCCCTGCCCACCCCCCCGGCACCCCGTTCCACTTTTGAAAAGGTTTCGAAGAAATGGTGCAGTGGATGGTATGCACCCCCCCATCCCCCCAAAAGCCTTTATTCTTGTTCTTTGCACAATAAAATAAAATGCCTGGAATCCAGGGACAATAGAAACTGTGAGCATTTCTTGAAATGACGTAGGTTGCTGCTGTTGTTGTTTAGTCCTTTAGTCGTATCCGACGCTTCATGACCCCATGGACCAGAGCTCGCCAGGCACTCCTGTCTTCCACTGCCTCCCACAGTTTGCTCACATTTATTCCACAAAACTAAAGGCAAAGCGCGTAGTTCTCCTCTCCCCCATTCTTTCAGTCATCACAACAACCCTGCGAGGGAGCTTAGGCAGAAAAGTAGTGAGCCAGGCACTGAAAAGTCACCCAGGGTTCAGTTTGTAAGGTTATTGTTCTGTTTCTGCGTGTGCTGCAGAGCAGGGATGTCCAACCAGTAGATCGTGATCTACCGGTAGATCCCTGGCTGATCCTGGTATCGCGGGATCCTTATTGTGTACAAAAAGTTATGGGGGGAAAGCTAAAAAAAACACTGTGCAATCCTTCCCCCCAAAAGCTCAACAACTCTGGGCAATTCACCCACCCCACGCACGCTCCTCCACCCTCCAGTGACTGCCAGTTTTTTTATACTGGGAGTAGATCACAGTCTCTTCGGAGTTGGAAACGCCTGCTGTAGAGGGAAGTGAGGGGCAGATGGGGCTCATCCACCTGGGCAGAGAGCCTATCTCGGAGAAGGAAAACTCTGATCCTAAACCTCCACTGCCTTGTGGGATATCTTTGGAAGAAGAAATGCTGAGGAGTAAAGCCTAGACAAATCCGGAGTGGAGTCCCTAAGATGGTTGCCCGGCGCCTTGTGCGCCTCCTTCCAGAAACTGGAAGCTGGTGCTGAATATCTTGCTCTGCTTTCCTTTGGACCACATCAGTGAGGTTGAGACGGGGGTCTTGTTGTGCGGGCAGCCCAGGGCCTCCATAAAGCACTTGCACCCTGGGGAGGTCACTTCAGTGCTGCAAATGCAGCAATTTGATTTCACCCCTGGAGGCACACATTGTCCCTCAAGACAGGCGGATGCCAACAAAGGCTATAACAAACTTGGTTGCCTAGGGAGTTTGATGGCTGAGTGGGGCTCTGATTTTGTGTCCTAATCTGATGCACTGAGGGGACGCAGGTGGCGTTGTGGGTTAAACCGCAGAGCCTAGGGCTTGCCAATCAGAAGGTCAGTGGTTCGAATCCCTGCAACGGGGTGAGCTCCTGTTGCTCGGTCCCAGCTACTGCCAACCTAGCAGTTTGAAAGCACGTCAAAGTGCAAGTAGATAAATAGGTATCGCTCCAAGCGGGAAGGTAAACGGCATTTCCGTGTGCTGCTCTAGTTCGCCAGAAGCGGCTTTGTCATGCTGGCCACATGACCTGGAAGCTGTACGCTGGCTCCCTCGGCCAATAATGCGAGTTGAGCGCCACAACCCCAGAGTCGGTCACGACTGGACCTAATGGTCAGGGGTCCCTTTACCTTTAATCTGATGCACTAACCGCTATACCAGGAGTACAGGGTATGTGGCATGTGAGCCGACCACAGGGGTTTGAGTGACATGACCGCCCCAACAAAGTGGCAGAGGATGAGGTTGGCAGATGGGCTCGGAAAGAGACAGTGTCGTGGAAGCTCCACCTTACCCACCCAAAACAATCCAGATCATGCACACGTTTTTAAGAGTTATTAATGCTCTAAGAGTTCTTAATGTTGTTCTTTGTTTTCGTAGTCAGTGGGGCTGCAACAAATAAGAGCAGCATGAGACTGACTCATGCTTCAAGGCCAGAAAATATACTTCAAAGGCAGCACTAATGCATCTAATACTCAACTCCAAAGCAGCAACCGAAGGCTAGAACAGGCTTCCTCGAACTCGGCCCTCCAGATGTTTTTGGCCTACAACTCCCATGATCCCTAGCTAGCAGGACCAGTGGTCTCCCTCCTTCCTGTCTACCATACCTCATAGGGGTGTTGTAAGGACACAGTGGGGAAATTCAAGATATGCCACTGTAAGCTCCGTGGAGGAACTATATCAATGTAATAAAAGATATGTGGGGAAATCTAAATCGGACTTTTGCTCTGTGACAGAAGCAAGGCATACGACACCATTCAGGTGATTGTTATTGCCGTTTTGGTTCAGATTTCCCAAAGACTTTGCCATCTGGACTTATCCCCTCGTAAGTCTGGGTCACTTCCTGTGTTTTCCTGCCTTTGCGCTCTGACCTCACACCTTCCTTGCTTCGTCTCTCCCTCCCTCTCCCTCACTTTTCTGCCATCTGTCTAGATTTCCCTTTTCCTGACATTGCTGCCATATGCAGAATGTCATCACATGGTATCTCCGCTATCCAGAATTCTTTCAGCTGTGCAGTACGTGCTCCGTGTCATCCTTTCGAAACCTCAACTCATTTTTCAAGTGGTGTCTCATAAACTTATCCCCTTTGTGCCTCAACAATAGCGCATTTGTTGGTTCTTTCACTGCTTGACCCCCTGGCTGAAAAGAGAGAGGGAAAGCCAAGCATTTTTCTTCGCCAAGATGTTCCCTTGCCTGCACAGGTTTGCACATGTTCAGTGGAGGAGGCAATGCTTATTTCACAGCGTTGTCAGTTGCACTGTGAGTTTCGTCGATTTGGGGCCGGACTTGGGGGTGCACCAGGCAAACTGGTCTTTTATTGGTTATAATTATTTTGAAAAACGCTCAGTATGCCTTATAATCGCTGTGAAATAAAACTGCAGACCTGGAAGATGTGATGTACAGGGAGGGAAACCAGCCAAGCTATTCTATATAGGCCTGCTCAATTATAAACCCCACCGAGTTCAGTGAGGTGTACTCCCAGGCTAGCAGTGCAATCTCTTATTTATGTCTACCCAGACACATTAAGTCCTATTAAGTTTAATGGGGGATTACTATGAGATTACTGGATTTAGGATTGCAACCTAGAAGTAGCAAGTTTTCCTATCATCTCTGACTTTCCTTTCTGGCTTTTGCTAAGCACGGCTGTTCTGTGTTTGACGTCAGATCCTTTCTTGAATGCCTGCCTTCACTGTAAACATGCAACAACGAGAGAGAGAGAGAGAGAGAGAGAGAGAGAGAGAGAGAGCGCACTGTGTTGGTACCAAGACCAGTTACAGTATATATCATTATTTTAAAATGCTAAAATATTGCATCCTTTCATGACATGAATTTAATTGTAAACCTCAGCGAAACCAGCCGTGTTAAGCCTTTATATGATGGGAAAGATGTGCAAACAAAAGCACTTGTACACTCTGGTCATCTTTCCAATAACAGTAAATGGGATATGCCTGGAATTGTTGCTTGACTCAATAGGCAGGATATGACAAAGATTATTATGGGGAGCATAATAGTTGTTTACAAGGTCTGCTAGCACTCTGGATAGTGTTCACAGTGCAGGTTTAATGTTCTGACCAGATTAAAAGATATTAATTTACTTGGTTTTATATTAAGCAATGGAGAAATTAAAACATTTTCTCATCATTTTTATAGGGAAAAGTGCACTTCCATTATTATTTTTTAAAAGGTTGCATGTCAGTACATAAATATTTTATTTACCATGAAGGCCTGTCCTGTGATTTTCAAGAGGAAACATGCACAGAAGCCTCTTCCGTTGACACGACCCAGTTCCATCTTCGTGCCATATTGGTACAGCATATTTTTCATAGCTTTGACCTCTATGGGTCAGTGAAGCCTCCTTACAAGACATTGGACACTATACAAAGTCAGACTGTCTGACCATCTGACCTTGTATTGCCTGGTCTGAAAGTCTCTTCAATCAGGGTCTCAGAAGAACATAAGGAGAACCTGCTGGATGAGGCCCAATGGAGTCCAGCATCCTGTTCTCACCAACCAGAAGCCTGTGGGAAACCAGCAAGCAGGACCCAAGCACAACAGCAACCTCCCTTCCTGTGGTTTCCAGCAGCTAGTATTCAGAAGCATTACTGCCTCTGACCATGGAGGCAGAGGATAGCCATCATGGCTAGTAGACATTGTGTTAGCCTTATCCTCCATGAATTAATTTGTCTAATCCTGGTGGCAGGTTAGAACAGGGGTCCCCAAACTAAGGCCCGGGGGCCAGATGCGGCCCAATCGCCTTCTAAATCTGGCCCGCGGACGGTCCGGGAATCAGCATGTTTTTACATGAATAGAATGAGTTATTTAAAATGCACCTCTGGGTTATTTGTGGGGCCTGCCTGGTGTTTTTACATGAGTAGAAGTGTCATTTTATTTAAAATGCATCTCTGGGTTATTTGTGGGGCATAGGAATTCATTCATATATTTTTTTTCAAAATATAGTCCGGCCCCCCACAAGGTCTGAGGGACAGTGGACCGGCCCACTGCTGAAAAAGTTTGCTGACCCCTGGGTTAGAACCATCCTGGCCAGTGGTGTACTGGAGGGGAAATACCTGGCTGAATGATGCCACAATGAGGTTTTCAAGTCCTTTGCTCTGAATGGATTTCTGCTTCAGGTTAGCAACATAAATGTTAACACTGCTTTGCAAGATTGTTTGCACTCCTGATTAAAAGCTTAGGTTACATTTCAGCTGGCTGAAGACCTTTTGCTAACGAGCAATGTGTTTTGCGCAATGTGTTTTGCGAACTTGCAGTCAGAAGTAAGCACCGCTGAATTCATTGGCGCTCACTTCCAGATAAGTGCCTGCAGCCATGCTACAAGAGAGTTTAGTTTTTATGATACCAAAGGACCCTTCCTTGAAAGACCAGTCATGCTTCCTTCGTTTGCATAGTAAAATGTCTTTACACACAGCTGCCCAGTTTTTTTGCATTCTGGCGCGGTTATGGGTGCTGTCAAGCAGATCTCCTGCACTCCAAAATCACACCACTGATCACAACTAGATAAGATGTTCCCAGTTGTTTGTGCCACATATTATGAAGTCCCTTGCCAATCACGTGGTGAGTTATTTGGTGGAATTGAAGCTTTGCTGCAGCTTGCAGAACCATAGGGAAATATGCATTGGTCTTGAGGATTTTCTCCCAGTGTTTCTTTTCTTAGTACCATTTTACTGGTAAGGGGTGCGGGTGATGCTGTGGTTTAAACCACTGAGCCTCTTGGGCTTGCTGATCGGAAGGTCAGCGGTTCAAATCTGCACGACGGGGTGTGCTCCTGTTGCTCTGTCCCAGCTTCTGCCAGCCTAGCAGTTCGAAATCATACCAGTTCAAGTAGATAAATAGGTGGAAAGGTAAACGGTGTTTCCGTGCACTCTGGCTTCCGTCCCGGTGCTCCGTTGCACCAGAAACAGTTTAGTCATGCTGGCCACATAACCTGGAAAGCTGTCTGTGGAAAAAAGGCCAGCTCCCTCGGCCTGAAAGCAAGATGAGCGCCGCAACCTCATAGTCACCTTGACTGGACTTAACTGTCCAGGGGTCCTTTACCTTTACCTTTACTGGTAAAGACTTTTTGGTGCTTTGTGTGCCACAGTATCAGCTGAAGAAGCAGTGGCATGCAGTCAGTGGACTAGGGGGCCAACCTAATCCCCTAAATGTTCCCCTGGTGCCTCCTTCCCAAAGCCTGGGAAGCTCCTGCCCAGCTTAGGGAGGGAGGTGCGATGCTCACACGACGTCGCAATGTCCCAATCCCCCTTTGCAAGCTGGTGTCTCTGGCCCTAACTGTTCCCCTTCGAATAATTTCACTTCATGCCACAGTGTGGTTGAAAGTTTGGCAAAAGTAGACGTTCATATGCAGTCATTATTTGTGAAGGGACAGATCTTACTGACTATCCAGTACAGTACTCATTGCTTTGGTAATGTTCAGTTTAACAAATCAAGGGTTTAAAATGTAATGACAGGAAAGTGACTCAGTAGGAGCTCCATTTGGACATGCATAGAACTGTTCTATAAATGCTCTAATAGGGCCTTCTCTAAAAGCTCCCAGAATCACTTACAAGATCAGTAGCAAGACAGTCCCTGCCCTTGAGACATGGGAACGGAGCCAGTCCCCAAGGTTTTCCGGGGCCAAGCCTTAAGAAGCTCCATCGATCATAAGAAACACCCTGAGTTGTATGTGCAGAAGCTACCCAGGTACCAGCAAAGAGGCAGGAGTACTAATGAAATGTTCTCTGAGAGCCCATCCCCACCAGGAGATGAGGCAGAATTATCCTGCCTATGACTGAACTTTCTGAAGAGCCACTGAGAGCAACTACTTGTCGAGGGTGATACATTGACCTAGCTTGTGGTGCCAGTGTGGCAGACAAAAAGATGCCACCACTTCCTTGGCTTCTTGGGATGGAATGGAACCTTCTGTCCTGAGCCCCCCAGGACCCCAGTAACTTGAGGTCTACCCACTTCAGATGCCACTGTTTTTAGCGGTATACAACAAACCTTAAAAAGAACCCCCCAGCAGAAAATAATGCTCAGGAAACTGTGAAGACGTAAGATTTGGCTCTTTTCTTTTTCTGTGCAATCTATTGCTGTGTAATTTCTTCACGTTTATGAAAATCCACCCTGAGCCTTCTTCACTGGTGATGGTTAGTGGCCAATCCTGGGCTGACTGTTGAACCATCGTTCTTTCCTGTTGCAGTGATAACACCTCTGAGCAGATGAATGACGGCCTGTTTATTCTAAACGTTCTGTTCACCACAAGCCCTTTCTCCCGCCCCAACCGCCCCCACATACTTTACTTTCATCTGCAAGGGATTTATGGAATTTATGACTTGGTTCGTTTGATGTGGCACAGTTCCACATGTGAGTGATGGCGAGCTGGAAAGCACGCTGGGAGTTCATGCCAAGAATAATTGGCTTCTGCATTGTGGAACAGCTCAAATATTGTGAGCATCACAGTATGTAATTTGGGTGTGCGCATTGCCCATAGTTCAAAGCATTTTGCTCACCCACAGTCGCACACTGAGTTTCCTGTTGGTTGGCTTTGTGTGTGTTTATGAAACAGGCCGAGCGCCATGCTAGAGAAGCCAGCAGTCAGAGCTTGCAGCTCTTCAGACTCGATGGGTGTTTGCCTTCTGCTCACTCCCAGGTGCAAGCTCCCAAATTTGACGTCCCCTCCACGTTGGCCTGGTAGCTTTGTTAAGCAGAAGGCAAGAGTAACTACCAGCAACACAGCAAGAATTAATGAAAAGGTTTAGGGATTAAGCAATGGATGCTTCCAATAAACAATTATTCATGCCATGTGAAAGGAAGTACGCTCCTAATGTAAACAAAGTATTCATCCTGAATGTGCATGTGCCTCAGAACTAAGGATTGGACATGTGTCCTTGGTACTCGTGTGTATGTAAACCACACTCAGAGATCACACTTGCACCCCAGTCCTCAAATACATTTCATCTAGAAGTCAGATTTTACTGGCAAGACTGAGTAGTTCCTTGTAAAAGGCACTGTAGCTGCCCAGAGTCAGGTGGCACCTCCAGTTTGCGTGTGCTAATTTTTTATGTATTAAATGGGTTGCCATATTTTGAAGAGCAAAAAAGAAAACGCCACGACAACTCTCATTTTAAATACCCCTACTATATGTAGGCTATAGAAGCTGTGCTATATTGCTGAGGGAGGCAGGAGAAGGGAAGAGGAAAAGCAAGTCTTCAGCCACCAGTTTATGTCTATGTCTCATCCAGAAAGTATAACCAGAGACATTTTGGCAAATTTTTAAAAATCCACCCAGACAGAAAATTTACCCCTGAAAAAGAGAACATGTCCTGGGGGGAAACAGGACACATGGCAGCCCTAAAGATGCAAACATAGCAATAATTTCTAGAATTTAACACATTTCACCATAGTGGGGAAGATTGTCACCAGGTGACACCCTTTGTGCCTGCGCAGGAGAGCTGTGCATATGGGAAGGTCAGGGCCGTCTTTACTCGGGGGTGCAAGGGGTGCAGGGCACCAAATTCTGGGGGGCACCAGGCGCCCACCGTTGAAGCCGCCTAAGCTCTTAACTATCTACCTGTTATGAAATAATAAATAATTTTGATCAAGCTAGAGAAACAAAATACATGTACTGTTTCACTAAAGGACTTTCAACTTTGTGCGCTCATTTACCATAGATGCGCGTGGGCAGCCTCCGTGGGGCCAGCGCCCCTCTCCTCGTCCCCCTCCTGGCCCTGCTCCAGGCGATGCTCCAGGGCACCCAGACCCACTAAGGTGAGATGCTCCTCGAGGCGCCCCCCTCCCAGCCCAGGACCCTCCTTCTCTTGCTCCCCCAATGCCGTGCTCCAACGAGCTGGCTTGAGCACCGACGGAGAGCCATGCCAGGGAAGGGGAAATGTGCATAGATGCCTGCCTTCCTGGATCCCGAGACGGAGCAGGACAGGCTGCCTCTAGGCCGGCTTCGGGGCTGGCGGGCTGAGGGTCGCTTCTGCTCACCGCATAGCAAAAAAAGAGGTTTTCCCCCCGCTTTGGCAAACTCCTCTGCCCTAAGGCGTAAGCGTGGTGTCTGACATAAGCATAATAAAAGTTAATTTGGGGGCGCTGGGCGGATCTTTGCACCTTGGCAGCGCATATGAGGATTCAGTGCAGGGTTTGTAGTCTGGAGGGAGCAGAGGTGACCTTTGGAGAGTCCTTAGCTCCAGATAGAGACTGGGAAAGACTGGGATAGAGACATTTAGGGCCTGACATTCTACACTCCTGATCTGCACACAAAGAGGTATAAGCAAGCTTGGGTTTACAGGTTTACAGATGTATGAAAAAATATTTAGGGGGGAAACCTAAAGAGAGGAAATAGACGCAGAGACATGCTGACTATTGGAAGGACAGACTGACTGACTATTGGAGAGACGGACAGCAAATTGGTGGGAGAAAGCGTGAGATGTTCCATCTGTCATGGAGGAAGCCATGGCTGGCTGACGGGAACAGGGAACAGGAGCCATCATCCACACGGCAGTGTTTTGTTGCAGGTCCCACTTGTATTACATAATATCCTACAGTACAGAGGGTTTTCCATATTGCTGGGAGGTGGAAAGTGGTGATAAAATGAATGTTTGGCTGTTTGTAGCCAAGGTTACTGCCCCATGGGGATGCTAGATAGAGAATGGTTTGAAATGATATCATACAAGATACTTCGCCAAAGTTTAATCATTGCTAATAAGCTGCCAGAAATAATGAGAAAACAGAGGATGCTGAATGAAACCACAGTGGCCTACTAGTCTGTTGCTTGGGAAAGATGCCCGGTTGGTCTTGCTATGCATCTCTGCTGCTTTACATTCGGCAAATACCTTTGGGTACTTTGAATTCAGTGGCTGGTGAAACTGGAACACTTCCTACACTTTGTATGTTTACGCGGAAGCAAGCCTTCTTGATTTCAAGCGGACTTGCTTCTAAGTAAGCAGGTTTGGATTGCAGCCTTGCTGTGCATTCCAGAAGCCGGGTCCAGTGTGTGCAATGGGATTTACTCTCTAGTAAAAGTGTTTAGGATGGCAGTTTTACAGTGCAGTCTTATGCATGTGTAAAGGGACCCATGACCATTAGGTCCAGTCGTGACCGACTCTGGGGTTGCGGCGCTCATCTTGCATTATTGGCCGAGGGAGCCGGCATACAGCTTCCAGGTCATGTGGCCAGCATGACAAAGCCGCTTCTGGCGAACTAGAGCAGCGCATGAAAACGCCATTTACCTTCCTTCTGTAGCAGTACCTATTTATCTATTTGCACTTTGACGTGCTTTCGAACTGCTAGGTTGGCAGGAGCTGGGACCGAGCAACGGGAGCTCACCCCGTCGCGGGGATTCGAACCGCCGACCTTCTGATCGGCAAGCCCTAGGCTCAGTGGTTTAACCCACAGCGCCACCCGCGCCTGTTTATTCAGAAGCAATTCAATAGGATTACGGCCTACATGTACTAAAGTTATCTTATATAATGGTAATGCCTGAAAACATGTGACAATTTGTATATAATGCCAGTAAGGAACAAAGTTTGTGTTGGGGGCTGAAGGACACATCATGGGGAAAACGGAGGAACGTGGAGCTGCCAGTGAAGAGGGTGTCCTTATGTTCTGTTCTTTCACTCCTTCTCTGTAAAGTGTAGTAAAGCTCACCAGGGACCCTAGTTTGTTGCTCTCTAACAAGTTTCTAGTTATTGGCTTGCTGACTTCTTCAGGGGCAACAAACCATGGTTCAGATATAAACATGAAGCCAAGGCTTCCTGGTTTGTTTAACCTGCTTGCACCAGGGGAAGAGAGAAGTGAAAGCGATTGGACACCAACCTGCTGCTCATTCCTGATAAACCACAACAAGCAAGAAAGCCTTGCATGGGAATGCAGCCATTGTTTCCAGGAATGCAGAGGCAAGGACAACTCTCCTAAAACACTTCTACTTGAACCAGTCCTAGTTGCATTGCCATTTTTTTTTAATTTTATTTTTTTGCCAGCTAGCATTGGCATCTGGCCCTTTGTCTCATACCATTCCCGCGTCGTCTTCCACAAACTGACCAGCTGGCTGCAGTATTCGTACAAGGGGTTAAAATACCTCCCTCATTTCTCAACATGTATAACTTTATTCATTCTGTGACCAAGTGGAGTTTGGAACAGACCTCAGTCATCTCTGTGATTCCAGCAGGAGACAAAGGGCATAAGCCCTAACAAAGTGTAATCATGGTTCACAGAACAGTGTTCAGTGTGTTGTGCACAAAGTCTATTGAGATAAAGGCAGGATCAAATTAATTCCATTAATTTATGTCAGAGTGGTTAAGAAAGCCTGCTTTATAATCACTCATTGATTTCCAATATTTCATAGGGAGTAGGGGGGTGCAGCCAGTTGTACAGTTTTACTCCCCTCCCCCCGGGGGGGGGGAGGGGAGAGAAAGAAAGAATGTGCTGGTGTCAACTAATTGTAGTTTTAATGTGCATAAAATTTGCAAAAACAACAGTTGCAAAGATAGATACAATTTCAGATGGCAGTTCCATATACCCACTTACCTGGGAGCAAACTCCGTGGGAATTACTTCTGAGTTAGCTCTGTTGGATATAAAAATATAAAATATAAAAATAGACATGAAATACAGGTTTACAATGGCTGCAATGTTCATCCTTGGCTTTAATTCTCCCTGTGACTCCAATGTCAGTAGCTTTTATATTGACTGGTTTCTGTCCTGAACATACAAAAGATTCTCTTAAGCCACACTGTTTGTCAGTGTTTTTGAGCTCTGTTTGAAGGCAAATGCCTGGCTTTATTTTACTGCATTTATAAACCCATCTTTCCTCCAAGGAGCTCAGGTTGGTGGTGGTGTACATGACTCTCCCCCTCCTCATATAATCCCCAAACAACCCGATGAGGTAGTTTAGGCCAAGAGGAGTGGCCAGTCCAAGTGAGGTTCATAGCTGAGTGGAGGTTTCAATCCTGGCCAAATTCTTGTGGATTCCACAAAGTGACCTGGGCTTTTGAGGGCCACTTCCTCAAAGCATATCAGCACCAATCCTTAGCTCATTGTATATCTGAACCTCTGACATCTCTCCAAAGTCCTGGATTTTCATCCACACTGTCAACTATTTCTGTTTAATTGAGGATAGACTAGCACTCTAAATGTTGTAACCAACAGGTGGGGTGTGTTGAGCTTTTTTAGCCTATTCCTTTCCATTGAGCAATATCATTTTAAACAAATGTTTGTGTACATAGGTGATCAGCTGTCATAAAAATCCCCTTTTCTCTCACTTTCAAACTTTCAAAATTTTGCTATCTACATGCAACCCTCCACTCTATGCTCTGGCTGAAGTGAAGTTAAGTGAAGTGATGCCTCGCTAGACAAATGCCCTGTAAGACGAATTTTTCGCCTAACGAAGAGCTTTTTCGAGCGAAGGTTGCCTTGCAAGACAAATTCATTTTATGAAAAATTCGTCTAGCGAATCGCGCTTTCCCATAGGAATGCATTGAAATTCAATTAATGCGTTCCTATGGGCAAAAATAAAATAAAAATTCAATGCATTCCTATGGGATTCACTAGACGAATTTTTTGTTATACGAATTGACCCGTGGAACGAATTAAATTCGTCCAGCGAGGCACCGCTGTAAATGTTAGACTCAGAGTAGATCCATTTAAATTAAACGTAAGTTAATAATGGCCACTGAATGGCATTGCACACAACCCTCAATGCCCATATGGGTCCCTCCTTTTTTTAGATGGCAAGGTGTATTACAACACTTATTTCAAAATGATGTAAGGAGGCCTTCCTGCATTTGGGGGACCTTCCTATTCATTCTGCTGAGTGGAGCCCTAGACTTTTGCCCTAAAGTCCTATCCTGACAGCACCACCAGTGTTTTTTTCTAGAATGAACACAGTTGTGTTCAGCTCTTTACCAAGTGCTTGGTGCAAATTTATGGGGCAAGCCTTTGCAGATTGCAAGAAAGGTAGAGAGAGTAATTAATCTGACAGCTCTCTCATTTATTTTACTACCTAGCCTATATAAAATGTGCTGTTTCCTGATCTTGCACATAATTTATAACAGTATTGTAGTTTAATTCTGGCACACACAAAAAGGGCTTTTAAACATAGACTCTCTAACAATTGTATTTACCTTACACAGTGGCAAAAGCAGTTATTATACAGGAAATAAATTGTCCAGCTTATTCCTTGCATGGGTTGCGTGGAACATTTCCATGAATTCACAGTACTGCAGTATATAAGGGAAAAGGATATCATATACCAAGTTTTAATTCTATGCTGTATGGGAGGGGGGGAATGGAAAGAGGGTGTGATCCTATATTTAACAATTGATCAAACAGAGCAGTATATTCACAGCTGTCAAAGAGAAGTCCATTTAAATCACCTTTCAGTGACCTTGCTTTATTTCCTTGCAGCTAAGCAAGTGTGGGCATTTAACCCTTAAGATGTATGAGTGCTAGACAGCTTCTATTTTCAGTAGCAGTCTTCTCTGGCTGTCAATCACCCGTTGGCCCACAACACAGATACTGACTAAGTGCTGGCAGTATCAGGGCCCTGTGTTCTTGGTGCTATGAACCTCCAGGAGCAGCTTGCTGGGAGGTCCAAAAGCCTTGCAATTAAGATGGTCAAAAGGTTGCTCACTGGCCAAGGTTACCTTCTGCAGTGACCGGAAGCTATACAAACCAAAGCTCTGTGGTTGAGCCCATAATTTGCATGCATAAGATCTCAGGTTCAATCCATGACACTTAAAATGTTCTTGGGAAGCTGGGTCAGGAAGTGCTTCTAATGCCACATTCCAAGATGCTGAGCAAGATGGACCAATGGGCCAGGCAGCTTCATATGTGGGATGAAAGAAGGCAACCTATGGACATAGGAAGATGCATTATATTGATCCATCTGGTCCATCTGCCTCGGCTCCCTCCAGATGTTTTAAACTGCAACTCCCATCAGTCCCAGCCAGCATGGTCATTGATCATGAATGATGGGAGCTGTAGTCCAAAATATCTGGAGGGAACCAGATCAGGAGGGAAAGGGTTGAATCTGGGACTTTCTGCATGCAAAGCATATTCCTCAGTGAGCTGTGGACTGACGTGTAGAGGAGAGAATTAGGCTGAAGGAAAGTTTGCCTCTGAGAGGAGAAAGTGGCAAGGCCAGCTCTGGATGATAGCAAGGCAAAGTCTCAGACTCAGGGGTGTGTGGCTATCTTGGAGACTTGAAATAAGAATATAGATTTTGTCCGCCTCCACCAATCACACACAGCTGCCCACTGCTGCCTTTCTTTCTCTATTTTCCTTTCTCCAGAGATTTTTGGGGGTTTTTTTAATGGAAAGGGTTATGTGATGAACTGATGACAAAACTGTTGGTTCAGTTTCCTTTAAATTGCTTATCTGGGGCTGTGTCATAAAAGGACATTAAGCTACCTGTATGAATGTCTTCTGTCTTTAATAATTTTGTAGAAGAGCCTTGTTTCAGCAAGGCCAACTCATCAAGCAGGGCATAAGGAAGCCTTGCTGGAAATCCTGCCCCCCCCCCATTTTTAATAGTAGCCTCTCGGACATCTGTGACTCTATCCCCTTAAATTCTGTTTCCTGTAACCCTCATAACATTCAAGTGTGAAGCAGCATACTCATGTTTTCATTTTTTCAATAGCCTCAGTCTTCTTTAAGGGTTGTGTGTAGCAGAAGCAGAACCCTCAAGTCAACTCTTAGCTAAAGCAAAGCCTTTGTGTGGTATTTTGTGGAAATCTTTGATTGATCCAGACAGATTCAGAGGTTGTGTGAGGGTATTTGATTTATGAGTAACATGGGCCTGTGAAAAACTACTACACACTTTGCCTCAAGTAGCCAGCATGTGAGAACCACAACTTCATGTCTGACACAGGCATACCTGAAAGCTTCATCCCTTTCTCAGAAATGGGGAAAGAATATTGCCAGAGTATGCTTTCCCCCTCTTCTACTTCTTCTTCAGAGAAGTAGTCAGGCTGCCTAAACGACTATTGTGAAAGAACCAAAATTTGGTTTGGACACTAGGAATGAGAGGATTTCTCAAGCTTTTATTCCTGACGCACAGAAGGAGCAGGTTGATTCCTTTCGTGGTTTTGTTCTATGACGTGGGTCGGCAGCCTACCTGTCCTGTAAAACAAACCATTCCCATCTGGCCCTTTCTCAACATTTTATCAGCTGACCAATAACTGAAACTTGTGGTGGCTTCTCGCTGTTTTTTAGCCTCAAGGCTAATTTCTTGAGGCAATAGTACAAGGAAATGTAGCGAAGCCAACATGTTGACTCACAAGCATGCTGGCCATCAACACAGATGAAATATCTGACTAATAAAAGTGTAATAAAAGTCCTTAAAGCACTCTTTCATGCCTCTCACATCAGGTGGTTATCTTTGTGGATGGTGTGCAGCATAACCACAAGAATGATTGCACTGCTGTGTAGAAAGTGCGGTCGGGAGCTACAAAGAAAGGACTTGCTCCGTTTTACGATTATGCAGCCACTTAAATACCAGGAATGGAAATGGACCAAAAGCCCCTAAGACTTAACACACACAAAAATTAGGGCTGCGCAGGTCACAGGCTGTTAGCTGAAGTTTCGCTCTACCAGCACACTATTCCACAATCAGGTTATTTGGGGGACATCACATCCTGATGGGTGGGCAGCTTTTATTTCCTCTGTTCTCACCCTAATAATTGCTGCAATGCTGTGTAGAACAACAAACAAAGACTATGTGATGTTCCAAACTATCCTTTGTGTAGGGAGCAGGGTCTTGTTTCCCCATTTTCCTCTTGTGTTTTTCTCCCTCTTTGAAAAATGTCTCACGTTATATAGCAGCAGCAGCATCAGGATTCAGAGCAGCACCCATAGTCCTCCCTTTAGAAACCCAAGGCTCTTCTTTTCAGTAAACCAAGCTTATGAATCAATCAGTAAGGGGGACCAGTGACCTTTTAGATGCTGTTGGAGTCCAACTCCTATTAGCCCCAACCAGCATGGCCAATGGCCATTGACCAGGGATCATGGGCTCTGGGGTCCAGCAACATCTCGAGGGCCACAGGTTCACCATCCCTGGAGCACATTAGTTTTGCTACTCGCCTCAGATGGTATGGTGCAATTACAGTAGCGGCCTAAGCTGCAGCACCACTGGGTTGGATTAAAAGCCCTGCATTTGACATAGGGCTGCTAACTCTACTCATGATCGACAATCTGAGAAGTTTGCATGGGGTTAAAACAGATAGAGAGGGGAACCTCCAGTTTGCTAAACTGTCAAATTGCCCTTGTTCTTTATGCCGACCCTTCACCAACTGATATTCTCGGGTTGCAGTTTCTTCGCTTCAGCCCTCTCTATTGGACCTCTTGAGGAGAGGTCATTTTGGACCTCTCTGCCAAGAACAAAGGAGCAAGCAAGGCTCCCTTGGACTCCACCACATTTAGACTAGGAAACTGTTCTAGCCAAGTATCCAATAATGAAAGTAAGAGTTCTTACTTTCCAGTTTAAAGTCTCCATGTGTTTGCTTCCCAAGATTTTCCTGCAGTGCAAAAGTTCAAGTGTCTGTTGATGCATATAAACGGAATATGCTATCAGAACTTTAACATTGGCAGTGGGACAACATACCTCTCTGCACCCAAGAGCAGAAAGAAATGCAGGCTGTGTGACACACAGAGCTTAGGAAATGCAGGGCAGGATATGTGACGCAGACGACTCTGTCTTCCAACACCTTGCTGCTGTTCTGTGGCTCCACTTCGTCTGAGGCATCTGGCTCACTACGCCTAATGATAGGACTGGCTCTGGCACCCTGGAACTCAGAACAGGAGCACTCCACGCCACAACTCTTTGTTGCAGGTCCCACCAGCACTTAGCTGATCTTCAGCTTATCAGAAAAGGTCCCTTTTTGCATGCCGTTCGCGGATCTGTCTCCACAATGCTTCACTAAATCAACCCATGTCTGTATAAAAATGCAGCCTTCAGCTGTATAAAATAGGAGGTCTTGGCAGCGTGGCAACTCTTGCAAAAGAGGGGCAGCTACTCCTGTTGCCCTTGAAGCGATTACATTTTCTTCTGGACAAGAGGGAGCTGTTTTGACATACTCTGTTAAAGTCATGGGCAGAACTTAAGGTGATGTGTCAAGGGAATCTTGTATGTCGTCATATGCACACACACACACAAAATCCCACCTTGTTTCTGGTACAGTACAAAGATGATAGCCATGCTGGAAGTGGTGCTCTAAAACCACTGAAGAGCACCGGTTTCTGGACAGTTAGCATAGCAGGGCTTGAAGAAAGCTCAATGAAGCAGCCAGATCTCAAAGCAAAAATGAGTACATCCCCTTTGCCTGTGTCGGGTTTTCAAGCCAACCAAAATCAAGCCCTTCAGAAAAGTGTGCTGCTTCCTCTGTTACTTCAGTCTCTCCTGCCAGTTATCCCTGAACCCCTCCAAGTTAAACTGCCCCGCGCTCTGGAAAGCTTGGACTTGGATATTTCCTTTTAGCTTTTAGGGACTACAGAAGGGAAGCTGAAACTTTGCTGCTTCTCTACTAAGCCCCTGTGAAAAGGCAGGGCCTCCAGATCTTCTTTGCCACTTCCATTATCATAGGATCTACAATGGAAACAAACTGGGTTAACAGCCATTCCTTCTCTCTAGTGAATTGCATCTCTGTGAGTTGGGGGTAGGGATTTGCACCTAAACTGCAATTCCTTGTGTTCTTGGGTAACATTGTTCCAAAACAGGATATTTCTACCGTAGTTTAGGTAAACCTTTAGAGTTACTGTTCAAAACGAGTGAGCAAATAAGACCATTTGAGCATCAAAGAAACCCAATTATGACCATGATTTTACCTCTACGCTTTGTTAAAATTATACAGAACCGTTCTTTCACTTGCCAACAGCAACAAAAGGCAAAGAAAGAGAGAAAGATGACCAGGTTATGCTACAGATCATACATATGTACATACATACAGTTGTATCTTGGTTTTCCAACAACTTAGTTCTTGAACGTTTTGGCTCCCGAATGCTGCAAACCCAGAATTGAGTGTTTGCGAACTATTTGGAAGCCGAACGTCGGACTGGGCTTCTGCAACTTCTTCCTGCAGCCAATCAGAAGCCGTGCTTTGGTTTCCGAACATTTTGGAAGTTGAATGAACTTCCGGAATGGATTCCATTTGACTTCCAAGGTACGACTATACTTCTGGGGACTCCTGCAGCCAAGCTGCTGTCAAATATATTCGCTCAGCTTACCAAAGGGTAAAACTACATGGAACCATAGAATTGCAGAGTTGGAAGGGACCCTGAGGATCATCTAGTCCAACCCCGTGCAATGCAGGAATCTTTTCCCCAGCCTTGGGCTGAAACCCATGACCCTGAGATTAAAGAGTTTCATGCTCTACCCCCTGAGCTATCCCAAGTCCATGTTTAGTAATGAACATGGGATTCCCCAATCCTTTATTAACTCTTCATGTGCAAAGTGGAAGAGGATTGGGTATCTGGAGGGGATAAGGGGGGGTCCCTTGTGCCCATCCCCTGGCTGCCATTTTCCCTCCAAAATCCCTCCCCTTCGACAGCAACTATATTTGCCTCCCAATGAGAAGTTGCCCTATTGCCTAAAGTGAGAGATGGGCAGGAAGAGAGCTGGTTTTGGTATCACAAAACATGTTAAGGAAGAATAAATTGCCTTGAAACAATACTTAATGTTTGTATAGAGCTTTCAGGTGTTCAGAGCAGCTCACAGGCATTGTCTGGATGCAGGGGTACTCTTTTCAACCTTGTTGGCATCCTCAGTCTCAAGAGACAATGGAGTGTGCCTCCAAGGGTGAAGTCAAGCTGCATTTCCCTCTGGACAACCTTCTGAGGACCTCATGCTGGTGGTGGGTGGGCCAGAGACAAAGTGGGTGGAGCCACAAATGTTAATTATACCTAGTAGGCTAGTTTCACACTCTCTACACACCCCTCTCTATCCTCAACCCAGTCCAGCAAAAGGCATCAGAGTTCAAGGGCATGTTATAGGCAAGCAAAAAAAAAAGAAAGAGTAGTTTTCCTAAAGCTCAAAATATGTCCATCCATTAGGTGATAGGAGATCCAAGGAGTTCTTGATTTGTAGCCCAGCACCTTAGGCTGCAATTCTGGGCACCCTTTCCTGAAAGTAAGATCCATTGCACACAATGAGTGTAGACATAGCCAGGATCGAATACCACCACTGCAAGGCAGACAGAAAATGTAGCCCATTGCTAAATTGTGGGGTAGGAGCAATGATGACATCTGTTTGAAGAATTATACCAGAGAGGGAGGTGGTATTATTTTATGAAACATTTAAACAAACACCCAATCTTTTAATTGCTTGAGGGATCTTGATGAGATGGATCCAATGTATTTCTGAACTGCGTATCTTCTGAAACTCTATTATTGAAAAAGGACAACTGTTACGGAAGCCCTGTCCTTTTGATAAGTAATAGGTTTGTTTTCCTCAATAAATCTGCCGCTAGAACAGGATAGGGAATCTAGGGCCCACCAGATGTTGCTCACATCATCCCTCATCATTGGCCATAGGAGACTATATTTTTAAGCTCAGTTTTCTGTCACATTGTGGTCGGTTTGTTCTGTTTTGCTTTTGTTTTTAATAGCAGAGTGTATTATAAAGTGGCTTTAAACATACAACAACCTTTTAAAGTTGAGGTAATTTAAATCTGCTTTAGTTCTTTAACTTTTGTATATTTTCAAGTAGGGTAGGATTGTTTTTTTACAATCAAGCGGCGTATACATTTTATGAAATAAATAAATTCTGTAGGATGAGGACTACCGTGGGAAGGAATTGGAACAGCTCTACCTATTTCTAGATATTGCAGCATAGGCCCTACCCCGAGGATAGATCAGGATCAGACACTTTCTCCCCCCTCTCTTCTGTGTTTTAATGCAGGGGACATTTTAAAATGCAGTCCATTTTACCATCTCATTCTCCTGCTTGTTTCCGCTCCAAGGATAAACAAATCACAGACACTTCAGTCGAACAATTTTCTTGGAAGCAGGTTCCCTTGAACTCGCTGGAATTGATAGTGGCTTTACATATTCATGTGCCTCTCTAACGACTTGCAATGGAATGGGAAAACTGACTCCATTGAAGAACACTTCATTGGAAGTGACGTGAGGTGATACAGAAATTCTGCCTTTGACTCTGGTCCCCAATATCTCCTTCACACACATGCAAGTCAAGACTTGATGTTTAGGTCATCAGGGAATAAACATGCATGGTCAACTAGCCCTCAGTTCCACTGAATTGGGTGAACAAACAAGCTCTGTCATATGATTAAGAGTGAAGTTGGCTGCCGCTGCTCTTTTAATTCATAAACTCTCAGGAAAGTCCCAGCTCTAAATATCACAGGGCATTTTATTTTATCTTTTGGCGCAAGGCAGTGCCTGTATATTTGGTGGACACCTTTCTGTTCCAGAGAAGCGAGCAACTTGGACTGTGGTTAATGCTGCAATGAAAATGATACTGGAGACATAGTAAAACGGTCTCAGCTTGGCAACTCACACTGCATCATTTTTGTTAATACTGTACATTTCTACCCCAGCTCCGAGTTGTTCTGCAACATTTGGCAGTCCCTTTGTAACATGCACAAGCATTTATTGTTCCTATGGACTGAAGCATTCTCTTGGTTATTATGTAAGGATTGTATAGTTGAAATGATGTACAAACCCAGCAAAATGTGCATTAATATGCCATGGCAGCTTGCCAGCACTGTACATTCCTCAAAAGTGACCTAATGTTTTGATGAGTCCATTAAATGTCATCTAGAAAAAAATAGAAAGGGTATTTTTAGGTAGCGTTAACTTTTGTTCAGTTTTACAACTTTGTTCCTGCAGCCAGTCAGTCCGTTGTGGCAGTGGGGATGGAGGAGAGATCCGAAAATAAGACACCGTCTTATATTAATTTTTCCTCAAAAAACACAAAACAACAACAACACTGTGGCTTATTTTCAGGGGATGTATTAATTTTTTCCTCTTCCTCCTGCCGCGGCCAGCATTGCTGCTGCGCCTATCACTATGTCTTATTTTTGGGGTATGGCTTATATTCCTTGAATGCTTAAAAATCCTGCTATGGCTTATTTTATGTCTACGTCTTAAAATAGGGGAAACAGGGTATACAGTACTTCTTTCAAACATTTCAAGCTTGAGGTCTAAAACGATTGAGACATGTCCACAGCTAGCATCATTTATGGACTGTGATGCAATCGACCCTTGACAGTTTCTGAAGGCTATGTGGCTGGAACAAACAAAGCTTAATTTCTTATAGCAAAAGGTTTTGGGCCAAATTCAGCTACTCCGTTCCCTTAGTGGAAGACAGCACAAGGATTCCAGCTGCACCCACTTCAGCTACCCCCAATCCACTCGGAAGGTTTGATCGATCCCCCAGAACAGTGAGCCAGGAGTGGGGAGAGGAGAAGGGAGATCATTCTGTCTGCAAGCAAATGCTTGCACTGACTGAACTATTGCATTTGTGCTAAGTTGGAACTCCACCCTTCTGCCTCCTTCAGCTGCTTGCTGTGAATCAAAAGGTGGTGTAGCCAAGGTGGCTCAGAAAATGAAATATTCCAAAGAATTGCATTTGTATTTGTTGAGTCACATGTCTGGTATTATCCTCCAGATTTAGGCTATGTGGTGTTAAGGTATCAAGTCTATAGATTCAGAGGTTTTCTGTTGTTTCCAGTGTTCTTGGATCAGACAACATCTCTGTTGGATAATTGATAAATACTGTACAGTATAGATAAATAATGTCATTAGTAAATAAGTGGTGCAGAGCAAATTTACATATGCAATAACAAAGTACTCATACCAATGACAAACTTAGTTGGCTCTAAGGTGCTACTGGGAGGAATTTTTTTGTTTCGACTATACCAGACCAACACTGCTACCTACCTGTAGCCTAACTACTGTTGTCTATACTCTGGTAACATCAAGGTTAGATTACTGCAATGCATTATATGTAGGGCTGCCTCTGAAGATGGTTCAGGAACTTCAGCTGGTGCAGAATTTGGTTGCTCACTTGTGCAAGACGGTTTGAGCATACTACACTGATCCTGGCCTGACTGCGCTGGCTGCCAGTTAGTTTCTGGGCCCCAATTCAAAATGCTGGTTTTGACCTATTAAGCCTTATATGCCTCAGGACTGCAATACCTCAAGGACTGCTTCTCCCCATATAAACCGACCCAGACCCTGAGATCTTCCTCTGAGGCCCTTCTTCATGTGTCTCCTCTACAAGAGGTCTGGAGGGTGGCAACATGAGAATGGGCCTTTTCTGCAGTGGCTCCCCACTTGTGGAATGGTCTCCCCAAAGAAGTCCGTCTGGCACATCTGTTTTACACCTTTAGGTGCCAGGTGAAAATGTTCCATTTCAACCCTATAATTAATACCCTATAACCTTTTAAATATGTTTATGGGAGAGGATTATTGGGTTGTTTTGTTGTTGTTTTATTATTAGGTATTTTATGTTTCTTTCTTGTACTTTTATGCTGTGAACCGCCCTGAGATCTTCAGAGGGAGGGCGATATACAGATTTAATGAGTCATCATCATCTAGGCCAGCATCTAGTTCTCACAGTGGCCAACAAGATGCATGTGGAGAATCCTGCCAGTGGGGATATCTGCAGTCAGTTTCTTTGCACATTTAAAAATATGTCCATAGGAGTGCCGATAGCTTGTATCTTCCTCCGCCAACAGTGGTCCAAATCTCAAAAATGAACGTTGGCTATGTAGCTAGTGTGGTGTAGTGGTTAAGAGCGGTAGACTTGTAATCTGGGGGACCAGGTTCGCGTCTCCACTCCTCCACATGCAGCTGCTGGGTGACCTTGGGCTAGTCACACTTCTCTGAAGTCTCTCAGCTCCACTCACCTCACAGAGTGTTTGTTGTGGGGGAGGAAGGGAAAGGAGATTGTTAGCCGCTTTGAGACTCCTTCGGGTAGTGATAAAGCGGGATATCAAATCCAAACTCTTCTAGCTAAAGCCTGCTGGGTTCCAGTGCCCACAATATTGGAGCCCTGTGTCTCTCAACAAATGTCATGAGGCAGACTGTGTTACTCAGTGAAAATGCTGCACATGCTCAAAGTCAGGAGTGACAACTTGGCCCCATGACCGTGGGTGCCTAGGGCCACAGATGCCAGGCAGCGTGCATGGCCCTGGCACTGAAATTTGTGGGTGCCCGGCCCCTTCATGGGAAATTTTGTGGGTGCTTGGGCACCCAGGGCCCCAGGGAGTTGGCACCTATGCTCAGAGTCACTTTTTAATCTCATTCTGTATTTTCAATAGTTAAGCCCCTGCATTGGAAATAAGACCTGGGACTTGGTCCTTGGAAATCCTGGCTTAGATTCTTCCCTGTCGCCTAGGCTTCCTCTCCCTCAGTTGCCAGGTGACACCTTGGGGGTGGGGGAAAGCAGAATCAAATAAACCCCAGTTGATATTGAGTCTCTGAGGTAAACTTTTGGAAGAGATTCCCGCCGCCCCTCCTTCTCCCAAAGCAAACTTTGTGATGAACACGTCATTCACACACCTTCCGTCGGGGATTTGGTTTAAAGTCAACATACTGCAGTATTTGAAAATGCCTTTGCTGCTAAATCTTTGGCTAGACTGACTTATATACATTGCATTGAAACTGACTGTGCAAATATTAACTGTAATTCTCAGGACGTATGGTGGTTACCTAAAGAAAATACGGGATATAAGCTGTAAAGAGAGCTAGTGTCGTCTGGTAGACTCAGTGAGAGAGATATGAAAGGCTTAGTTCCACACATCATACCTCCACTACGGATCCATTTGGGTGACCTCAGTTCCCTCCGTGAAATGTGAGAACGCATCATCCCTCCCTCCACGAGTTGTGCTGAGGCCAGAAGAGATTATAGGCATGATCCAGCAAAAGTTACGCACACAAGTGAGCCGTATTGATTTCAGAGGGGCATTTAATGATGTGCTTAGCCCTCTTCCTCCACCGAAGCCAAAAGGGACTTAATAGCACTTATCTTGGGCTGGATTGTATCCAGAGATGGTAAAATACTTTATCTATTAAGTGTGCTATATATGTGATTAGTAGTGATAGCGGTATCCGATAAGAAGTGGAGCACAGAACACTTAACAACACAATGTTCTGTGCTCTGAAGAGGGCTGGGGCAGGTGGGAAATAGAGGCAGGCAAATAGGGGCCAGTCAATGCATCACTTAGTCCAGAGCTTTCCAAACTGTGTGTTGCAACACGTTAGTGTGTCGCATGAATGCTCCTCCCAGGGCTGAAAAGGGGTTAGTTTAACCTCCGGTTTGCTAGTTAAACTGAATTACTGTGTCGTGAAATGATGCAAAACTGAATTACTGTGTCACAAAATGATGCATGTCTAAAAATTGTGTCACCAACATGAAAAGTTTGGAAAGCTCTGACTTAGTCTCTTGCAGGGCCACATAGAACAGAAACTCCCTTGGTAGTTTATAGATCAGGAAGTTCCTGGACTTTGAAAACCACAGACAGAAGCTTCCTCAAGGCCCTTGAGCATATGCTGCCCATATGTTTGAATAGGCAGTGCCATGGGGGGGGCACGGATGTCTCTCCCCCACCCACCCCCAGAGAAACAGCTTATCCTCCACCTGCCCCTCCCATTGTTGGAACCTCATGGTTACTCGAAAGAAAGGCAGTTTTTAAATGCTCCCTCCTTCCATGCTCTTTGCACCCTCTTTACCATGCTTGTCAGAGCCTGAGAGGGTACACAGGGGAATAAAGACCCTGGAAGTTTCCTTCCCATGGTGGGCAGGTCTCATGCATCTGTTCCTGTGTGGAGTCCAGTTTAAGGCCCTGGGAGGAGAAAGCCAAAACTTGTATCCTGTGCGAAGCAGCAGGCGAACATAACTGCCTCTCCTTACGGAACAAGAGTCGCAGTGTGCCCAGGCTTTTCTTTGAGGGCTGGGCGAATGGACTGCCTCTTTCGGCCGGCCTGTATGTCCATGGAGAAGAGGTCATCTTGAGTGCCCCACCAAGGCCCTGTGAGAAAGCAGCAACGTGACCCCTTTGCCAAGGGCACACAGGCTTGTGTGAAGGGGAGGGGCGGCAGCTCCGTGGCAGAGCATGCAGAAGCCCCCCCCCCCCATTCAGTCCCCAGCATCTGTAGTCCAACCACATCTGGGGGTCCAATGGTTTTTTGGTTTTTTTATTGAAGGATTTTCATAGAGAACAAGGGTACATATGTCTCCTTTCTCAGTTCATAGTGTCAGTTGCATTCGGTGTCAGACACTGCTGCTGTCATTGAAATAGTGAGGTTGGGGGTGGCGAATTGGGGAGAGAGAGCAGGGGAAGAAGGTAGGGTAATGATTTTCCGTTCTTTTGCTTAATGTACATGTAGGGTTTTTGTGTCAGCATCACTAGGATAGCTTATTTGTCCGGTTACATAGTCAGGGCTGTGAGTGCGTAAATTGGCACTGGAAGGCATCAGTTTCATGCCCAGTTACCCCTATCTGGTCACCTCCAGTTTGGATCACTGCAGCAGGTTGAAGGGTGGGCTGCGTTTGGAAATGGCCTGGGAACTCCTCTCAGGTGCAAGAGACAGAATGATTTTTTTTTTATCATATTGCACCAGTACTTCTTCATCATGCGTAGGGACCCAAGGCTGAACGCTAGCAGATGAACCGCTGGTCCGACTCAGTGCCCTCTTCTCCAGCAGACATGTTGCATCCCTGGGCCCAAGCTGCTCCAGTTGAGCTCTTCCCTCTGCTTTGGCCATCTGGGCGCACGTTGCACGCCAAGGACCTCAAGGTTACGATGTGGCTTTAATCTTGTTTATGTCTCTCCTCCTCCTGCAGGCCCAGGACAGCGGCAGTGGCGCTGGCCGGGGCGATCGCTTGTGGTTATATAATGAGCTCACTGTCTGAGGGCGGGGGTGGGAGAGAGGGGGATTTCTTGGCCACGTCACGGCCCTCGCCTCCCCGCCCCCCGCAGGTGGCCGCAGCCTGTGCGCAGCGAGCTGCAGGAGGCTCCACGTGTGCGCCGCCGGAGCCGACTTGCAAAAGGGGGGCGGGCAGGCAGTGCAAGCCTTGCGCTCCCTCCCATGCCGAGTTCTCTGTCTCTCTCCCCTCACGCTGCCGCCTCCCCCCCCCAACCCAGAAAACTGCAAACGGGGGCAAAACACTTCCCGCTGCACCAAACGCACAAAAACTCCGGCGGCGGCAGCAGTTCAAAGGCAGGAGCGCCCAGGCGCTCTCTCCTCCCCCTTCCTAGCAGAACCTATAAAAACAACAGAGGGGGAAGGGGGTTGCTTAAGAGCCTGGAAGACTCGTCTCCGCAGGGGGGAGGGAAGGAGGGGGCTCGTGAAAGAAACGGGCTTCCCCGAGAGTCAAAAGCAGCAGCCGCAAGCCTGGGTTCCCCCCTCCCCCTTGCGCTGTGCAAAGAGAGAAGTTGAGCAAACAGGAAACGCGGCGGCCGCGCACCCGGCAGCCTCCGCCACAGCTCTGATTCACTGGGGCTTGTAGCTTTCCCGAAGAGGGAGGGGTGGGGAGGAGGTGTTGCCCGCCCTCTTCCAGCCCCGGGGAAGGAAAGCGCCGGGCTGCGCGTCGCCCAAAGTCTCTGGCTCGCGGGAGAAAGAGCAGCAGCCCCAGCCAGAGAGACGCGGCTCCGTGCGCCCGCCTCCGCCCTGCGCTCCACGAGCTGAGAGGCTGCGCCGCGTCTCTCTCCTACGAGGACTCGCGCCGCGTCTCCTTCTCCTTTTCCCCGCGCTGGGTTCCGCTCAGACGAGCTGCGCCACCAGCGCGCGCCTGCCTTGCTGAGCTCTCCCGCCAGGGAAGAGAGGAGCGAGAGAGAGAGAGAGAAAGAAAGAAAGAAAAAGAGAAAAGTGCCTTTTGCCCGGACTGGCTAAGGAAAGGCTGGAGCCGCTCTCGTTCCTTCGTGGTTCCCGCCGGAGCCGCAAGCCCGCCTTTCTCCTCCATTGCTGGGGCTGAGCAATATGAAGGAGCAGCACTCATGTGTGGGCACTGGGCATCCCCCCATGGCTGGGTATGGCAGGATGGCCCCGCTGGAGCTCGCTGGTAGCCCTGTGAAACGCTTGCGAACTGAGTACTCCTTTCCCTATCTCTTCGCAGAGGAGGCATACCAAAAACTGGCCAGCGAGACCCTGGAGGAGCTCGACTGGTGCCTGGACCAGCTGGAAACCTTGCAGACCAGGCACTCCGTCAGCGAAATGGCCTCGAACAAGGTAGGACAAAAAACTCCACCCCGACACCTAACGCGTTTCCCGCACCCCGATCCCACCTGCTTCCCCGACGCCTTCGCCTTGCCCGTGTTTTTGCCTCCCCGCCAGCAAAGTGGCCGGCGATCTCGAGCGCTGGAGTTCGCTTCCAGCCCCGGGGCCTGAATGCTGCAAAGGGATACTGCAAACAGGACATTTGCAACAGTTTCCACCACCCACCCAGTTTAATTTCTCGGACTTCCCCCATAAATGGTAAATTCTGGTTAACTGGGAAAAGAGAAAAATGAAGGCTGGCATTTCGATGCCCGGGACCACGCGGATGTTGCAGAAAACTTGTATGCATGAGCAGCCCTAATCCTGCAATAGCCATTCTGGGAGCATCCGTAATATTAGGCAGCTGCTGCTGTTGTGCCAAGAAAACTTGCATGCGTTCTTGGCTGTGGAAGAAGCTAGTAGCTTGTACGCATTCATGTTTGCAAACTTAAAATGTGCATGGAGCACAGTGTTACTGTAATGCGTCTCTCAGTGTGTTATCTAACTTAGGTGAATCAGATTTAAATGCAAGCCTCCTTCAGGCTTCTACTCAGGAGTAGTTCTTGGTAAACTCCTTGGGACTTCTGGGGGTCAAACTTAAAAGTTGGATTCTTGCATTCTCTGTTTTATCAGCATCACTTCATCTTATGCATGCTTGCTCTGGAAGTTAAGTTCAATAAAGACTTGCTTTTTGGTGAGCCAGCAGAGAACTGCAAAACTTTGCAGGGGTTTAAAATTATTGTTTAAGATCCCCTTTTTATAAAATCGTATCTACGAATGAATCAGATGGCAGAATTGACAAGTCCTGCATACATTTGAGATGGGCAGGTCTATCAGTTTGACCTTTGCAGTTGTATAATAAAGTTGGAGCGGGAGAGCAATACTGGCCTGGCTGGGGGTGGGCGGGTCAAAAGAGGTTGTATAGTTTGGGTTTCAAAGCTTCACATGCCATTTAAAGGTTGTGCGTAATCACTGATCAGTGTGCTGCCATTTTAAAACAGGATGAGGAAAGATGCACACACAACATTTACATACGGCACTTTGCTGTAAATGTCAACCACTAAAGGTAGTAGGAGATGTGGTTACAACTTGTTGTAAATACCCAGGAACAGATAAAAGCAAGTAAAGCCATGTGCATGGTGGAAACAGATTTGTTTTACACCTTTGGTTGTAAGTGATTCTTGTGCAAAGTTCCATTGATTTCACTGGAGCATACTTTTGAGAAAACATGATTAGGTCTGAGAAAAAAAGTTTACATTTTCATTCTGGCTTTAAAATCACCAAGAATTGTGACATGGTGACACACACCGTGCTTATTCAACAGAAAGTTCCCCACTTTCTTTTTAGGCTCTCAGTGAAGCTCTTTACTGTAGATTTCAACAGGAGTAGTGCTGTCTTAGCTTTATGCTACAGCAGTGTCTGTCTGTCTGTCTCCCCCCTCCCCCCAAAAAAATCTTTAAGAGAGTAACTCTGCTTGCAGACCACTGTTCAAATCCCTACTCTGCCACGAAGCTCACTGGGTGACCTTGGGCCCATCCCTGTGTCTCAACCTAACCTACCTCATAGATTTGTTGTGAGGAAGAGAACCATGATCTTTTTGGAGGAATGGTGCAATATAAATGCAGTGGCAAATCTAATATCACTTCTGACTACAGACTTGATCTACACAGGCAGGAGAAAGAGGGAGGGAAGCCTCTGACTCTTGCAAGCTCCTTGAGCTTTTGATTGTACAATGTAACACAAGGATACAGGAGTCGCAAGTTAGTGGATTCTTTCCCGTGCTTTCCTATTCTTGAGATACCATTTATGCTCCTGCAATAAAAGTGTCACATATTGTTTATGCTGTTAAAATGTCTCTTATCTAATACGTGTGGATGTTTTCTGTGGCTCTTGGCGTTCAACTGCTATGAACCCAGATTTGATTACTGCAATCAAACTTAAGGATTTGAACCTGCACCTTCATAGACATGTGCCAAGCAGGGCAGGCAGCTTAGCACATTGTGCAATAGCGGTCGCTGGTTTGCCACCAAGTGTACAGTATATTCAAAAGGGAGGTGCAGCCGGGAAGGCTCCTTGGTGAATATCACACATACTTGCAATCAGATATTTATTCACTGCTTTATGATGTTTGAACAAGGCTAGCTGCATAGATTTTAAAAAAATGCATGCGGATTTTAATTATTGGTGAAAGCAAAAGAGCAAATGTTTCAAGTAAAATACAGTCTCATTTGCAAGCAGTGCAATGGGTTTTCTGAATTGTTTATTTGGGCAACAGCTTGTTTCCTATATCAGTTTGTGGCTGTTTTTCATATCTGGGTTATGTTTAACTAACAGTAATAATAGTAAGTGTGTGATATTTTCATGATAATAGAAGATAGGTTTGTTTTCAGTAAAAAATATAAAGGGTACACTATAAATATTACAGTAGTTTATTTCCTTGCAATCATTGCTTAGCAATGGTGTTGCTGCCTACCTTGTAGTTAGCTTGTAGAGATTTGTTGTTATTTTATTTAAAAATGGATAGTCATTTGCAAAGGAGTTGTATTTTGGATGTGTTCAGTAGTAGAAACTCCAAATACAGTGGGCAAAGCATTTCATAAGAAATCTGCTCCTCCCATTGCTTCAGAAAACGGGATCATACAGCCAAGGTTTCCTGTATGAGATGTACAATAAGCTGAGTTGCTATAGCCACTCTGAAGGTCAGCCTGAATGATGCCATTCCTTACATCAGCACTGGAAATTTATACTGCAGGCACACAATTACTTGGTTTTATTTTGTCCTTAAAATGGGAAATGTGGGTGTTTTAGGCTGCAGTCCCACCTGGGAGCACATCTGACAAAACTCTGAGAGGCTTACGTCTGAGTACATATGTATAAGATTGCACTGCTCATTTCTTTCCTGCCAATTAAACGCTATGTGCCAATATCCCAAGCCATGCTAGCAGTACACTTCTACACTTCTATGCATATTCAGGAATAAGTGTTTTGTTTTGAGATTGCAGCCCAAAGCGTCAGTGTTAGCTCAATAAACCCCTATTACCAAGGCTACTTTTTATTTGCACATCACAAAAGGAAGTTCTTGGGCACCAAATTTTTAGGCTTTTAGTCCTGTACAAGTCTGCTTTCTAGAGACCCAGGACTTCTACTGCTCTGTACAGGAGAAATTGGCTCTAAAAAGCAGTGTGTGTGTCCCCGTGTCCCCGTCCCCTGCACAGTTCATTTCCCTTTGTTGAGAAGGCAGTCTTGGCACAGGGTCTCTGCATGGTATCTTTGGTTGAAGGTGCCCGCCATTCAAAATAATCCTAAGTAGGTTTTATGCGTTGATATGAGATAATGCTGTTTAGGGCTTAGTCACACTGTGTGCCTGGACAGATGTGCCTGTGGGTGCATGTGGATGCATAAGTCAGATACCTTCTCCACACACACACACACACACACACACACAGCGCATCAAAAATACTCAAGTGCTTTTGACTTCCAAAAAATGGCCACCTAAATAGATGCAGTTCATATTTGGGTAGCTAGGGATAATTTTTTTGAGAAAGGCTGCCCTTCTAAGCAACTTTTTCTCAGGGCATAAAGAAGTCGGTGGCAAGATAAGCAAGAGGAGCTTTTCCAATGTGGAAGGGGCAGCAATCTATTGCTGTCCATGACATGAAATATATTTCTGCATCACGCCCGACTTTTTAAACTACATGCAGAGATCTCAAGTGTGCGGAGAATGTGCCACAGTGCCTGCTCCCCCTTAAATACGTTGCAGCCAGCCCTGCCTAGTTATTCCATAACGCTAGCTTGAGAATTTATTAGGGTGGAGACCTTAAGCATTTAATAGATCACATATGTGATGCGCAGAGAAATGTGAGGATGCCACCGGATCCACTGGCAAAGTCACAATGTGTTTGCAGGATGTTTGCATATTTCAGAAAGGAGAAACCAGGACACCCTGAGCTTTTTCCAAAGTTGTTGAGCTTTTTTAAGCTAAAAAAAAACCACCATGGTTTTTCGATTGACGTATGCCAACTCTTAAGTAGGTAAGCTCTGCATTTATATGTACATGCATCACACAAATATAAGCACACACACACACATAGACAAAATACCCGCATGGCTAACTACGGGAAGCATGGAGAATTGCACTGTGGCTTGCAAAGAACGCACTGCATTTACTGCTGGGGAGAGTAAACATTGTAGAAAGAAGGTTGTTGTCCTCCAGCACAGTATTCCTTTAAATCTTTCAGCTGTATGAATTATTACCTTGGGTATTATTGACATACGCAAACAATAGCAAGGGGTGACAAGAACGTCGTATTTTTTCGGCTGCCCATGGAACGAAAGACAAAT
Organism: Zootoca vivipara; assembly: GCF_963506605.1. Lineage (NCBI taxonomy): Eukaryota > Metazoa > Chordata > Lepidosauria > Squamata > Lacertidae > Zootoca > Zootoca vivipara. The sequence continues at coordinate 40,537,580 of NC_083286.1, forward strand.
AAGCAGCACCTTTGAGATTTTTGAATAAATAACTAAAGCAGACGTGAAAAACTCTCTCTTGCAAATTACTCTTTTTGTAGGCATACTTCTAAATTTGGCTTTTTCACAAAGGGGTACTGCCCAGCAGGCCATCCCTGTTAGGCTGTGTTGATCTTGCTGGCTGTAGCTGCTGTTGTCAAGGTCATCGTCCAAATACTAAAGTTTATGTTACTATCTTTATGTGCCAGTACAAAAACACCCTCCCCAGACCACCAGGTGGTTGCACTGGTAGGGCTGTTTAGCAGGGTTGTAACCATAGGAGGATCACATCACTGGCCCCATAGAGCAGCCCTGTACATGCCCATGAATGTTACTAGGAGAGATGTGGTGAGGGGCAGGGGACGGTGTTGATCCTGCCTACGTCTGTCTAGGATTGTGCTCCTGATCTCATTTTTGGAGGAATCTCACACCAGATCAGAAAGAAATAGGAGTTCCCCCTTCTGCACACAGCCAGCCAGCCAGCCAGCCACACACACACCCCTGAAAAGCTACAGCTGCCGCCAAGTTGCTGTGTTGCACCCGTAGGGCAAATGGAAGATTCTGGAGTAGAATTGCAAATATAAATGTGAAATAAGGAATAGCAACCAGGTTCCCCGTGCCAGATAATATATACAGTCGTGAGTCAGTGGGTCTGAATTAAATAGTGGTGTTGAGGGAATTTCCTCTTTCCAGTAAGGTGGAACTTGCTTCCACCACTGCTTTAGGTGAGGCATAAGAGCAGGCACCCCCAAACTTGGCCTTCCAGATGTTTTGGGACTACAATTTCCATCATCCCTGGCCACTGGTCCTGTTAGCTAGGGATGGTGGGAGTTGTAGTCCCAAAACATCTGGAGGGCCGAGTTTGGGGGTGCCTGCATAAGGGTATCCTCCACATTTTTGCAAGAGATGACTGGGGAGATTGCTCTCATCACAAGGAGAGTTTCCTCCCCACCTTTCACCAGCTGCTGCTAGGAGAGCCTGATGGGGGAAGACTCTCCATGCAATGGTTCCTGTTATTGGGACCCATTAATCCACATTATGTCTGCTGCTTACAGTAGCTCTCATGCAGATGTGTTTTCAAACATTTTATGCAGGGGTGCAATATGTATACCAGCCCTTTGTACAAGCTTTAACATAGCAGCACGATTTCACCAGTGTTTTAAACTCCTATCACAATGGTTACAGGTAGGTAGCCGTGTTGGTCTGGATCGAAGTAAAATAAAAAAATTCCTTCAGTAGCACCTTAAAGACCAACTAAGTTTTTATTTTGGTATGAGCTTTCGTTAGGTTGACCTAACAATGAACCAATCTATGCAAGAAATACAATTTTTGGACACTACTATAAAAATACAGGATGGACGTATAGACACCACCTTATACAGAAAACCAACTGACCGACAAACATATCTACATGCTTCTAGCTACCATCCCAAACATACCAAACAATCCATCGTATACAGCCAGGCCTTACGTTACAACCGCATCTGTTCCAACTCTACAGACAGAGAATCTCACCTAAGAGATCTACAGCAAACCTTTTTAGAACTAAAATATCCACCTGATGAAGTTAAACAACAGATCAACAGAGCCAGACAGATACCTAGAGAGAACCTGCTGCAAGACAGACCCAAAAAAGAAAATAACAGAACACCACTAGTCATCACTTACAGCTCCCAAGCTAAAACAGTACAACGCATCATCAGAGATCTACAGCCTCTCCTGGACAATGACCGCTCCCTTTCTCAAGCTCTGGGAGGAAGACCTTTCATTGCCTACAGACAGCCACCCAATCTTAAACAACTCCTCACCCACAATAATACAACCACCAGACTTAACATGGACACTGGTACCAGAGCCTGCAATAAACCCAGATGCCAACTTTGCTGCCACATACACCCAGACAACACCATTACTGGCCCCAACAACATCCAACATACCATCTCAGGACTATTTAATTGCTCATCCTCTAACATTGTGTATGCCATCAAATGCCAACAGTGCCCTTCAGCTCTCTATATTGGACAAACAGGCCAAACCCTACGCCAAAGGATAAATGGACATAAATCTGACATCAGGAACCAGAAGACAGAAAAACCAGTAGGAGAACACTTCAATCTCCCAGGACATTCTATACAAGATCTCAAAGTAGCTGTCTTACTACAAAAGAATTTCAGAAATAGACTGGAAAGAGAAGTTGCTGAATTGCAACTTATCACCAAGCTCAAAACCATGGAGGGACCTGGTTTGAACAGAGATATCGGGTTCTTATCTCATTATACATGATAAGCGATCTTCAGCCATCTCAACCCTTGCTTTTTCATGCAAAACCATTTGCAGTCGTTTGCGGTCATCAACAGCTATCAGTCAGTCAATCACCCATTTCCACCACCCTTCTGAGTGATCCCCCCTCCCCATCCCTACCCCTCCCCACCCCTTCTCTACATAAGTGCCTGGAAACTTCCATTTCACTGTATCTGAAGAAGTGTGCATGCACACGAAAGCTCATACCAAAATAAAAACTTAGTTGGTCTTTAAGGTGCTACTGAAGGAATTTTCCTATCACAATGTTAGATTAGAGCAACCTGTTTCCAATTAGAGAGGAAGGATAATGCTGTCACATCCAATTTAAAAGAATTTACTTACAGTATTGGCCAGTCTCTTGTATTTCCATCATTACAAATAATAAAACAGCGAAACGGGAATTTACTGAACTAGCAAATTACATAGTTCAAAGAAGACAGGTGATTTGTTGATAATTTTAATTATCATAATTTTTTGATAATTTTGATAATTTTTCAACCTTCCCGAAGCATTGAGTTACACAGAGAGCCACTGAAGAATATTGGAGGCTTGTGTTAGGCAGAGTCAGTAAAGTATTCTCACTTGGGGATTCAGATCCCAGAGGTGTCCCTGTGTCCTGCTCATAATTCTCACCTTAGGAGAGGATGTCATTTTGACTTCTTCAATTCAGACGTGCAAATCTCCAAGCAAGGCTAACGTTGCTTTTGGAGAGCCTCGGTACATAGCTTTGGCTTAATCATATGACTCTCACTTGATCGCAAGAGCTGGAACAGGAAAGTAACTTCTTCCAGATGAGGTTGGATTATGACCCTGGAGCAGTCTCTGCCCCCTTCTTTTAAGCAATTTCACTCATTCACGTGAGCAATTTAGACCATTTTCCTAGACTGCTTTCTTGAATTGTTCAGGCTTTCCTAGTGCAAACCGCATCTTGCTAGCTGGCTGCTTTTGGTATGGCCTGTAAGGGTGAATGGGTTAATTGGATGTGGGCTGGTTCATGGGCAATCAGATCAGAATGTGATCAGGTCTTAGGCAGCCTTAGGACCCTGTGCAATATTGCCTTGTAGGCTGTGAAATAACCATGGCTTGCAGGAAAGAATGAAACAGTGTGGTTAAACATTTCTGCATGTGTGTTCAAATGATTGTATTTAGCATATTAATTAAGTAGTAGCTTTCTCTGTGTTACACATCACCTTCTCTTTATGCTGCTGGCATGAGATAGAAGAGTACTGAGTCTTTGTTCTGCAATGGAGAAGGAGTGCCTCGTGTTTGAACTGTACTAGCTCTAGGTAGTGCTCCCTTACACTCAGGTAGCCATGGAGATGGACGTGGGTGGGATGGGCAGACATCATTCTCCCTTGTACGAAAGGATTTGAAAGGAGCAAGGACAAAGTGTGAAAAGCAACTTGCTGAAGAGTTTACCCTGTGTAAAAAGCCTTGTTCGCTCTTTCGATGACTTTCCACACGACTTCCACAGAACCTCACAAAGGGGAAGGGAATCTTGAGCATTTTTCTTGAGAAAAGCATATGGCAGAGAAAGGCAAAAGTGTAATTTCTGGGAAACTGCCGCCAGGGGAGCAGGTTGCACCAAATATAAGTTAGTGAGGTCAAACCAGGGCTAAAGCAACGCTAATTTAACCTGGACCCAACTATATTGTTTAGTAGCATAAAACACATGTACAATAAATGTACACACTGTAGAGAACTATCCGTGTGCCAGAGCTCCTTACAGCATGAATCCGTGTGGGGAAGTGTATTTTCTTGCTGTATTATGTGAAGCAGGTTGAAATCAAGCAGTCTCCAAACCATCCATGACAGGCACCCCCAAACTTCGGCCCTCCAGATGTTTTGGCCTACAACTCCCATGATCCCTAGCTAGCAGGACCAGTGGTTGGGGAAGATGGGAATTGTAGTCCAAAACATCTGGAGGGCCGAAGTTTGGGGATGCCTGATCTATGACATAACATCTTTCAGTCAAGCAGTTGTCCAGTTTTGCCCATTTCTTCATTTTGGGCACCTCTAGGATCCACTGTTTTCACCCCTCTGCTTCTAAAATACCTGTATGGTCTGATCATCACATATATACCACTGTAACTTTCCCTTCTTACCATGTTACTTTTCTGCAGCTGATTTGAAATGCCCCCCAGGTCATCTTTCCCCCAGTAAGCACTTAGTTTCTAAAATACCCAGGTTCAGGTCTCCCCACTACACACACAATTTGTTTGTGGGTTTGTATACGTTTGTGGGCGATGATGGTTTATGATTGCTGAAGGCCAGACACTTTCTATATGTGCTGAGGTATCTTACAAACATAATCACAGTACAAATTCTAGGTAAAGACAGTGGTTTTGGGCTGCTTCCTATAATCTGCTTCAGTGAGCGTATGACATGATAACTGTGATAAAAGTATGGTATGTGGGAGAGAAATCACACATGGCTTTCCCAAACATTCAGAATCCCACCTTACCTGCTTCCACCCTGACTTTTCAGTTAGCCCTGCCTTATTTTTTCTCTCCATCACCACACCCCATCCAAGTTTGTCATTCCCATGTATCCTTGCAGTTACTTCTATACCTATTGTGCTTTTGGTTCTGATTAAATGTGGAGTAGCAGGACATGCCCCATATTTTTTTGATTGTTAAAGATTTGGTAGAAACAAATGACTGAAATTTAAGCCCTGCCTCATCCTTCTTGAGGACCATTGGTGAAATTTGTTTTGTGCCTTCCTTTTTACATTGCAGCAGCTCTAGCTTAAGGGTGGGACACCTGTACATGCCAGGTGACTGATGGGAGTCCAACAACATCTGGAGAACCACAGGTTCTGCATTGCAGGGGGTTGGACTAGATGACCCTTGGGGGTCCCTTCAAGCTCTACAATTCTATGCTTCTGTAGGTTTTCCATCTCTGCTCTTCATTATAGACTTTTCTCAATTTTTTGTACCCAGATAAGTTTTATCTTCTCCAAGAGGTATAAAGGTTTGGTGAGGTGTTTTTGCACATTCATGTACCATTGCCACAAAACTCCCCTGATGATCATGAACTGTCTGCCAAATAGCTATGTTAGGAAAATGTTTCTCATTTGTTACACTGGAGACACAATTCTGTGTGTGTCCCTCCATTTTAACAATTAAAGTAAGATTCTATGGGTTCAGGTGCCATGCCTACCCCCAGCTAAAATGTTCTGACTTCCTGAGTAATTGGAAAAAAAGTTGGACCTTTTTCTTTTTGACTGCTCAAATATTAGATCAAGGAATCCTATTTTGTTTTATAGTGTTTTCCTATCTCGCAGAACCCAATCTTTCCTTTGTGGCAGCCCCTAAAATATAATGTTAAAGAGATTACTAAATATCAACCCAAACTTTCTTTTGTTGTTAGCCAGCAGTTGTACAATAGTTGTACAAATCAAATTCTTTATAGAGTTCTATGCAAGCTTCAAAAAACCATGAAAAGAAGGCTTTTATTTTGAATTGCACTTTCCTAATCACTCTTATCAGGGTACTGACAGGTCTTGCAGACTCTGCTGATTCCGTGGTTGCTCAATAATTGCAAGCATTGGGCATTCTCATGGATTTCAAAATGGTCAGTGATGTAACAGTCTCTGCTCCTGCTAAGGATTTACATAGCAGGAGCTGTCTGGAAACTGGAAAGGCCATTATTTGTGTTATCTCCAAATTTATAGTGAATGAGCCCAGATATATCAGTATGAGCTAAGCCTTGTCTCATCCAAGCAAGTGAGGTCATTTGGCAAGGTGACTCGACTAAGTGGATGTTGTGTTAGTTGGACTGGCAGTGGTGGCAGATGGGAGCTCTGAGATTTGCCATGTCTTCCTTCTGGGTTATGTCTCCCTCGTCCCTGAGGGCTGTCTCCCATCAGGTCCACTGGAGAAGCAAAACAGACTCTCTCCTGCAGCTGTGGGAAAAAAGAGAGAGGTGCATTTCTAAAGTTGAAAAGCGAGAGTCACAAAGGAATGAGTAATCGTTTTTGCAAACCGAGCAGTAGTGCTGAGACTTGGGGACCCTGCTGCTGCCGTCAGCTCGATTTTCCGCAGCAGATGTCCAGGAGTTGGGATGGCAACAAATGACAGTGCTAGAGTTCCAGAGGTCAATTTGCCTTGTGCCTTAAAACTGTCCACTTCCAGGGTTTCCCAAACACTAGTAGCAGCAGTGTGGCTGTATTTAAACTTCACCCACCCACCCCCACCGCTAGTAACTGCAGACAGTATGTGGCAAAAAGCAGGCTCTGTGATTTGTATGCTGCTTAACCGTTCTTGAAATTGCCCGTTCTATGCAGAGTTGCAGAGAGCATGCTCAGATTCCTCAGCAACTCTGTCCTCTGCTGCATGCTGATCACCTCAGTGGCTGCCGCGGGCTCTCATTACTGGCAAATAGCATGCTGTGCTGATGCAGGCACCATAATAGGAAGCACCTAGGCCTGTCATAAACAAACAGGTCTGGGAGAAAAAAAGTGCAGGTCTGACGTATGGCGTGTCCATAGCAACAAGGAGAGATGAGGTTGCCATTTTGGAGTCTATGCAGGCTAGTATAGCTCTCTACAAGAAGCCAGAAAGTACCTGACAGGATTCAAAAGCTGTCTCTATGTGTACATCAGGGGTTTTGTGAGGGATGCTGTTTGCAGGAGGCCGCTTGCAATACCAGCAGCTTTAAATGCAAACTTTTAAGGCATTTTAGAGCTTTATTTGAACTGTTTGGGTTTTTTTTTCTCCCCTCCCTCCAAGTGTAATAGAAAGTTTTGCTGGAGAATGCTAGTGTTTTTACTCCTAAGAAATGTTGATCTGACTACTCAAGGCAGCCTGAGTATATCGTTGGATGCTTAGTCATTTAAACTGAGAGGATACAAATTATACGAGTAAGATGACTGTGAGTTCCTTACATTATGAAGTATGGCCAAAGTTTTTTGCACCTGAATTTTGGATCCAGGTAAGATTCCATTTAATGTTGCTGCCTCTCCTTCATATTATTTCCTGCACCACTTAAATTAGACTGAAATCCTACCCATGCTTGCTCGAGAGTAAATGTCACTGAACTTAATGGGGCTTATTTATTTATGATGGGGAATATATATTTTTATAACTTGTAGACACAGTAGATCTGCAGCAGGTTTTTCTGGTGTTTGAGACTAGGGCTTAAACAGCTATTGGTGCTGTTGCAATGTGTAAAATGACCGTGTCTTATGCATGCGCTGGGAATTTCTTTGGGCTGGGTATAGTAAATCTGTGTTTGCGATATTCCACTTTCCTCAGTGAAATCAATGCATTGAAAAGTATTTCAAGTACTGAAAATTAGGAATGTACAAGGAACTGTCCGCAGAGCTGAGTAGTTTTGTGGTAGTATGATTTTAAAAAGCAACAACAACCTACGTAACCTTTTCCCCTTCATTCCTTGCTTTCCTATCTGAGTAATTGTAGCTCTTTTCAGTTATTCATATTTACAGAGCTTACAAGAAAGATCAGCTAATAGGAGCAACGGCGTGGCAATAAAATTGAACTTACATAGTGGTTACAAGGCACAGCAGTAGAAGGCAAGCATGCTTCAACCAGTTTTCTTTTTATTTTGGTTGAACTTCTAAAAGATTTTAGTTTTTCTTAAGGAAGAGAGGAGAACCCATGGTTGCAATATGACTGTTGACTAAAGTAGATCTCTTTGTTTGTGTGCCTACGTCCACAGATGAGAGGAATTTCTTAATTGAATAGTGAAAAATCACTGAATAAATGTAAAGAACTAAGCCATATATGAATGTACTGAGAAAAGAGTAGGGTCTTCACTCCAACACTCCAGGAGCAGAATGAACTATTAACTGTTGGAAGCCAAACCTTTCTCTCCCCACTGTCTGTTATTAGCCCCTGGACACAGGGGTATCTTCTTTTCAAATAGAGAGTAGTAAGGATTATTTATTTTCCCTATAAAGCAGAAAACAGTCTAGTTGCATAGTCTCTATTCTGTTTTTTGTCCACCAGTGGGTTTTGTGGTTTTGCTTTGGGCTTGCTTTTATAGGGAAGAGATTTATTCTGCTTTACTGTTTGCATAATACAGAGGCAAGGTTTCAACAAATCCCAATTTGGGGGTGAGTGGTGGTGGGTTGTCAGTTCTTCCTCAAGCAAACCACTTCTTGCCATTGTGGGTGTGTCTTGCTTTGTTGGCCATATTCTTCCAAGCTTTATCGCTGCTTCTTCTGAATGGCATAGAGCAGTAGGAAGATTTTGCATCAGTTCCCTCGGGTAGAATCAGTGGCACTTTCTGTTGAAAATTCCAGAATTACGACACTTCTCTTTCATTACCCTGTAGGTGCAGTGGAAAGAAGGATAGTTTCAGGAACAACTTAAAGCCTCTGTTTTGGTTTTTGGTTTTTTTGTTGTTATTATTATTAAATTAAATTGGGACCAAACATGAAGGGCTCGAAACAGTATTGCAAAAGCAGAATTGCCTGCAGCAAAGCAGGTGGCATTAGATGGCGGCAAACGGAGTAAGAGTGGAAATTCCCAGCTAGAAAAGGAATTGAAAAGTTGGGAGACTTTCAGGCCAGGCAAATTGCTACAGAAGGGAGAAAGGGAAGAAGAAGGGATTTGCAGTGGCAAGTGGGGAAAGGCAGCGACTGAAATGTGTCTTAGAGGACTTTTCCAGATGAAGATTCTTTCGTCTGGCGATAACTCAGCTGTCGCCAACACTATGCTAGTATTCTCTCAGTACAATGAGGTTCTCATGCATTGGTAGGTTGCTGGACACAAGGACCACCTGTCACAGGAAAACACCCATGATAGTTGCACTTCCTATAGACAGAATTGTAGTTCACAATCGGCTAGGGCAGGGGTTTCCAAACTAAGGCCCGGGGGCCGGATGCGGCCCAGTTGCCTTCTCAATCCGGCCCACAGACGGTCCGGGAATCAGCATGTTTTTACATGAGTAGAATGTGTCCTTTTATTTAAAATGCATCTCTGGGTTATTTGTGGGGCATAATCATTCATTCGTATTTTTTTAAAAATATATAGTCTGGGGGACAGTGGACCGGCCCCCTGCTGAAAAAGTTTGCTGACCCCTGGGCTAGGGTTCAGTAGTTCAAGTGCTGGTAAAAAGCGATACTGCAGTGGGAGGACTTGCTGGTTGATATCCTCTTTGATACTGAAAACTGAAATGCAGCTATCCTTTGCTCTCACTACTCTCAGTACTCAAGCAGATTGGATGGAGGAGGTGGAAACACTCTGGTTGTGAAAGAATTAGTCCTGCGTTGAAATATTACCCTGCTCCGGATTCATCTACTCTGGAGTGGTCAAACAGCCACTAGGCAAGAGGGAAAAGGAGGATGTTTCATGAATGTTCATTTCTGTGGTTTATTTTCAGCTTGTACTTGAAACCTTACTGCCACAGTTAAACACATGCATGTTTCTGAGAGTTTTGCAGATCCTGCCAGCTATCAGTAATTTGGTTGTAGAGCCTCATTTGGAACATTGGGGTGTTTTATCATGATTCTTTTTTCCATGTGATGCAAATACTCATAGCAATCCACAGGGCTGCTCCCGTCTTTCTCCAGTGCTGAATGTATGCAGATGCAGCCGTTACCAGTGCCTTGGTGGCATTATCCAACATGAGCCAATATTGGCATTATCCAACATGAGCCAACATTATCCAATATTGATGGAGCTAGAGGAATTTGCTCCAGACAACAGCCGTCTGTTGTTTAGGGTAATACTGTGATATATTGTCTCAATCAAATATCTGTTCAGTCCCGTGCTTTAATCTAGGACTGTCCTTTCGGAAAAGGAAACCAGTTGAACCTCCTGGTTTTTTGTTTGATTCTCCCACCCACCCCATACAACTCATTTTAACATGACTCATTTGTTTGGATTCAATTATGACTTAGTTCTTGCCAATGAGGACCCTGCTCTTAGTCATTGAAATGAGTTTGGGCTGAGCATTCGTCTACTCTTTTCACATCTTTATCAAGCCAGTACGTATTGGTATATTTTTGAGTAGTGGTGATTTCATCCCATCTTATCCCCCCCCACCCATAAAGCTATGTGCTGCTGCAGGGGGAAGCCCCAAATACATATACATATATATGAAAACCTTTCTAGACCACCTATTATTTAAATGCCTTTAAGATCTGGCTTTAATAGAACAGATTCTGTGGGGCTCTATATTTTGCATTCGACAGACGACAAAGAGGCTGTGTACACTAAATACTTTTAAAGTACATTTGAAGACCTCCCCCCCCTCCCATGTGCTTTAAAATTATAGTGTGTATGAAGCCTGAGAATGATGAGTTCTGGCCGAATATATACCTAAGGGAAGTGGGGACACCCCTTTCCCCACCCAGCATACAAGTTTCATTCTATTCTGACCTGCAGATTTTGGAGATAATAAAAGGTTACATGAAGATGTTTTTTACGCATTTGTTTGTTTTTTTTAAAAGGTCTAAAATGCTTGGTATTTTAAAAATCTCTAAGCAGTGTACAGTATGAAAACAATATCCATTGACCCAAGTAAATATGCAGCCTAAAATCAATACAATGGTATCACAACATAAAAGCATATACAGTAAAGGTATTCAATGGATTCATACACGTACATCAGAGTCCAATCTTCTGGGTCAGGGAAAGTGGGCAAAAAGGTAAGAAATTTAAAGCTACAGGTGGTTGCTTTGGATTACAAGTCCCACCATCCATGACCAGGACAGTCATGATGGTACTCGTAGGGGCAAACATCTGGATGGGCAGCAGATTAGCAAAGGCTGATGTAGCATGTTCAGGACAAAGAATTGTAAAGCTTTAAGGACTAATGGATTTATTGTTGCATACATCTTAAGTTGTTCAGAGCCCGTTTTGTCAGATACGTAGTGTTTTCATTTCACATATATACAGTATGTGCATATCTTCGGTGATATACAGAGAGGGAAACAAATGTAAGCCCAAGTGTCACGAACAGTGTTAAAACAGAGGTATGAGAGCTAGGAGCTAAATGTCATCTTAAACCAAGGTTATGGGCACAACAGTGGAACTTTTAGAGGACATCTGAAGGCAGCCCTGTTAAGGAAGCTTTTAATGTTCAATAGATTATTGTATTTTAATATTCTGTTGTAAGCCGCCCAGAGTGGCTGGGGAAACCCAGCCAGATGGGTGGGGTATAAATAAATTATTATTATTATTATTATTATTATTATTATTATTATTATTTAATGTCTAGATGCACTTTAAAAAAACAAGAATACAAACCTGAAAATGAATGAACTGCATCTAAAATATTATGTTCATTTTTCAAATGGTCTAGTCCCTCCCCTGTCTCTCCCCCCCCCCCAATATCCTTAAGAGGATCTCTTCTCCAGTCTTCAGAGAGTAGCTGGAAGTAGAGAGGCAGTAAAGGTTCCTCCTTTCCTTCCACTCTGCAGTTTTAATCTAAAATCTTAGGCACAGTACTGTGCCCAGAGCTCAGAAACTGCTCATGTTAATGAAATTCCCTGTCGCAAAATGCCCCTAGAACGATAGGAGTTTTGAACACTGGTTGTGGAATGCAAGAGGTTCAATAGGTCTGGGACATTTCTGGGCAAAGCTCAAACGTATGGTAGATAAGCACTATGCTCGCTTTTGGTGATAACACAGCTGTTCTAGTTTTGGGTAGCTAATTTAATGCCTGTAGCAGGGAAAGAACCCATAGGCTCCATAAAGACCTAAGAAATCTCCCATTTCTGCACACTGGATTATTATCTCTGACATTTCTGTATTGCAAAATGGTGACTTTCAGGACAGCTGCAAAATGTCCTGGGAGACTGGTATGTTCTTGCCCTAGTTTTTGAAGATTGCCATTTTTTTAATATTAAAATTGTGCCCACCTGTTCTTTTCACTCACCATTTATACCTAGTTGGACAGCAACTGATGTCATGTATGACACTGGAAGATCAATAGCTCTACAAGCCTTTGATGATATGGCTTAGGTCCTGTAGTAAAGTATCCTGAATGACTCTAGAGAGAAGGGTGCATCTAAGTTTGGTGTAGAACCGGGATTCCTGCCTAAATTTGACAGTTCTTTGTGCTGGAGGGTAGTCCTTCAGATTAGAGGACAGTGTGTAAGTAAGGGCAGATTGTGAATGGAGGCACATTGTCCAGGATGGGCTGTATATCTTTGAATGGAGGAGTTCATTGGGGAGCAGTAAGTGTCAACATACTGCATTTCTTTTCTGCCACTGCAGGCTCATTTGCACACTCTTATCACCTGCCAGCATTTCCCCTTTTTGATGTCTGCATAGGATAATGGGTCATTTGCGATATAAAAGACCTCACCTGGAGTACTGTGTCCAGTTCTGGGCGCCACAGTTCAAGAAGGAAACTGACAAGCTGGAACGTGTCCAGAAGAGGGCAACCAAAATGGTCAAAGGCCTGGAAATGATGCCTTATGAGGAACGGCTTAGGGAGCTGGGTATGTTTAGCCTGGAGAAGAGAAGGTTAAGGGGTGATATGATAGCCATGTTCAAATATATAAAAGGATGTCATATAGAAGAGGGTGAAAGGTTGTTTTCTGCTGCTCCAGAGAAGCGAACACGGAGCAGTGGATTCAAACTACAAGAAAGAAGATTCCACCTAAACATTAGGAAGAACTTCCTGACAATAAGAGCTGTTTGGCAGTGGAATTTGCTACCAAGGAGTGTGGTGGAGTCTCCTTCTTTGGAGGTCTTTAAGCAGAGGCTTGACAGGCATATGTCAAGAATGCTTTGATGGTGTTTCCTGCTTGGCAGGCGGTTGGACTGGATGGCCCTTATGGTCTCTTCCAACTCTTATCATTCTATGATTCTAAAAAAATAAATGGGCCCAAATCTGACTTGTAAAAAAAAAACACCAAAAGAGGGAATGTTCAGAAGCCAGAGCTGGAACATTTTCAGCCTCCCAGGACATGTCCGTTGCCACACTTCAACAACAAAAACTTCAAAGGAATACTCCATTGAGAAATAGAATTTATCAGGGCATTTGACTTTATTCATTTGGTTATTAAGCGAGTTTATGGATTCCTCCCCCACTCTTGATACAAAATTAGCATAGCAAAGGTAGGACTGTTGTATTGAGCTACTTATTGCTGCTTGTGAATGGCCGTACTGCATTTGAACTTCACTTTAAAATGTCCTAGGCCTGTTGATTCTCTTGTACTTCCTAGCCTTATGCCCCTCTCCCTCCCCTTCCCCCAGAAAAAAAAGTGTGTGTGGCATAAATATGACAAATGGCTTGAGGCCCACAAATGTTTCTGCCACAATGCATTGATTAACCTTTAAAGTGCCTGGAGACTTCATTGGTTTTTCTGCCACAACAGCCTGTCACGTTTAGGGTTGTATTTTAAACAGAGATAGAAAGTTCAGTAATGGAAGAAGGCCCAGAGTGTTGGGCGTGTTTTAATCAATTTGATTTTTTTTTTCTCCTGGGTTAAAATTTCAGCAAATATCATGTCACAAAATAGAGAGTTGGTTTAACTTAGTGACTAAGGCTGAAATTCTCTCTATGCACTTACAGTATCTGTGAGTACTTCGAACTCATTTGAGGCATCTCTGTGAAATTTAGTTGTGAATCTGGAAGACACTGGTTTTAATTGCACTTCTGCAATTGTACTGTCTCTCAGCTCTGTCCTATCCTCTACCTGAAACCGTAACCCCTTGTGCAGGCACCCCCAAACTTCGGCCCTCCAGATGTTTTGGACTACAATTCCCATCTTCCCCGACCACTGGTCCTGTTAGCTAGGGATCATGGGAGTTGTAGGCCAAAACATCTGGAGGGCCGCAGTTTGGGGATGCCTGCCCTTGTCTTTAAGCAGTGGCCAGCAAGCCAAGTTCCCTGTGTCAAATCCAATCATTTGTTGGCCAACAAAACACTCACCATCAAATGGTAGCTCTCAAGTCTTTCCTGAAGGCATAGGATGCAGCCACCTAGCTGAGCCTTAAGCTGGTCTGAGTCTGGCAAGGGGAAGGGTCTAGGCTACGGGAAGGCTACTTGGAGACCTAATGTATGCTGCCTTAAGTTCCATGACGAAAGAAAAACAAAATATGAATCACAGTATTTACATTAAATTAAAGTGCTACCCAACCCTATCAGCCCCAAACAAAATTTCTTACAAACACTTGCCTAGTCCATGAAAACGAGCATTCCAGTTACACAGACCCATTGCCTGTCATTTCGGCTGCTTTGGCTGTGAATCCCAAGGAGCCGTGCACATCAATGGGCAATGAGTTGTCTGCAAAGGAAGCCTCTGGCAGTGTTACCCACTTCTGTCCAGTATGAATGAACAATGTTTTGTTCAAAGACAAGCAGGAATTCAGCTCCATGTTAACATCAGCAGCTTCCTCGCACAAGGGCTAACAAAAAACTACACATGTGTAACGATAAATTCTTGCTCCAAAACCTAATGATGGATTTTATAAAAGACATCTTTTCTAGGAAACAGAATTATTTGTTAGGTTATAGAAACAGAGCCGTTGACTTTTCCTGTGTAAAGGAACACATTTATATTTGGATCGATCTTTGTATGTGTAGATGGCACACAAACAGCTTTAATCAGTTTGGGAGCTTAGAATAATACAGAATTGAAGAGTTGGAAGGGAACACGAGGGTCATCTAGTCCAACCCCCTGCAGTGCAGGAATCTTATATTGCAAGCCTTTTTATATTGAGAAAATATAAAATATCTGCGTCCAAAGCGGAACAAATCTTTTGGGCTAAGTGAGCGCTGAATCAGTTCCCTGCTGAAATATTAATATTGACCTGCTACCCTTTTCAGGAAGGGGGATGATAGCAGTGCTTCAATAGCAACTGAAGCTTGAGTCAACAAGTTTGTGTGGAGCAGCTTGCAATGTGCCTTTGAAATTCTGCTATCTAGTCAGGGTGATTTATAGGCTCTTGCTCTGGCATGTACATGCTGGGGCCCTACTGGGCTTGTTTGTTTTTGTGTTAGCTCGGTTACCTAGCACTCCACGAAGTGGTGGCTCTTTCCTTTTTTCTTTTTTTAAGTGACACACAAAGAATTTAGCAGGGATACTTCTTCAGAGTGAAGGGGTAAGGTGGCAGGCAGCTGGGGACAGGAAGGGGGTGGGGAGAGAGAGAGAGAGAGATCCTTCAGCTTCTCTCCAAGCTTTTATTTAAAATTCCCTTCTGCATGGAAACACTTTGCGTTTGGGGTTAACATGCATTTTAGTTTCTTCATCTCATTTATGGCAAGCTATGCAAGTAATGTTCATAGGAAACCAGTATCTGAAGAAGTGTGCATGCACACGTAAACTCATACCAATGACAAACTTAGTTCGTCTCTAAGGTGCTACTGGAAGGAACTTTTATTTTGTTTCGACTACATCAGACCAACATTGCTACCTACCTGTAACTTACCTTGATCTGGACACTAGAATTCTGTTGATGCAGCCTAGAATCTCATTAGCATTTTTTGCTGCTTCTTCACACATTTGACTCATGTTAAGCTTGTGGTCTATTAAAACCCCTAGATCCTTTTCACATATACCACTACTGCCAAGCCAGGTGCCCCTGCCCCCACCCCCCATCTTATATTTGTGCAGCTGGTTCTTTATGCCTAAGTGTAGAACCATACATTTGTCCCTATTGAATTGTTAGTTTGGAACCAATTCTCCAATCTGTTAAGATCATCTTGAATCCTAATTCAGTCTTCTGCATCATTAGCTACCCCTCCCAGTTTGGTGTCATCTGCAAATTTGATGAGCATCTCCTCAGTTCCTTCGACCAAGTCATTTATAAAGACTTTGAACAACAACAGGCAGGACAGAACCCTGTGGCGCACTCCACTTGTCACTTTTTTCCAGGATGACAAGGAACCATTAATAAGTACTCTGTGGATTTGGTCAGTCAACCAGCTACAAACCCACCTAACAGTTACTTCATTCAGCCCACATTTTAGCAGCTTCCTCGCAAGAATATCAGTGTGTGTGTGTGTGTGTGTGTGTGTGTGTCAGTGTCAGAAGCCTTACTGTAATCAAGATATGCTATGTCCGCAGCATTCCCCTGATCCACCAGGTTTGCAACTCTATTAAAAGGAAAAAGGAAAGAAATGAGATTCGTTTGGCATGACTTGCTTTTGAGAAACCCATATAAATGGCATATTATAAAGGACACATTCCTTCAATACGTTCTTCAGCCACAGATATCACTGATATGAATGGAATTTCCACAAGAGCGTTGTCCATGCTCTTGATGTTGTACTGAGGATTGGGCCAGAAGGACTTTCCTCCTGGCTTTTGTCCAAGGCAAGGAGAACTTGCGTTTCAACTTATGCTCCATTTGCCCTTCAGAATTCTCAAAGCATTATCCTTCCTTGGGGGTAAATCTTAGAAGCAGGTAGGAGAAGAAAGAAGAATTGCACAGCTCCTACCCACGTCTCTCTTCCTTAGTTGCTGGTTTTTTTTGGGGGGGGGAGGGATGAGTTTGCCTTGTCTGTGATATTGCTGAGGTATTCATCTCAGAAACAACCATTTTTCCAGACTCCACACGGATCTCAGGTGTGTGCTTGTAAATAAGAAACAATCCTTGCAAAGCCCTGTAATTTTGCACTTACCGCTGGGCTTCTTCCAGCTGTTGTGTTTAAACCGTGCTAGAAAGCTTTGCTGTGATACTTCCCACTTCTGCAACTGCCTGCTTCAAGGAAACAGCCTTTTTTTTGGGGGGGGGGGAGACCTGCAACTAAATGTTGCAGTGTGAAAAGCTTGTATTTTCTGTTCCATCTGGTTTTCTTTCCCATTCAGTCCAACCAGGATTCATTGGGCTGTTTGTGGGTCCCGTCCCACCCCACCTACCCTTAGGATTTTAGAATGTCTGCAAAGCTTGGTGTTTCCCTGAACTTACTGATATCCCCGTCATGTACATGGGTGGTGCTGTTTTAGCTACTTAATGCAGCGGCACCAACCTCTGAACTTAGGAAATGGAAGGAGCAATATGATGGGTTACTCTTAGTGGTTCAACCACAGAAGTCTGAACGGTGCTATCCCATTCAATTCCAGCATCTAACTCAGAATGCCAACACCACAATCATTTTTCACTGTCCTCAGACTCAGCAATGCCTGGGCTGTGTGATCATGCTTCGGGCTCAGGGGTAAGAACAGGAGAGAGAACATCAACTTGATCGACAGCTTTACTGCCTTTTAATCTCTTCTCCATGCTCCACTCCTCTGGTTTGCCCCATAAAGCTTTCTAAAACAAGCAAAGGAAACAAAAGGTGTTTTTGTGTTGAACTGATATTTGAACGTTCGCCTGCAGCAGTCCCTGCTAATGGTTCTGCCAGGAATGTCGTAGTCTCCCAAAAAGTGACATTTTTGTTTGTCTCTCTGTGTGCGTTTAAGAGAGGCCACGTTTAGACAAAGACTAGGTAAAGGTAAAGGGACCCCTGACCATTAGGTCCAGTCGTGACTGACTCTGGGGTTGCGCGCTCATCTCGCATTATTGGTCGAGGGAGCCGGCGTATAGCTTCCAGGTCATGTGGCCAGCATGACAAAGCCGCTTCTGGCAAACCAGAGCAGCAACATGGAAACGCCGTTTACCTTCCCGCTGTAGCGGTTCCTATTTATCTACTTGCATTTTGACGTGCTTTCGAACTGCTAGGTTGGCAGGAGCTGGGACCAAGCAACGGGAGCTCACCCCGTCACAGGGATTCGAACCACCGACCTTCTGATCAGCAAGCCCTAGGCTCTGTGGTTTAACCACAGCGCCACCTGGGTCCCAGACAAAGACTAAGATGTACTCAAACTGCTCATAAGCGCTTTCAATCATTTCCTAATTGTGCGTTATAAAATGTTTTCAGGTTGAAATCACAAGATTCAACTTTGTGCATGTTTCATATATATATAAGAAAGGCAAATTTCAATGCATACTCACCCAGAGGTAAGCCCATTGCATTCAGTGGCATTTAAGCTGCAGTCTTGCACACACTTACCTGGGAGTATTGAACACTGGTACTTTCAGCAGAGAAAACATGCCTAGGATTGCACTTAGTTATGTCTTGTCTCTGGGTATATTCCCCCTCTCACCTCTCCATCTAAGAAACCTTGGTTTTGCCACTGGAGGCTACCTAGATTTTTGTTCAGTTAAGTTCCTGAACTTGGTCCTTGGTCTACAAACTGCATGGGTCCTTGGAGCCTTGAACAGTGGTTTCAGGGCTTCCTGCAGATCTCCCTGCGAGCTAAGACTTGGATAGAAAAATAGCCAACCAGCTTGCTTTTGCGTAATTTGTTTGCTCCTTGATGAGCAACATAATGCAACATAAACATAACATAAAATGGAAACTGACAGCAAATTTTTTGATTATCATATTCCTTTCCACCATGCGCAAGGCTATGCTAGTATTTCTGGAAAGATGTGTACGCCTGGGTAGCTCAGTTGGTTAGAGCATGGTGCTGATAACGCCAAGGTTGCAGGTTCAATCCCCGTCTGGGACAGCTGCATTTTCCTGCATTGTAGGGGGTTGGACAAGATGTTCCCCAGAGTCCCTTCCAACTCTACAATGATTCCATTTATGACTGTGTGTTGGGTTATGGGCCTGTGTCAAGGTTTGGTTTGATTTGGCAGGGTGACAACTCCTGATTTCCTCAGACATTAAGAATTTGGGGGCACAATATAACCAAAATAGAGGGGTTAGTTAAGTGAGCACATACTCAAGTGTCACCCGTTGAAATGGGTGCAACTTTTGCTGGATCTTTTGCTGTTTGGGATACAACCTTTTATGCACCCGTGTACACAAAGAACTGTGGATTATTTAGAACAGTGGTAACTTCACTGCTACCCACAGCAGGTGAGAAGAACAAATGTTTCCTAAATATTCACCTATTAGTTTTTGTTGTCACTGAGATATTTTTAAATATTCCCAAGTAATTGGGCTTTGATGTTTACTTGCACCTCATTCCTCCCCTTGCTTTCCAACTGGTACTGCTGTTTTATCATTCTACGTGGGTTACAAATCTCTTTAGAGGGTGCTGGCCTTCTCACGTCAAGGTCTTCCGTCACTCAATTCTGCACAGGCTACTTCATCATCTGTTTCTGTTCACATGCTTCTACAAGCTGCTTTGGGACAAACATCAGCAGCACTTCACAAGTCTTGACCCTAAATGCCCCCCCCTCCCCTCGCCTTAGGAAGTTGCTCCTCACATTTCTGGTTTCCTGAGTTTTTAGCTTGCTGACTTTATCCTATGTGTCAACTTCGCCCATGTTCATTTCACTTCCTCTGATAAAAGCGGGCTTGCATGATGCTTCACCGATTATCTGAATTTTTGTGGCGACCGGCAGTATCTTTTCCTAACTGTGACGCATCAGCTCATTGATAAAAGTTACTTATGGGGGGGGGACACCTCTGAAAGAGGCTGGATGAAACAGATTCTGTTAGAAAAATAAGAAGTGTAGCTGCCTTTTTATCTCTTTCTCGCTTCTTTTAATGAGAGGCATTGACGCAGTTCAGATGTAGCATATGAAGCTTTGCATGAGTGAGCAAACATACAGTCATACCTTGGTTCTCGAACGGCTTAGTTGATGAACAAATCGGCTCCCGAACGCCCAAAACCTGGAAGTAAGTGTTCCGGTTTTCTAATGGTTTTTCGGAACCTGAACATCTGACGCGGCTTCTGCTTGAGTGCAGGAAGTTCCTGCAGCCAATTGGAAGCTGTGCCTTGGTTTTTGAACAGTTTTGGGAGTCGAACAGACTTCCGGGATGGATTAAGTTCGAGAACCATGGTATGACTGTATACAGGTTCTGGAGCAAAGACAGCAACTACTGCGCTCCCCTCCTGGACCGGCTGCTGCACATCCTGGGGTGAAGCTACTCAGGCTCCACACAGGCGATAACAATTTTTCCAGGTTTGACTGTTAGCTGGGGCTGCTGGGAGTTTGGGTTCCTTGGAGGCAGGGCATTGCCTAGTATTTGTCACCACTTCCTTTACCATAAGAAGCAGAGAAGCACATATTGGGGCTGCATCCTTTCGCTATGTAATATTTTCTGTGCAATTAGTTTTTTTCTTATAGGGGTATTGTGCTCTAAACAGAGTCTCAGTATTTCTATTGCTGCTTACAAAACCTAAAAGAGCCTAGTTGTTCTGCAGCGAAAAGCACATTTGTTGTCAGAAGCTGACTTGATTAAGATTATTCCAGTAGCACCTTAAGATTATTGATTAAGATTATTCCAGTAGCTCATTCCTATGACAAACTTAGTTGGTCTCTAAGGTGCTACTGGAAGGATTTTTTTATTTTGTTTTGACTGCATCAGACCAACACGGCTACCTACCTGTAACTTGATTAAGATTAAAAGAGCATTTATAGGCAATAAACCAGAAACATAATCTCTCTCTCTCACTCACACACACACTTACTCACTCACTCACTCACTCACTCACTGTGTAATAACTTCATCCTGGCAAGTGTTGTGCAGCCCATAAGCCTTACAAAACCCACCCTGAAAGCAGTAGACAGAGAAGAATAGTGTTGTGGAGGGTGGCCCTCTGGTGGTGCAATTTGTAGTTTCGCCTTTCTGGCCTTGTTTTGAAATCTTAGCCTGAAACAAGATATCTGTGTTAGAAATGCTGTCAAGTGAACATACTAAATGCTGGTTCTAGCCTTGCTTGATTAAACGTTTGGTTGTGTTTGATTGTTACTTTTTTTATTACCGTAACCCACATATAAGTGGAAAGTCTGGATATAAGTTTCTTAAATAAATAAGCACACTCTGCTTTGCAAAAAAATTCCTCTGCACCATCCTTCCCAACACTTTGCATATGTGTGGTGCTGAAGCGTGGCTCTGGGTCCAATAATATAGATTTTTTGTTTATACTGACAGTGTGATGACATTCATGTCGTGAACTTCCTGCCCTCACACCTGACACACACACACACACCCAGTTCTTTTGTCCCTCTTGCAGTGGGATTCCAAGGCAGCCTTGGTGAAAGACAGGCAGGAAAGACAGGAGGCAACTTGGACGATGACTCACCCAATTTTTATTCTTTTAAACAGTACAAAATGCAACAATACGGTGCAGAGCAGCCGTGCAGTTATTGTCAATGTCAGTTACATATCTCATTGGCCCAGTTGTGTAGCAGAATAAAAATGAAGTGCTGATTGTGATATAAATAAGTTAGGCATAGCTTCATAATATAAATATTCTTAACACTGCTTAGGGTGGTGATATGAACAGCTCCTGTATAGGTTGTTGATAGGTAGGTAAAGGGACGCGGGTGACACTGTGGTGTAAACTAATGAGCCTTGGGCTTGCCGATTGGAAGGTCAGCTGTTCAAACCCCCGCAACAGGGTAAGCTCCCGTTGCTCAGTCCCAGCTCCTGCCAACCTAGCAGTTTGAAAACACACCAGTGCAAGTAGATAAATAGGTACCGCTCCGGTGGGAAGGTAAATGCCGTTTTCGTGCGCTGCTCTGGTTTCGCCAGAAGCGGCTTAATCATGCTGGCCACATGACCCAGAAAAATTGTCTGTGGACAAACGTCGGCTCCCTCGGCCAGTAAAGCGAGATGAGCCCCAGAGTCATTCGCAACTGGACTTAACTGTCAGGAGTCCTTTACCTTTAGGTAGGTGTACACATTGTCCAAAATGAAGAAATTTATGAATAATGACTCATTTAAACATAAATACAATTCTCCTCAACATAGCGGGGGAGATTGGGATGAGGTAACCTTCCTATGGTCCTTTAAACTGGATTTAAACCAGAGAACTCTTCTAAGAAATGATGAGCCACTCTTCCTTTACATATGGGTAAATTTATTTCCCCGGTTTGGTAACATTTAAGAAGTCATGCAAAGCAACACTTTGAAGGCCTGAGCCTGTCTCTTAGTAGAGTAACCTGGCACCTTCCAGATGTTGGATTAGTTGTAGTCACATCTGGAGGGCACCAGATAGGTGAAGGGTTTAGCTGGTACAATGAGTAAAAGTAATTTCCGATTTCCAACTTCTACAAACTGCTGTATACATAAGTCTGCTGTATATAAACACACAAACCCAAGAATATTGTTAACAGAAATATTTTACTCTACCTATTAATGTTTGGAATGCAGTAATAATTGTACCTTAGTTTGCAAAACTTTTAAGCAGCCTTATTCACAGCTGCGGACATACAAGCTGTAGTTGATTGCAGTGACTGAGCAAACTTTGCTAGGGAGTCTGCAGTACAGAAACGCTTAGAAAAAACAAAATAGCTGCTTTAAGATACCGTTTATTATCAGTAGAGGGCAGTACATGCGAACAGAATTGAACAGAACTGTGTAGTGTACACACAGAAATGCCAAAACTTTATACAGTACATTGAAAAAGTAATTATTACAAGTTTAATTCACAAATAGATGCTTCATTCTACCTAAAGACCTCATCATTCAACAAAACAGTGTTTTTCGACAGAGTGTCCTAAAACCATGGTTTTTGAACGTTCTGCTTCTGGGAACCATTTTCATATTGAGTTGTTAGATGAAGAACCCATGGGAAATGCAAAGGATTCCCTTGTGTGAGTGTGTGTGTGAGTGTATTTGTTCTAGGGTGGGCATTCATTTCATGCAAGGTGCAGCCTTGGCTTGGCACATCTCACTTTTGCTCTTAAGTGCTCTGCGAGAGCATCTGTCCTGCCTTGGTCCCAGAGACAGGTACAAGGTGGGAGAGCTAGATCCCAACGACAGGAAGTTGGCCAAACACCAGAGCATCAAGGGAACACCAGGTCCATCAGGGTAGAAACCACAAGCTGGGTTGCACAGAGCTATGGGCGTGTTCTGTTCCAGCAACCCGCAGTCTTGAACCCAGACCCTGCTCGGGCCCAGCTGCCTTCCAGGCTCTCTGTTTCCAAAGAGGCCCCTTAAACTCCCACGAAGCTGGGGCTAGGAGCAAGTTTGACTTCCGCCTCTAATTCTACGGGTCAACCCTGTCCACAGGCCTCCCTAGACCGTTGGCTACAGGTGGTACTGCTGATATTTATGCCGTGTGGCTGGAGGTGTCTGGGGTAGTTCAGATAGAGGGGGCCCCATAAGGTCTTCAGGCTGGGCAGCTTCGGGGTTGGTTACTTATTTTTATTTTTTTGAATCTCTTTTCAGACCTATACTCAAAAGTGTCGTTCTTGCCCTACTCTGAGCAGAATCCCGAAGAACGTGTGCTTTGAAATGAGGGCGAGGGCTATATTTCTATCAGTATTTAATAGGAAACAGAAGTAGCATTAGCTTTATATTAGTGCCATGTGTTTCATTAGTTACTACTGTATAGTTTTATAGTTGAGGTGTGAACCAGGGTGTTCCTGGTACAAACCTTGCATCAGATGTGACTTTACTGGAGTGACCTTGAAATGGGATTCATCCCATTTCCTATAATAGTGGGGTAATAGTGACCTATCTTGCACAATGCCTGTAATGATAGCTGAAATGATGCAAATTAATGGGCTGTGAGGACTTGGAAAAGCGCCAACCCATTCTATTACTAACCTGGCTGTCGCAAAATCTAGTAGATCAGACCATCCTATTTTTAGCTTTCTGGCTTCTCTATCAGTTTAGGCTTCAGATGGATCCAAAAAGAATGGAATTTTAGAACCTAATTCAAACAGTTTCTCTGGCCTTTCACTATTCAACAGATTCAGCCTTAGTTTCATTGCCACCCTGTCATATCACAAGTTGACATTGTAAGGGGGCTGAAGTAAAATTGCCAAGCTTACAAACGTATTGTGTAAGTCGTTGTTAAGATGCATCAACTGAAAACAATATTTGTAACACACAAATTTCAACATGACCCTTTTGTAGGTGCATCCAGAGGGTTGGTGCTGATGTAATTGAATCACTGATTGAGCCCCTCCTTCAGCTAAGATCAATTCATGTTTTTAATATAACTGTACTCTTGGGATTATTTTCTTTGGCTCTAAATGCTGTTGTGTGTAGTATCTAGGTCAGAGTCATAGAAAAGCATTTCCGAGGAGATTAAAGCTGTGCACCTCTAGCTGCCCATTGTCTGCTGATTTCAGTTTTCCTCTGCATGCATTGCAATTCTGTCTCTATTAGCAAAATCAGCTATCCTCTTCCGCCCTCTTTCCTATCACTACAGCGGGAGAAATGTGCACAGGGAACAACTGAGTCTTATGCATACCTGCCAAGTCCTAGACTGCAAAATCTGGGATTGGCAGCCGCATGACACCAGAAGTTGCGTAGTCGCAACTTCTGGTGTCGCTTTGCCCATCTATGGGCACCGAAAATGGCCGGCGCCAGAAGTCATGCCTATGCACTTCTGGACATGCGTAGATGCAACTTCCGGTGTCGCTTTGCCCATCTATGGGCACCAAAAATGGCCAGCGCTGGAAGTCACGTCTACGCACTTCCGGACATGCGTAGACGCGACTTGCGTTGCCGGCGCCGGCCATTTTCGGTGCCCATAGATTGGCAAAACAGGAAAAAAATATGGCCCCTGGCAGGAGTAGAATAAGGGAGAATAATGGGAGAGGAACTGATACGGGGGACCGCCGGGAAATGGTACGAAAAAATGGGGGTTTCCCGGGAGATACAGGGTACTTGGCAGCTATGGTCTTATGCTAACCTAACTTCTGGAGAGTGCCTGCTTGCATAAAGAATTTTGCACCTATGCTTTTTCTGTGTGATCAAGGACACCTGGTCTTTACACAAAGGAAGGTGAATAAATTCCACAAGTGCAACAGAGCACATAACTGCCTGGTGGCTGAGTCCTCCTCTTAATTTACTGGCTCTTGATTAAGGCAAGAAATTCAAATCCTTTGCAAAAGGTTTTTCAGGTGGGTTGTGGTGCCCAAAAAACTGACTCGGTTCTGCAATTGATGAGAGGGCTGAACTGTGTTCATGCTGCTGTGAATGTACTGCAAATCAGGGGCTCTGAGTCACCATCTCTGCCATTTCTAATCACTAATGGTGACCAAGATCCCTGTAAATGACAAGCCTGTGTTTTGCTGGGTATCGGAATCTGACTTTATTTGACTTTCACATCCCTAAAATGTTTAAATTCATGCAGAAGGAAAATGTGGCAATTGGAAAAGCTGCTTCCTTTAATAAGTCAAGGCACCCTCAGTGACATGTCAGCTTCCTCTTCTACGACTGGAAGCAGGACAATAGGTGCCCCCTTCCCCCGGTACCGTAGTATATGTACTTACCACACCGTTACTTCTATTAATAGATTTTTGCTGTATTTTGCAAGTGCTTCAGAACCCACAAAATCACTTTGACTAGGACTACTCTTCAGTCATTGTCCAGATGTTGTTCTGTAAAAGAAAACTACACCTCACATAAATAATAAAAATTTCTGTTATTTAAATTACCTGGTCTGGGTGTTAAATGTATCAGTGTGAAAATAATAGACAGATTAATTACCCAAGTAGGTCAGGCTAGCAGACAATCTAAAGTGGCTATTGTTGCTGTGGTTTGCTTAAACCTTTTGAATGTGATAGCAACCCTGGAATTAGGTTACTCTACTCTGTTCAAGAAATAGTCCCTTAGGACGATGATCTCTGAACATCCTATTCCCCATATTATACATAAATGCACCTTAAGAGATCCTCTGTTTTTGCTGCTTGCTGGCCTTTTCTGTTTAGTTCATCAGTGTCACGCTGATAATAGCCCTGGTTTATTATTTTAATCCTGAACCTCACATGTTTCGGGGTTTTGTCAAAGCAAACTGGAACTATTTTGAGAATTCTAATGTGAAATTTAGATTACAGTACAGTACACAATTTCAGAGAGTGGGGCAGGTCCTACCCAACCAGATGTAACCTTGGTGTAAAACCATGTGTTAGGCTATGATGCCTGGATTAGAGGTAAAATGGACCAAGCAGACTTTACTTTACTTCATTTGATTTTTGAAATTTAAAGTCAGCTTTCATTTTGAAAGCTGGGGATAGCTGAGTTAGTAGAGCACGAGACACTTAATCTCAGGGTGATGGGTTCAAGCCCCATGTTGGGCAAAAGATTCCTGCATTGCAGGGGGTTGGACTAGTTGACTCTTGTGGTCCCTTCCAACTCTACAAATCTTTGATTCCCTGCAGAAAAGTCCTATTAAATTCAGTAGGACTAACTTCTTGGTAATCATACATAGAAGTGGGTTGTAAGTTTTGGGGCTCAGGATTATGTGGAGTAGAATGCTCTACTTGAATGCTAAACGATACCCATTCTCCTGTCTTCTCATCCCTTATGACCAGGAGGAGGACTTCTGCTGCGGTTACAGTGAATCTCCGTTTAGCATTACATGCAAGAAAGGAATCCCAGTTTAAAATGAACAATGGTTAAACAAACCAGCCTCATAAATCATGGCCTGAGGCTGGCTTGTTTATCAGCTAACCATTGTTTGTTTTAAAACAGAATTCATGGGTTGACTAGGAGAGGGTGTTTTGGAAGGCTGAAGTGCTGCTTGGGACAACCAAGCCCTGTATAGGTAGAGCTCAAGTCTAAAGTGCAGCTCATCGCATAGAGAAGCTTGAAGATGGAATTTCACAGTACTTTAAATCCCAGAGTATATGGCATCTTTTAAATGCGTCTTTGATTATTTTTGGTTTTAAAGTTCACTATTCTCTGAGTTTAAAAAATAGTATAGTTATTGAGAATATAATTTGCACTGTCATTTGCACCACATTTTTATTGAGTGTTTGGATCAATTCACACATTCTAAATGTAAAGGTGACACACTATTATAAATAGACTTGTTCTTTTCTTAATCTTTATTTAGAAGATTTATCAACTGCTTAAAAAGTTCTCTTAAGTGGTGTACAAATAAAATTGTGGATATCATTGTAGATAAATTGTTATCTCAGAACAAATCAGCATGCAGCGGGACTGAGTAATATTGCCCAAAAGAGACAATTCCCCATCAAACTTAACAAAAACCATTTGTGGTTTCCTCAGAGGTACTCATTCTAGCTATAACACCAAACCACAGTTGGACATTGCTTGAACAAACCTTACAGTGCAATCTTGGGCTTATTCCAAGGTAGAGGAGTATATATTGAGCTCTCCTCTTGCCCTTACATGAATTACTTCCTCTTTAGTACAAACCATAATTTGATGCTTTTGCCCAAATATGGCAAACTGTGATTTGAAGCCAATTTCCAAGGTCAAACCATAGTTTGTTTTCTTGAATAACGGGAAACAATGGTTTGCACCAAAGAGAGGTAGTAATATTTAATCAGGGCATGTACAGGTTATGCAGGGGGGGGGGAGTATAAACCCAAGGCTCACTTGTGTATCATGGTCTGGCATTGTGTGTTAACCAGCACACTGAAATTTGTCTTGGGGGAGATGCAAACTTTCTATATGATTGTGCATGGCAACATTTTCCTTTTTTTGGAATTACACAATGCCCCCCCTTATGTGGGGTTTACGTTCTAAGGCCCCACACGCATAAGTGAAATCACGTAAAGTGGGGAGTACCACCCCCTTTAATAGGGAGGGCACACGGGGGGGGGAGAGGACCATAGCTGCCAAGTCTCCCGTTTTCCCCGGGAAAACCCCTTTTTTACTTACCTTTTCCCGGTGGTCCCCTGTATCACTTCGTCTCCCGTTTTTCTCCGTTATTTTCTCCTGCCAGCGGCCATTTTTTTATTTCTGATTTGCCCTTCTATGGGCACCAAAAATGGCCGCCGCCAGCTTCAAAAGTCGCATCTACGCATGTCCAGAAGTGCATAGACGTGACTTTCGACGACGCCGGCGGCCATTTTTGGTGCCCATAGATGGGCGGAGCGACACCGGAAGTTACATCGACGCAACTTCCGGTGTCAAATGGCTGCCGGTCCCGGATTCTGCAGTCCGAAACTTGGAAGGTAAGGAGAGGACTCACCCTGAACATTTCTTGGGGCCTTTGCCTGCCTGCCAGTGCATGTGGCAGTGGCAGCAGCTGGTCATGGAGGGCCAAGAAGGGCGCCCAGCAGAATTGGTGCCAGGATGGGGTTGTGGGTGCGAGGCGGAGAGCAAGGTAGATGCAAAGGTGTCTCCCACTCTGCACCAGTGGTCAATCGAAGGCCACCTTCCCTTGCTTGGGCAGCAGCCCTGAGCAAGAGAAGGCCTATCTATCTATCTATCTATCTATCTATCTATCTACCGTGTTTCTCACATTTTAAGACACCGTCTTATAACTTTTTCCCCTCAAAAAAACACTGGGTGGCTTATTTTCAGGGAATGTCTTGTTTTTATTACGTCAGGAGCAGTGCCCCTCTTGCTCCCTGGCTCCCTGCGGGGCAGGATTCTTGACTGAAAGAAAAGGACGGGCAACAGCCACCACCAAACTCCGTGAGAGGGAGTCTGAGGGAAGGGAGGTGTGTGCGTCCCTGGCCCAGCCCTCTCTCCCCGGCCCTGGGATGTTCGTGAGGGAGGGAGGGAGGGAGCTCCTCCGAAGGGCTGCTCTCTCTCTCTCTCTCTCCTCCCAGGTGGGGACTCACTTAATAGCAATCTGCTACACTGGAGCTTCTTAAATTTAAACCAGTACAGTATAATGGAATCTGTGTGATGCAGTACGTATAGCAAATAAGGATCTCTACCAGCCAGCCCAAGACTTAAGAGCGAAAGTTCCAACAATGTAGCACTTTGTAGCACTGATAGCAAAGAGGCTACCGGCTGATAAGAGATACTGTAGAAAACAAGGCAGTTGAGCAGCAATTAAAATGGTAAATGGTAGCAATTGTAGCAATTGAGCCAGCAGGAAAGCGGGGTGAGATAATCTGCTGGTCCTAACTGCTTCTCTTACCCACAAAATGTTAACTTTTAGCAGCTCCTAAACAGGGAGAAGCCACCGGCAGCGATCCCGGTACCAGTAAAAATCCTTAAAGGGGCAGCTCTACAGACAAGCAATAGAAAGAAAAAGAATCCTCACTTTTTAAAAGGTTTTTAAAAGGGGGGAAGGTGGGGGGAAGCGAGAGGTGGGCTGTGTGTGTGTGTGTGTGTGTGAGAGAGAGAGAGAGAGAGAGAGAGAGAGAGAGAGAGAGAGACACGCAGGGGAGAGAGAGAGAAGGGGAAGGCAGCGTCTTCAATCGCCCCTCTTTTCTTCCTCCTGTTTCATCTCCTCCCCACCGCAAATGCCACTTTTCTCCTCTTCACTCACACAGCCTAGCTAAAAAAAAAAAAATCGAACGGGAGGGGAAATCACGAGTCTGCAGCAACCAGCAGCTATGGCTCTTCGGTGCATTTTTACAAGCTTTTAAAAGAAATACGTGTCTTTGGAGCGACAGCAAAATGGGGAGAGATTTTTAGGGGGGGGAGTTTGCTGGCGGGAGGGGGGAAGGGTCTATCACTATGTCTTATTTTCGGGTTATGGCTTATATCGCACAATTGCTTAGAAATCCTGCTATGTCTTATATTATGCCTACGTCTTAAAAAAGGAGAAACACGGTATCTATCTATCTATCTAGCAACAGCATGCATAAGCACGGTCACGTGTAAATGGGGTGGGTGGGGGCCTGTGTAGGCCTTTTTTGAATACCAGATGGCGGTGTAATTCAACTATATGAAGGTACTCAATGAAACACTTTAAGAATAAAGTTGGTGTGGTTTAGGGCATAGCTATACATTCACTTTCAAAAGCTTCGCTTAATTGAGCAGCCCCAATCTTTCATACTTGATGTCCTAGCTGTAATTTGGGGGGCTTACTTTGCTTGGTGGTTTACTGAGGTAACCTATGGGAAGCACTTTTAGTAATTAGGGGAAGTGCTACACAAATACTAAATATTACTGTTTAATTGAGCAAAACGTACTTCATGTTTTCGAAAGAAATACAACCCTTGCAGCACGTTGCATTCTCACTAGATGTTTCACAAATAGAGATTGCCGTTTGCTCTTTGGCCTATTTTCAGTGGACATTAGTAACGCACATATAAAAATCCCTCAAGGATGGCTTCATAAATTGGTAACGCCGAAGTTAATGCTTCGTTCAGCTGATGGAGAGGGATACAGTCTCTGAGATCTTACGATGCAATGAAGAAGTTGGCCTTTAAGGTGTTGCCGGATTCTGTGTCGTGTTCCCTGCAGCAGCACACTGACAACGGCCATCCCTCTGTAAATTGATTCTGTTTGTGATGACGCAAAGAGGGGAAGCTGCAGTGCTACGGCAACTCTTTTGTTGACTCTGGTTTCTTTGTTCATGTTGCTTCGCGAAATGCTTGCACCTGGCTTGAAATGTAGTACAGGGTTGGTACGCATAAGTGCTCCTATCTAATTTCCCCCTCTTTTGGGGACACTCTGTATGTGAGCTGCCAGGCTGACCAGGGGCTGTGTGTACACACCTAACAATGCAATATGGATGCTGTCAGATTGAAATGCAGTAGAATTGCTGCACTGCAGACTTAGCTAAACAGTTTTGCAAGGGTTTTCATCCTGTCCGGCTGTTTTAAAAAAGCATTTTAAATGCTTTTTAAATTTAAAAGTGCAGTGAGCTAATAAGCCAA